>NC_053393.1:163011884-163329987 GCF_905171765.1 Bufo bufo | reverse complement strand
TATCGCCGCGTCCGTATTGACCGGCTCTATAAACATATCACATGACCTAACCCCTCAGATGAACACCGTAAAAAATAAAAAAATAAAAACTGTGCTAAATAAATAATTTTTTTGTCACCTTACATCACAAAAAGTACAACAGCAAGCGATCAAAAAGGCCTTTGCCCACCAAAATAGTACCAATCTAACCGTCACCACATTCCGCAAAAAATGAGCCCCTAACTGAGACAATCGCCAAAAAAAATAAAAAAAACTATGGCTCAGAATATGGAGACACTAAAAAATCATTTTTTTTGTTTAAAAAAAGCTGTTATTGTGTAAAACTTACATAAGTAAAAAAAAGTATACATATTTGGTATTGCCGCGTTCGTATCGACCGGCTCTATACAAATATCACATGACCTAACCTCTCAGATGAACACCGTAAAAAATGTAAAATAAAAACTGTGCTAAATAAACCATTTTTTGTCACCTTACATCACAAAAAGTGTAATAGCAAGCGATCAAAAAGTCATATGCACCACAAAATAGTGCCAATAAAACCGTCTTCTCATCCTGAAAAAATCATACCCTAACCAAGGTAATCGCCCAAAAACTGAAAAAATTATGTCTCTCAGACTATGGAAACACTAAAACATCATTTTTTTTGCTTCAAAAATGAAATCATTGTGTAAAACTTACATAAATAAAAAAAAAGTATACATATTAGTTATCGCCGCATCCGTGATAACCTGGTCTATGAAAATATCACATGATCTAACCTGTCAGATGAATGTTGTAAATAACAAAAAATAAAAACGGTGCCAAAACAGCTATTTCTTGTTATCTTGCCTCACAAAAAGTGTAATATAGAGCAACCAAAAATCATATGTACCCTAAACTAGTACCAACAATACTGCCACCCTATCCCATAGTTTCTAAAATGGGGCCACTTTTTTGGAGTTTCTACTGGGACATGGTGTCAATAAAACCAGTCCAGCAAAATCTGCCTTCCAAAAACCGTATGGCATTTCTTTCCTTCTGCGCCCTGCCGTGTGCCCGCACAGCTGTTTACGACCACATATGGGGTGTTTCTGTAAACTACAGAATCAGGGCCATAAATATTGAGTTTGGTTTGGCTGTTAACCCTTGCTTTGTTACTGGGAAAAATGGATTAAAATGGAAAATTTTCCAAAAAATTGGAATTCTGAAATTTCATCTCCATTTGGCAATAACTCTTGTGGAACACCTAAAGGATTAGCGACGTTCGTAAAATCTGTTTTGAATACCTTGAGGGGTGTAGTTTCTTAGATGGGGTCACTTTTATGGAGTTTCTACTCTAGGGGGGCTTCAAATGGGACATGGTGTCAAAAAAAACAGTCCAGCAAAAACCTGCCTTCCAAAAATCGTATGGCATTCCTTTCCTTCTGCGCCCTGCCGTGTGCCCGTACAGCGGATTACGACCACATATGGGGTGTTTCTGTAA
Source organism: Bufo bufo (assembly GCF_905171765.1). Classification (NCBI taxonomy): domain Eukaryota; kingdom Metazoa; phylum Chordata; class Amphibia; order Anura; family Bufonidae; genus Bufo; species Bufo bufo. The sequence goes on along the minus strand of NC_053393.1, from coordinate 163,328,522 downwards.
ACTACAGAATCAGGGCCATAAATATTGAGTTTGGTTTGGCTGTTAATCCTTGCTTTGTAACTGGGAAAAAATTATTAAAATGGAAAATCTGCCAAAAAAGTGCAATTTTGAAATTCTTGTGGAACACCTAAAGGGTTAACGATGTTTGTAAAATCAGTTTTGAATACCTTGAGTGATGTAGTTTCTTAGATGGGGTCACTTTTATGAAGTTTATACTCTAGGGGTGCATCAGGGGGCTTCAAATGGGACATGGGTGTAAAAAAAAAAACAGTCCAGCAAAACCTGCCTTCCAAAAACCGTATGGCATTTCTTTCTTTCTGTGCCCTGCCGTGTGCCCGTACAGCGGTTTACGACCACATATGGGGTGTTTCTGTAAACTACAGAATCAGGGCCATAAATATTGAGTTTGGTTTGGCTGTTAACCCTTGCTTTGTAACTGGAAAAAAATTAATAAAATGGAAAATCTGCCAAAAAAGGGAAATTTAGAAATTGTATCTCTATTTTCCATTAATTCTTGTGGAACACCTAAAGGGTTAACGATGTTTTTAAAATCAGTTTTGAATACCTTGAAGGGTGTAGTTTCTTTGATGGGGTCACTTTTATAGAGTTTCTACTCTATGGGTGCATCAGGGGGCTTCAAATGGGACATGGTCTCAAAAAAAGCAGTCCAGCAAAACCTGCCTTTTAAAAACCGTATGGCATTCCTTTCCTTCTGCGCCCTGCCGTGTGCCCGAAATTTTGAAATTGTATCTCTATTTTCCATTAATTCTTGTGGAACACCTAAAGGGTTAACAAAGTTTGTAAAATCAGTTTTGAATACCTTGAGGGGTGGAGTTTATAGAATGGGGTCATTTTTGGGTGGTTTCTATTATATAAGCCTTGCAAAGTGACTTCAGACCCGAACTGGTCCCTAAAAATTGGGTTTTTGAAAATTTCAGAAAATTTTCAAGATTTGCTTCTAAACTTCTAAGCCTTGTAACATCCCCCAAAAATTAAATATCATTCCCAAAATGATCCAAACAGGAAGTAGACATATGGGGAATGTAAAGTAATAACTATTTTTGGAGGTATTACTATGTATTATAGAAGTAGAGAAATTTAAACTTGAAAATTTGCAATTTTTTACAAATTTTTGGTAAATTTGGTATTTTTTTTATGAATAAAAATGTTTTTTTTTTTATTTCATTTTACCAGTGTCATGAAGTACAATATGTGACGAAAAAACTATCTCAGAATGTCCTGGATAAGTCAAAGCGTTTTAAAGTTATCAGCACTTAAAGTGACACTGGTCAGATTTGCAAAAAATGGCCTGGTCCTTAAGGTGAAATAGGGCTGAGTCCTTAAGGGGTTAAAAACCAATATACAATATACAAAATCTTAAATCTCTTCATAACAATAGCTATGTTGCACCAGACTGAAAAATAAGGATCATAGTAATTAATTAACATTTAATATGGGCATGCAATAAAATCCCAGCATATTCCTATGCTTTGAGATGGCTTACAATTCACATGCACAGTGTTTGCATAATGGGATAAACATGCAACTGAAAAATTAACAAAGCTACTGGAAAAAGAAAACAAAGACATTCTTCACATAGGACTAAGGCCACTGCTAAGCTACAGAGCTACATTTCATTTACATGACATATAAATATGATTTTTTCATTTTATGCTTGAATTAAAAAGCCATGTTTTTTATTTCAAATGGCAGATGGAATAGGCATAAGCCATTAGATTTTGGGACACAAGAAGAAAAGTAAACCAATGCCAGTGTATTTCATTTGAAATATATAACAGATGCTATTTGGATGGAGTCTTGTCATAGTGTGGGGCCTGTATTTAAAAAAGCACTTACAAATCATTCAGTGATGGGATCATAATTCATACATAGCAGTGGTCAAACATAAAAGTTATTAGCTCTTGCAATAAAGTCAAATTGCAAATATTTGTGGGAATTAAATAAAAAAAAAACATTTTAATAATTTTTTTATTTAACCACCTCAGCTCCCCTAGCTTAAATCCCCTTAATGACCGGACCACTTTTTACAATTCTGCACTACACTAATTTCACTGATTATTGCTTGGTCATACAACTTACCACCCAAATTAATTTTACCTCCTTTTCTTCTCACTAATAGAGCTCTCATTTGGTGGTATTTCATTGCTGCTGCCATTTTTACTTTTTTTTGTCATTAATCGAAATTGACCAAAATTTTTGCAAAAAAATGACATTTTTAACTTTCAGTTGTAAAATTTTTCAAATTAAACTATATTTCTATATAAATATTTCTCTAAATTTATTGTTCTACATGTCTTTGATTAAAAAAATGCAATAAGTGTATATTTATTGGTTTGCGCAAAAGTTATAGCGTTTACAAACTATGGTACAAAAATGTGAATTTCCGCATTTTGAAGCAGCTCTGACTTTCTGAGCACCTGTCATGTTTCCTGAGGTTCTACAATGCCCAGACAGTATAAACACCCCACAAATGACCCCATTTCGGAAAGTAGACCCCCCCAAGGTATTCGCTGATGGGCATAGTGAGTTCATAGAAGTTTTTATTTTTTGTCACAAGTTAGCAGAAAATGATGATTTATGATTTTTTTTTCTTACAAAGTCTCATATTCCACTAACTTGTGACAAAAAATAAAAACTTCCATGAACGCACTATGCCCATCACGAAATACCTTGGGGTGTCTTCTTTCCAAAATGGGGTCACTTGTGGGGTATTTATACTGTCTGGGCATTGTAGAACCTCAGGAAACATGACAGGTGCTCAGAAAGTCAGAGCTGCTTCAAAATGCGGAAATTCACATTTTTGTACCATAGTTTGTAAACGCTATAACTTTTGCGCAAACCAATAAATATACACTTATTGCATTTTTTTTTATCAAAGACATGTAGAACAATAAATTTAGAGAAATATTTATATAGAAATATAGTTTAATTTGAAAAATTTTACAACTGAAAGTTAAAAATGTCATTTTTTTGCAAAAATTTTGGTCAATTTCGATTAATGACAAAAAAAAGTAAAAATGGCAGCAGCAATGAAATACCACCAAATGAGAGCTCTATTAGTGAGAAGAAAAGGAGGTAAAATTAATTTGGGTGGTAAGTTGTATGACCAAGCAATAATCAGTGAAATTGGTGTAGTGCAGAATTGTAAAAAGTGTGAGAAGAAGTCTGGAATCCAAATGCCTAAAAAATGCCCTGTGAAATCCTAAAGGTGCTCTTTAGAATTTGGGCCCCTTTGGACACCTAGGCTGCAAAAAAGTGTCACACATGTGGTATCGCTGTACTTAGAAGAAGTAGGGCAATGTTTTTTGGGGTGTATTTTTACATATACCCATGCTGGGTGAGAGAAATAGCTCTCTAAAAGTCAACTTTTTCCATTTTTTTATACAAAGTTGTCATTTTAGAGAGATATTTCTCTCACCCAGCATGGGTATATGTAAAAAGACACCCCAAAACACATTGCCCAACTTCTCCTGAGTACGGCGATACCATATGTGTGACACATTTTTGCAGCCTAGGTGCGCAAAGGGGCCCAAATTCTAAAGAGCACCTTTATGATTTTACAGGGCATTTTTTTTACGCATTTGGATTCCAAATTACTTCTTACGCTTTAGGTCCCCTAAAATGCCAGGGCAGTATAAATACCCCACAAGTGACCCCATTTTGGAAAGAAGACACCCCAAGGTATTCCGTGAGAGGCATGGTGAGTTCCTAGAATTTTTAGTTTTTTTGGCACAAGTTAGCGGAAAATGTTTTTTTGTTTTTTTCTTACAAAGTCTCATATTCCACTAACTTGTGAAAAAAATTTTTTTTTACATGAACTCGCCATGCCCCTCACGAAATACCTTGGGGTGTCTTCTTTCCAAAATGGGGTCACTTGTGGGGTATTTATACTGCCCTGGCATTTTAGGGGACCTAAAGTTTGAGAAGAAGTCTGGAATCCAAATGCCTAAAAAATGCCCTGTGAAATCCTAAAGGTGCTCTTTAGAATTTGGGCCCCTTTGGGCACCTAGGCTGCAAAAAAGTGTCACACATCTGGTATCACCGTACTCAGAAGAAGTAGGGCAATGTGTTTTGGGGTGTATTTTTACATATACCCATGCTGGATGAGAGAAATACCTATCTAAAAGTCAACTTTTCCCATTTTTTTATACAAAGTTGTCATTTTAGAGAGATATTTCTCTCACCCAGCATGGGTATATGTAAAAAGACACCCCAAAACACATTGCCCAACTTCTCCTGCGTACGGCGATACCACATGTGTGACACTTTTTTTGCAGCCTAGGTGCGCAAAGGGGCCCAAATTCCTTCCTTTTAGGAGGGCATTTTTAGACATTTGGATTCCAGACTTCTTCTCACGCTTTAGGGCCCAAGTTAGCGCAAAATTGACACAAGTTAGAGGAAATTGATATATATTTTTTTTCTCACAAAGTCTCCCTTTCCGCTAACTTGGGACAAAAGTTCAATCTTTCATGGACTCAATATGCCCCTCAGCGAATACCTTGGGGTGTCTTCTTTCCAAAATGGGGTCAATTGTGGGGTGTTTGTACTGCCCTGGCACTTGAGGGTCTCCGCAATCATTACATGTATGGCCAGCATTAGGAGTTTCTGCTATTCTCCTTATATTGAACATACGGGTAATGAGATTTTTTTTTTTTCCATTCAGCCTCTGGGCTGAAAGAAAAAATGAACAGCACAGATTTCTTCATTCGCATCGATCAATGTGGATGAAAAAATCTCTGCCCAAAAAAAAAAGGAGGGGAAAGGCGTCTGCCATGACATAGGAGCTCCGCCCAACATCCAAACCCACTCAGCCCGTATGCCCTGGCAAACCCGATTTCTCCATTCACGTCAATCGATGTGGATGAATAAATCATTGCCGGGATTTTTATATATTTTTTTTATATACAAAGTGCTTGCCAAAGCATATGAACACTGCCCCTCAGCTCATAAGCCTCGGCAAACGTATCTTTTTTACTGCAGAGGAGAAATCTCGTCTTGAAGCACCGCATACACCGACTTTTGTGTTATCTGACAGCAGCGCAATGCTTCTGTCAGAATGCACATCAGTGCTGCAGCTGGTTCATCGGTTGGTCCACCTAGAAGGTAAAAAAAAAAAAAAAACAGTCCGCAACGCAATAAATTTATTAACATTAACTTTATATAACATTTGAACAGAACATTAACTTTTATAAACTTTATTGAACTTTTGGAACAGAACATTAACTTTTTTGCCTACCGGTGATTTTTTAAATATTTTTTTTACCTTTATAGGACAAACCTCTTCTTCCCCATGGGACAATGTGCAAAGCGCAAATCGCGCAAAGATGTGGCGAGGACATTATGCACTTTGTCCCAGGTGAAAGGAGAGGTTTGCAGGAGCTGTGAGTGAAAGTGCCCTAAGAGCCCTGTGTGCCTGTCCTGTGTCACACAATCCCTATGCTAATAGTGTACCTGTGTGTGGTACTTCCGGAAACACACCCCTAAGCATAGGGCAGGGTGGTCAGGGCAGTCAGGACAGAAATAGCGTGTGTCATACCTTATTCCACTCCTGCTACAGACACAACATTTTTTTTGGGGTGGCGGTTGGTTTGAGGTACCAGCAACGACATTGGGGAAATGTCGCTCGTGTCGACGGCTCACTACACTGGTGGTTGGGGCCACGGAACCTCCTGGATACAGGAGGTTCTCGATGATCTCTTCCTGAAATTTGAGGAAGGATCTTGTTCTCCCAGCCTTACTGTAGAGAACAAAACTATTGTATGTAGCCAATTGAATTAGGTATACATTGAAGTCCACCCCTCCCATGAGCGAATTATACTCGTAGACACAGAGGGGCTTTTCAATGACACTGGTTGCTCGTTCAATTTCAAATGTTGTGTCTGCGTGAATGGAGGAGAGCATGTAAACGTCAAGCTTGTCTCTCCATTTCACCGCGAGCAGTTCTTCATTACACAAGGCAGCCCTCTCCCCCCCTTGCAAGACGGGTGGTAACGAGCCGTTGGTGGAAGCCCCTGCGACTAGGTCGCATGGTGCCACAGAAGCCAATCTGTTCTAGAAACAAATGCCTGAAGAGGGGCACACTTGTGTAGAAATTGTCCACATAAAGATGGAACCCCTTGCCAAATAAGGGTGACACCAAGTCCCAGACTGTCTTCCCACTGCTCTCCAGGTAGTCAGGGCAACCGACCGGCTCCAGGGTCTGATCTTTACCCTCATAGATCCAAAATTTGTGAGTATAGCCTGTGGCCAATCAGGGTTTGCCAGCACCTCAGGGACTCTAGGGGCTCTACGGGCCTGTCTGTGCGGTGGCTGCGATGGGGGAACTAATGCATGTGCCACCGTACCAGCTTCAACTGCTCTTCTGGTGCTCGCCACTTCACCATGTTCTACGGCAGTGCTGGTACTAGGTCCAGGATGGGCTGCGCTGCTGGTGTATGCTTCACCACGTAATCCGACAGCGCCAGCCCCACTCTGCTGCCCTTGAAGCAGATCCTGCGCAACCTGTGGTCTAGCAACACGGGGCCGGGTACGCCTGGTGGTATCAGGGACCTCAACCTCATCGTCCAAACTTTGGGTCAGACTGCCACTGCTTTCTACAGGTTTGTATTCTGACCCGCTGGATTCGTCAGATGAGGGTTCCCATTCCTCATCCGACTGGGTCAGAAGCCTGTAGGCCTCTTCAGAAGAATACCGCTTACTTGCCATTTGGTCAACTAAACTTAGGGGGTATTCCCTGAGACTACCCAAGAAAAAAAGCGAAGTACAGGAAGCCGCTGCGATTGATAAAAAATATTAAAACTGATTTTTTTTATCGCCGCAGCGCTTGTGAAGTGATTGTGCAGTGATAAAAAAAAAAATAAAAAATGTTGTCACTGCGGCGGGGCGGGCGTGGGTGAACGCACGTGTGGGCGACCGATCAGGCCTGATCGGGCAAACACTGCGTTTTGGGTGGAGGGCGAGCTAAGGTGACACTAATACTATTATAGATCTGACTGTGATCAGTTCTGATCACTTACAGATACTATAAAAGTACCAATGCTGATTAGCGATACGCTAATCAGCGAATTAGTGACTGCAGTGCGGTGGGCTGGGCGCTAACCGACGCTAACTACCTACCAAAGGGGCCTAAACTATCCTAAACCTAACAGTCAATACTGGTGAAAAAAAAAGTGACAGTTTACACTGATCACTTTTTCCCTTTCACTAGTGATTGACAGGGGGATCAAGGGTTTAATTGGGGTGATGGGGGGGGTGATCTGGGGCTAAATGTATAGTGTTTGGTGTACTCACAGTGATGTGTGCTCTCTGCTGGGACCAACCGACGAAAAGGACCCAACAGAGAGCACAGAAGCCATTTAACACACTATATTTATAAATATAGTGTGTTATATGGCTTCTGATTAGATTTTTCAAAAGTCACCAGCCTGCCGATGATCATTGGCTGTCAGGCTGGTGACGAACTTCTCCTGCGCCGATTCCCGGCCCGCACTGCGCATGTGCGGGCCTGGCTATGCTCGAAATCTCGCGTATTGCGAGAGGACGCATCGCCGCGTCCAGGAGGAATAACAGGGCGCCGCCAGGACGCAATCCTGCGTTCGGCGGTCCTGAGGAGGTTAAAGAGGACATGTCAGTTTTATTAACTACTTGCATGTAATACCAATTCTGGAGCATCTATTCTAATAAACTCTATGTTCTGCCAATGTAACTGTGTGAGCGCTTGTTTTTTGTGAAATGGGCTGTAGTTTTTATTGGCATATATGCTTTTTAATCACTTTTTATACCATTTTTTGGGAGATGAGGTAGGCAAAAATTGATAACTTCCTTCTGTGGATCGATATGGTTATGTGTCACTGCCAGTTCTGTGAGAAGGTGTGGCAGACATCCTTCTCTACCTCTTGCATGACATTCTTTGTTTTGGTTTCACTTTGTCATCTCCTTTCCTTCTCCCAGGTGTCACCTATTTAGACTAATCGTCTCCCTTTATATTCCCTCCCATACTGCCTCACTTTGCAGTTTATACTACTTCCTGGATGAAGTGTTCACTGCTGGAGGCTGCTGCTGCTGTTTTCTCAGATAAGTCTTTTCATGTATTGTGTTTCCTTGCTGGCTTAGTTCTAGGTGACCCTGACTCCGTCCGTATTAAGTGCAGGGAGCCGGTGGTCATGTCCCCTCACTATTATAGGGTTTTCAGGTGTCACACAGTCTTAGGTACGTGGGCATGCAATCGTCTACCATTGAGACCCTTGCATGGGCATAGCAGTCAGGGAAAGCTCCTAGGGTTTTATAGGGCTCACCTATATGCTCCTTAGTTTGGGATCAAGCCAGTTGGACGTTTATTCATAAGTTCCAGCTATCTGCAACATCATCTGTGACATTATAAACCGCCGTAACCGTCTTAAGCATGGATCCGGTTTCAGCCTTGATAGACCGCATGCAAGGTCTTTCGCTGGAGGTAGCAGATCTCCGTAAAACTGTGTCTCAGTTTCAGGTGACCGGTTCTGCTGGCGTTCATGGAGTTTGTTCCGAGCCTAAGATCTCGCTTCCGGATACGTTCTTCTGGGGTAGTGAGAATTTTGTTTGCTTTAGAGAGGCTTGCAAACTCCATTTTCGCCCACTTCCCCATTCCTCTGGTGATGAGGAGCAGAGGGTGGGGATCATCATCTCGCTGCTCAGGGATAACGCTCAGTCTTGGGCATTTTCGCTGCCGCTGGGGCACGGCCCCTTCGATCGGTAGATGAATTTTTTGTAGCCCTGGGGCAGATATATGATGATCGTATTGCTCTGGCTGAATCTAAACTGCGTATTTTATGCCAGGTTAAACAGTCCGCAGAGATATATTGTTCTGAATTTCGGAGATGGCAGCTGATACTGGTTGGAATGATGCTGCACTCCGAAGTCAATTTTGTCATTGTCTTTCGGAAAGATTAAGAGATCCATTTGCTTTTCATGAGAGACCAGCCTTGTTAGAATCTGCCATGTCTCTAGCTGTTCGTATTGACAGGCGTCTTAGAGAGAGAGAGGAGACTACTCCTTCCTGTCATATTCAGCCCGAGGACAGTGGGGCTGTCTTATTCAGTCCCCAGGGGTCTCAGTCTCTCTCAATCCCCTCTGAGGAGGAGGCCATGCAGCTTGGTTTGCTTGCCTCTGATAGTAGAGGATTCAGCTCTCAGAGGATGGTTTGTTTCTGTTGTGGGGGTATAAATCATTTGGCTAATGTTTGCCCCTCTAGGAGATTCATGGAGTTTTCTGAGGGTAATAAAAAAATAAATAATAAAAAAAAACCTCTAAAAACTTTCCATTTGCTACTATTGGCAAGGTTAATGCGGAAATTGAAGGTTTGTTGTTTGCTTGTAGTTCCCGTTTTCTCCTACCTGCCAGGGTGGCGCTAGACAGCAAGAACATTGTTTGTGAGATTTTTGTAGATAGTGGAGCAGCTGTCAATCTCATTGATAATCAATTTGCAATAACGCATGGTTTCCAGGTATGCACTTTGGAAAAGGATATACCTATTTTTTCTATGGATTCCGCTCCACTTTCTCAAAGATCCTTAAAGGGAACCCGTCACTGGGATTTTGTGTATAGAGCTGAGGACATGGGTTGCTAGATGGCCGCTAGCACATCCGCAATACCCAGTCCCCATAGCTCTGTGTGCTTTTACTGTGTCAAAAAAACGATTTGATACATATGCAAATGAACCTGAGATGAGTCAGAGCTTGAAAATATGACTCTTCTCTGGTCACACAAGTAAGATATGACTCTTTTATGTTAATTTGCATATGTATCACATCTGATTTTTTACACAATAAAAGCACACAGAGCTATGGTGACTGGGTATTGCGGATGTGCTAGCGGCGATCTAGCAAACCATGTCCTCAGCTCTATACACAAAATCCCGGTGACAGGTTCCCTTTAAAGGGCATAGTTCACAATATCCGTTTGACTGTGGGTGACGCTCATGTTGAGGATATGTCATGTTTCGTCCTAAGCGGATTACCTGCTCCTCTAGTGTTGGGGCTACCCTGGCTCACTAAACATAACCCCACCATTGATTGGCAGGCAAGGCAAATAAATGGTTGGAGTGAGTTTTGCAGAGAGAATTGCCTCACGGTGTCTCTTTCAGAGGTTTCTACCAAGACTGTACCATCTTTTCTCTCAGAATTTTCGGGAGTATGACTGCCCTATTAATCTCATCCCAGGCGCCAAGCTGCCAAAATCACGTTTATACAATCTCTCCCAACCTGAAAGAGTCGCTATGCGTACTTATATCTCTGAGAGCCTGAGAAAGGGACACATCCGACCCTCGAAGTCACCTGTTGCCGCTGTTTGTTTTTTTTTAAGAAAAAAGATGGTTCTTTAAGACCTTGTCTGGATTTCAGGGAGCTGAACCGTATCACAATTCGTGACCCATATCTGCTTCCGCTGATCCCGGACCTGTTTAACCAGATTGTTGGGGCTAAAGTTTTTTCTAAGTTTTTAAGAGGGGCATACAACCTAATCAGGGTCAGGGAAGGGGACGAATGGAAGACGGCCTTCAATACCCCTGAGGGTCATTTCGAGAATTTGGTTATGCCCTTTGGTTTGATGAATGCTCCGGCCATCTTCCAACATTTTGTGAACAGCATTTTTTATCATTTAATGGGGAAGTTTGTTCTGGTGTATCTAGAAGACATTTAGATTTTTTTCTCCTGATTTCAAGACTGATCGGGACCACCTACGTCAGGTCTTGCTGATTCTGCGGGAGAATAAATTGTACGCTAAACTGGAAAAATGTGTGTTTGCGGTTTCGGAGATTCAATTTCTTGGTTTTCTTCTCTCCGCTTCTGGTTTTCGCATGGACCCTGAGAAGGTCCGCTCTGTGCTTGATTGGTAGCTTCCTGAGAATCAGAAGGCGCTGATGCGGTTTTTGGGTTTTGCCAATTATTGCAGAAAGTTCATTTTGAATTATTACTCTGTTGTTAAGCCACTCACTGATATGACTAAAAAGGGGGTAGATTTTTCCTTGTGGTCGGTAGATGCGCTGTAGTATCAAAGAGAGTTTTGCTTCCGCTCCCATTTTGGTACAACCTGATGTCTCTCTACCTTTTATTGTTGAGGTGGACGCTTCTGAGGTGGGTGTGGGTGCGGTCTTATCTCAGGGTCCCTCTCCTGCCAAATGGCGACCGTGTGCCTCTTTCTCAAGGAAACTCTCCTCTGCAGAGAGAAATTATGATGTGGGAGATAGGGAGTTGTTGGCCATCAAATTAGCTTTTGAGGAATGGCACCATTGGTTAGAGGGAGCCAGACACCCTATTACCGTGTTTACCGACCATAAGAATGTGGCCTACTTGGAATCGGCCAAGCGTCTGAACCTTAGACAGGCCAGATGATCTTTGTTCTTTTCTAGGTTTAATTTTGTTGTCACATTCCGCCCTGGGGTTAAAAATGTGAAGGCGGATGCCCTGTTACGTTGTTTTCCGGGAGGGGGGAACTTTGAAGACTCGGGTCCCATTTTGGCTGAAGGGGTGGTCGTCTCTGCTCTTTATCCTGATTTGGAGGCAGAGGTTCAGGCAGCCCAGGCAGAGGCTTCTGATCTTTGTCCTCCTGGGAGGTTGTTTGTGCCTCTCGCTTTACGACACAAGGTTTTTAAGGAGCACTACGATACTGTCCTTGCTGGGCACCCGGGGAGAAGAGCCACAGTGGATCTCATTGCTCAGATTCTGGTGGCCGGCTCTTCGTAAGACGGTTGAGGGTTTTGTGGCAGACGGCGAGACCTACGCTCGTGCCAAGGTCCCTCATTCACGGCCATCGGGTTCTCTCCTCCTGTTACCCATTCCTTCCCGTCCTTGGACGCATCTGTCTATAGACTTCATTACGGACCTGCCTCGTTCCACTTGGGTTACCCAATGCTAAGACGTTGGCGCAAGCGTTTGTTGATCACATTGCTAAATTGCATGGCATTCCTTCAGACATCGTTTCTGATAGGGGCACGCAATTTGTTTCCAGATTCTGGAAGGCCTTCTGTTCTCGCTTGGGGATTCGGTTGTCGTTCTCTTCTGCTTTTCACCCGCAGTCGAATGGTCAAACCGAACGCGTCAATCAGAATCTGGAGACCTATCTGCGCTGTTTTGTGGCGGAGAATCAGGAGGATTGGTATTCTTTCTTGTCCCTTGCTGAGTTTGTTTTCAATAACCGTCGCCAGGAGTCCTCTGATAAGTCACCATTTTTTGGTGCATATGGGTTTCATCCGCAGTTTGGGACATTCTCTGGAGAGGGGTCTTCTGGTTTACCTGATGAGGAGAGATTTCCCTCATCTTTATCATTTATTTGGCAAAAGATTCAGGGTTCTCTGAAGAGGATGAGTGAGAGATATAAGCGTGTGGCGGATAAGAGACGTGTGCCTGGTCTGGACCTGAATGTGGGTGATCTGCTGTGGTTGCCTACAAAGAATATCAAACTGAAGGTTCCCTCCTGGAAGTTGGGTCCTAAGTTTATTGGGCCTTACAAGATCTTGTCAGTCATCAATCCCGTTGCTTTCCGTCTTGATCTTCCTCAGACTTGGAAGATCTATAATGTTTTTCACAGGTCCCTATTTTAAAACCTTATGTCCAACCCACTGTACCCTCCTCTTTGCCTCCTCCTCCGATTGTTGTTGATGGTAATCTTGAATTTCAGGTCTCTAGGATTGTAAATTCTCGCATTATGCGCGGTTCTCTCCAGTACCTCGTTCATTGGGAGGGTTATGGTCCTGAGGAGAGGATGTGGGTCCAAGTGGCGGACATTAAGGCCACTCGTCTCATCAGGGCTTTCCATAGGTCTCATCCTGATAAGGTGGGTTCTGAGTATCCGGAGTCCACCTGTAGAGGGAGGGGTACTGTCACCGCCAGTTCTGTGAGAAGGTCTGGGAGACGTCCTTCTCTACCTCTTGCATCACGTTCCTTGTTTTGGTTTCACTTTGTCATCTCCTTTTCTTCTCCCAGGTGTCACCTATTTAAACTAATCGTCTCCCTTTATATTCCCTCCCATACTGCCTTACTTTGCGGTTTATACTACTTCCTGGATGAAGTGTTCACTGCTGGAGGCTGCTGCTGCTGTTTTCTCAGATAAGTCTTTTCATGTATTGTGTTTCCTTGCTGGCTTGATTCTAGGTGACCGTGACTCCGTCCGTATTAAGTGCAGGGAGCCGGTGGTCATGTCCCCTCACTATTATAGGGTTTTCAGGTGTCACACAGTCTTAGGTACGTGGGCATGCAATCGTCTACCATTGAGACCCTTGCATGGGCATAGCAGTCAGGGAGAGCTCTTAGGGTTATATAGGGCTCACCTATATGCTCCTTAGTTTGGGATCAAGCCAGTTGGACGTTTATTCATAAGTTCCAGCTATCTGCAACATCATCTGTGACATTATGGTGATAAAACATTTTTATAGTTTTTTTCATGTTTTACTCCTTTGAAGCATAAAATAACTGTTATATTTTGCATCTCCATATACCAACATTCATAACATTTTTATTTTTTCAGCAACATAGCAGTATGAGGGCTTGTTTCTTGCCGGGACGGGTTGTAGTTTTTATTAGTACCATTTCGGAATACATGTGACTTTTTGATAACTTTTTACCCAACTTATTAATTCAATGGGGGAGAGAGGGAGTTCCCGATCGGTAATTGGCATACAATAATGCAACACAGAGGGAACCAGGTTGCAGGGTGCAACAGGAGCACATTGGGGGCATCGGAAGCAAGAGTGTACAGGGTGGGCTATTTATATGGATACACCTTAATAAAATAGGAATGGTTGGTGATATTAACTTCCTGTTTGTGGCACATTAGTATATGTGAGGGGGGAAACTTTTCAAGATGGGTGGTGACCATGGCGGCCATTTTGAAGTCGGCCATTTTGAATCCATCTTTAGTTTTTTCAATATGAAGTATGTATCCACTGGACTCTGGGGTCGAGTGGAGGGTGGACCATAGGCGCAAAACACAACCAGAGTTTGTTTCAAACCAATAGTTTTTTTTTGGTGTTGCTGGTTGGTGCTGCCGGTTACGTCCGTGTTCACCTTTGGCGGGGGCCAGGCCGCCGTCCGGGTCAGTGTATGAAGTATGTATCCACTGGACTCTGGGGTCGAGTGGAGGGTGGACCATAGGCGCAAAACACAACCAGAGTTTGTTTCAAACCATTAGGTGCAACAACAACAGGTGAGCAGTACCACTCTTCCTGTATTTGGAAGCTTGTTCTGAACCTACTCACCCTATGAGCGCCTTCTTCCTCCTTTGGCCATTTCTTACTACTTACTTAGTTTTTTCAATAGGAAGAGGGTCATGTGACACATCAAACTTATTAGGAATTTCGCAAGAAAAACAATGGTGTTATTTACAAGTTTCTGACCACTTATAAAATGTGTTCAATGTGCTGCCCATTGTGTTGGATTGTCAATGCAACCCTCTTCTCCCACTCTGCAGGAGAAATGCTAGCACAGGCTTCCAGTATCCGTAGTTTCAGGTGCTGCACATCTCGTATCTTCACAGCATAGACAATTGCCTTCAGATGACCCCAAAGATAAAAGTCTAAGGGGGTCAGATCGGGAGACCTTGGGGGCAATTCAACTGGCCCACGATGACTAATCCACTTTCCAGGAAACTGTTCATCTAGGAATGCTCGGACCTGACACCCATAATGTGGTGGTGCACCATCTTGCTGGAAAAAACTCAGGGAACGTGCCAGCTTCAGTGCATAAAAAGGGAAACACATCATCATGTAGCAATTTTGCATATCCAGTGACCCCCTTAGACTTTTATCTTTGGGGTCATCTGAAGGCAATTGTCTATGCTGTGAAGATACGAGATGTGCAGCACCTGAAACTACGGATACTGGAAGCCTGTGCTAGCATTTCTCCTGCGGTGTTGCTATCAGTGTGTAAAGAGTGGGAGAAGAGGGTTGCATTGACAATCCAACACAATGGGCAGCACATTGAACACATTTTATAAGTGGTCAGAAACTTGTAAATAACTCATGAAAGAATAAAGTTACGTTAAAACCAAGCACACCATTGTTTTTCTTGTGAAATTCCCAATAAGTTTGATGTGTCACATGACCCTCTTCCTATTGAAAAAACAAAAGTTGTATTCAAAATGTCCGACTTCAAAATGGCCGCCATGGTCAACACCCATCTTGAAAAGTTTCCCCCCTCACATATACTAATGTGCCACAAACAGGAAGTTAATATCACCAACCATTCCCATTTTATTAAGGTGTATCCATATAAATGGCCCACCCTGTAGATCAGAGCCTGAAACCAGAAGAATTAGAGCAACTATACTCTCATTGGTAAGGCTACATGCACACAAACATATTTTGTTTCCATCTCCGTTCCGTTTTTTTGCGGATAGGATGCGGACCCATTCATTTCAATGGGTCCGCAAAAAATGAGGACAGGACACATTGTGCTGTCCGAGTCAGTATGTCCGTTTCCTAGCCCAGCAAAAAATATAAAACATTTCCTATTCTTGTCCATTTTGCCGACAAGGATAGGCATTGTTACAGGATGACATACAGACTTCATAATTTTTTTTTGCGGACCGCAAAACACATACGGTCGTGTGCATGTAGCCTAAGTTTGTACAGACTATCCAATCAGCGTGATTGCCTGCAAGGGATCACTCTGATTGGTCTCTTGAAGGCTTCTCCTGTGGCTTTGCTCTCTGTGAAAAAGGAGACTCCGGGGCTATGGCACTTTATCATGTCACAGCCCTACTTAACCTTTTTCGCATAATTGTATGCACGATTGCGGTAGATTATATGCAATCTGGATGTACAGTTACGTCCATATGTGAGAGGAGGTTTAAGGAACAGTAAACATCAAATATAAAAAACATTGAAAATGTATTCCAGCTATCCCTACCTCATTTTTCTCCTCAGCTTTTATGCTATTCTATCTTATATTTCAATTAAACAAATATTATATGTCTAAGGAGATCACAAATTCCCACCTCATTATTACAGCTATTATTAACTTTTTACTTTATTTCACTTGAAAGGGCTAACTTTCGCTGTTTAATACTGTGTAACTGCATTTTATATGCTGTGATATATATCCCGTTCATTTGCATTGTATTTGTGAGACTCTGTGGAAAGGGTTAATGAATAGAGATGTCGCATACATAAAATTTTCCGTTCCCGAACGGCGAACGCGAATTTCCGCAAATTTTCGCGAACGGGCGAACCAGGCGAACCGCCATAGACTTCAATAGGCAGGCGAATTTTAAAACCCACAGGGACTCTTTCTGGTCATAATACTGATGGAAAAGTTGTTTCAAGGGGACTAACACCTGGACTGTGGCATGCCGGAGGGGGATCCATGACAAAACTCCCATGGAAAATTACGTAGTTGACGCAGAGTTGGGTTTTAATCCATAAAGGGCATAAATCACCTAACATTCCTAAATTGTTTGGAATAACGTGCTTTAAAACATCCAGTGTGTGTATACGATCAGGTATGATGTTGTATCGATCAGGTAGTGTAAGAGTTACGCCTGCTTCACAGTGACAGACCAAACTCCCCGTTTAACGCACCGCAAACAACCTCAAACAGTCCATTTGCACAACCGCAAACTCCCCATTTGCACAAGGTTGGATACCAAGCTAGCCATGTGCCGTTCCTTGTCCTCACTGACGTCATTGAAGGTCTCTTCCTCCACCCAGCCAAGTACAACTTCAAGGGTCCCCGAAAGGTGACAACAAGTCCCCTGGGACACCTGCTGTGGTTGGTCTTCCACCTCCTCAAAGCCACCTTCCTCCTCTGACTCCTCTTCTTCAAACTCCTCTCTCTGCGTTGCCGCAGGTCCAGCAATCGACGACGACAAGGCTGCTTCTGGTGGTGATGGTGACCACAACTCTTCCTCTTCATGCTCATCTACGGCCTGATCCAGCACGCTTCGCAGGGCACGCTCCAGAAAAAACGCATATGGGATGAGGTCGATGATGTTGCCTTGGGTTTCACTGACCAGGTTTTTCAACTCCGCAAAAAAAGGACGCATGAGCCTACAGCCATTGTGCATGAGCGTTCAGTAACGCGGCCAAAAAATACCCAGCTCCACAGAGGCTGTCCTCTTTTTTTTTTTTTTTTATTAAAAAAAATCTGTTCTTACCAGTTCAATCTGTTTTGTCCCCTATCAGGGGCCAGCGTATGGAATAGATTTTAGGAACCGGGAGATGGAAAAAGATGCTTGGTCGGTCCTCTTACTTCCAATTTGGGGCACTGCGCGTGCGCCATGCAATGTACTGTGCCACCCTATATGAGTGGTCTGTTAAGTAGTACTATTCTGATCAGTTTAATCCCTGTTACGTCGCCTATCAGGGGACTTGTATCGAATAGATTTTAGACAACCGCAAAGAGTTCTCAATAGTTGACACACTCATGACATAAATTGTATTCCTCTATGCGTCAATCTTGGTGTAGTGATGACTGTGCTCGTGCGCACGTTTGGGAGATTGCAGGCGATGGCAGTTTTTCAAAGCCTATGGTCGTGCTGAGGTAGTTCAGTGACAGTTAAGTGACCCAGAAAACAATGATTCTGCAGTGTGGGCCCAGTGTTGGCCTAGTAGGCTTTAATGATCACCTTAGATGATCACAAAGAAAATTAATGTTTTTTCTATGCAAAATTATCCAGCCGATCGCTTTTGGTCTATTCACAATGAAGCAACGACCTTATCATCTGGGGTGTGCCAACATTGCCAACACACTCATAGAGGTGATTGCTTCATTGTGATACGCAAGCTCCTTCACCACAACAAGGTAACGCACGAAGGGGAATTGACACATGTATGTGCCTTTTTTTTTGTTTTGTTTTTGCAGCCACAGTGCAGCACCAGAGGCTAGAAAAATTAGGCATGTACACATGCCTGAAAAATTTGGTATTGGTATTGGTAAATTTGGTATTGTTGCAGCTGCCTTACTTAGGCATCGTAGCTGCCTTCCAGGAGAGCCTGTGAGATCCAGCCCCCTGGATCTCACAGGCAAGCAGGCTGTAAGTGTAATACAGTCTGTAATACACTTACAGCCAATGTAAGGGGGATCAGACCCCCAAAAGTTGAAGTCCCAGGGTGGGACAAAAAAAATAAAGTGAAAAAAAGTTTAAAAAAAATTAAGTCTTCAGAAAAAAATGTAAGGTTTCAATAAAAAAAATAAAAAAAATTATTTCCCCCAAAATAAAGTAAAAATAAAATTGTAAAAAATAGGGAAAAAAAGAATAGTTGACGTATTAGGTATCGCCGTGACGATTTTGATCGGTTCTATAAAAATATCACATGACCTAAACCCTCAGGTGAACACCGTAAAAAAAATATACAAACTGTGCTAAAAAAACAACTTTTTTTGTCACCTTACATCACTAAAAGTGCAACCAAGCGATTAAAAAGGCATATGCCCCACAAAATAGTACCAATCTAACAGTCACCTCATCCCACAAAAAAAGAGCCACTACCTAAGACAATCGCCCAAAAAAAAAAAAAAATATGGCTCTCATAAAATGCTTTTATTGTGTTAAATGTAAAAAAAAATATTAAATATTGTCACGTTCATAACAACCTGCTCTATAAAAATGCAACATGACCATATAAATAAAAACGGTGTAAATAAAAGCCATTTTTTGTCACCTTACATCACAAAAAGTGTAATAGCAAGCGATCAAAAAGTCATCTGCACCCCAAAATAGTGCCAATCCAACCAACATCTCATCTCGCAAAAATTATACCCTACCTAAGACAATCTTTCAAAAACTGAAAAAACTATGGAGACACTAAAACATAATTTTTTTGTTTAAAAAATTATATTATTGTGTAAAACTTATATAAATAGTATACATATTAGGTATTGCCACGTCCGTAACGACCTGCTCTATAAAAATATCACATGACCTAACCCCTCAGATGAGCACCGCAAAAATAAAAAAATAAAAACTGAGTCAAAAAAGCAATTTTTTGGTCACCTTACATCACAAAAAGGGTAATAGCAAGCGATCAAAAAGTCATAGGCACCGCAAGATAGTACCAATCCAACCATCATCTCATCCTGCAAAAAATAAGACCCTAACTAAGACAATCGCCCAAAAAATAAAAAGACTAGGGCTCTCAGAATATGGAGACACTGAAACAAGATTTTTTTGCAAAAAAAATGCTGTTGTGTAAAACATAAATAAATAAAAATATACATATTTAGTATTGCCACGTCCGGACCAATCTGCTCTATAAAAATACCTCATGTTCTAAACTGTCAGATGAACATTATAAATAACAAAAAATAAAAACTGTGCCATAACAGCTATTTTTGTTATCTTGCCTCACAAAAAGTGTATTATAAAGCAACCAAAAATCATATGTACCATAAAATACCAACAAAAGTGCCACCTTATCCCGTAGTTTCCAAAATTGGGTCATTTATTTGGAGTTTCTACTCTAGGGGTGCATAAATTTAACCCCTTAAGGACTCGACCCTATTTCACCTTACTGACATTTTTTGCAAATCTGACCAGTGTCACTTTAAGTGCTGATAACTTTAAAACGCTTTGACTTATCCAGGCCATTCTGAACGTTTTTTCGTCACATATTGTACTTCATGACACTGGTAAAATGAAGTAAAAAATATTCATTTTTATTTATAAAAAAATACAAAATTTACCAAAAATTTGTAAAAGATTGAAAATTTCAATTTCTCTACTTCTATAATACATAGTAATACCTCCAAAAAAAGTTATTACTTTACATTCCCCATATGTTTACTTCATGTTTGGATCATTTTGGGAATGATATTTTATTTTTTGGGGATGTTACAAGGCTTAGAAGTTTAGAAGCAAATCTTGAAATTTTTCGGAAATTTTCAAAAACCCAATTTTTAGGGACCAGTTCAGGTCTGAAGTCACTTTGCGAGGCTTACATAATAGAAAACAACCAAACATTACCCCATTCTATAAACTACCCCCCTCACGGTATTCAAAACTGATTTAACAAACTTTGTTAACCCTTTAGGTGTTCCACAAGAATTAATGGAAAATAGAGATACAATTTCAAAATTTCCCTTTTTTGGCAGATTTTCCATTTTAATAATTTTTTTCCAGTTACAAAGCAAGGGTTAACAGCCAAACCAAACTCAATATTTATGTCCCTGATTCTGTAGATTACAGAAACACCCCATATGTGGTCGTAAACTACTGTACGGGCACACGGCAGGGCGCAGAAGGAAAGGAATGCCATACGGTTTTTGGAAGGCAGATTTTGCTGGACTGTTTTTTTTTGACACCATGTCCCATTTGAAGCCCCCATGATGCACCCCTAGAGTAGAAACTCCATAAAATTTACCCCATCTAAGAAACTACACCCCTCAAGGTATTCAAAACTGATTTTACAAATGTCATTAACCCTTTAGGTGTTCCACAAGAATTAAGGTAAAATAGAGATACAATTGAAAAATTTCACTTTTTTGGAAGATTTTCAAATTATTTTTTTTTCCAGTTACGAAGCAAAGGTTAACAGCCAAACCAAACTCAATATTTATGGCCCTGATTCTGTAGTTTACATAAACACCCCATATGTGGTCGTAAACAGCTGTACGGGCACACAGCAGGGCACAGAAGGAAAGGAATGCTATACGGTTTTTGGAAGGCAGATTTTGCTGGACTGTTTTTTTTTACACCATGTCCCATTTGAAGCCCCCCTGATGCACCCCTAGAGTAGAAACTCCAAAAAAGTGGCCCCATTTTAGAAACTACGGGATAGGGTGGCAGTATTGTTGGTAATAGTTTAGGGTACATATGATTTTTGGTTGCTCTATATTACACTTTTTGTAACTTTTTGGCACTGTTTATTTTTTTTGTTATTTACAACATTCATCTGACAGGTTAGATCATGTGATATTTTTATAGACCAGGTTGTCACGGATGCGGCGATGCCTAATATGTATACTTTTTTTATTTATGTAAGTTCAACACAATGATTTATTTTTGAAGCAAAAAAAATCATGATTTAGTGTTTCCATAGTCTGAGAGCCATAATTTTTTCAGTTTTTGGGCGATTACCTTGGGTAGGGTATGATTTTTGCGGGATGAGATGACGGTTTTATTGGCACTATTTTGGGGTGCATGTGACTTTTTGATCGCTTGCTATTACACTTTTTGTGATGTAAGTAGCACAGTTTTTATTTTAAATTTTTTACGGTGTTCATCTGAGGGATTAGTTCATGTGATATTTTTATAGAGCCGGTCGATACGGACACGGCGATACCTAATATGTATACTTTTTTTCTATTTATGTATGTTTTACACAATAGCAGCTTTTTAAAACCCAAAAAAATGATGTTTTAGTGTCTCCATATTCTGAGCCATATTTTTATTTTTTTTGGGCGATTGTCTCAGGAAGCGGCTCAGTTTTTGCGGGATGAGGTGACGGTTAGATTAGTACCATTTTGGTGGGCAAACGCCTTTTTAATCGCTTGCTGTTGTACTTTTTGTGTTGTAAGGTGACAAAAAAATGGTTTATTTAGCACAGTTTTTATTTTTTATTTTTTACGGTGTTCATCTGAGGGATTAGATCATGTGATATGTTTATAGAGCTGGTCAATACGGACGCAGCGATACCTAATATGTATACTTTTTTTCTCCCTATTTTTTACCAATTTCTTTTTATTTCATTTGGGGGAAATGACGTTTTTGTTTATTTTTACTTGAAACTTTTAATTTTTTGGGGGGAAAACGAAATAAAAAAAAAAAAAAATTCACTTTCTCTTTTGTCCCACTTTGGGATTTGAACTTTTGGGGGTCTAATCCTTTACAATGCATTCCAATACTTCTGTATTGGAATGCATTGGCTGTATGAGTAATACAGTGAGTATTACTCATACAGCTTCCGACCTGTGAGATCCAGGGGGCTGGATCTCACAGGCTCGTCACCGGAAGGCAGCGCAATGCCTTCCTTAGACATCGTGCTGCCTTCCATGCCATCGGGTCCCCCCCACAGCCGCATGGGGACCCGATGGCACCGCCCGCCGCAAACCGCAGGTAAAAGCCGCAAACCGCAGGTCTGGTTTGCGGCGATCGCCGATACGTGCGGGTCACATGACCCCCCACGGCGTTGTGACAGGATGCCTGCTGAATGATTTCAGCGGGCATCCTGTTCCTATTAACCCCCGCCGCGCTGCAATCTATTTTTAAACTTAGGACGTACCGGTACGTCCTAAGTGTTTAAGGACTCGGCAAACGTGGCGTACCGGTACGTCCTAAGTCCCTAAGGGGTTAAGCTGCCATGTGACATTTGAAGACCCCCTGTCTTCAAATGTCACATGGCAGCTTAAAATTTTCCCAGTGAAATCTGCCTTCCAAAAACCATATGGCGTTCCTTTCCTTCTGCTCCATGCCGTGTGCCCGTACAGCCGTTTACAACTATGTACATATGGGGTGTTTCCGTAAACTACAGAATCAAGGCAATAAATATAGATTTTTGTTTGGCTGTTAACCCTTGCTTTGTTAGTGGAAAAAAAACTATTAAAATGAAAAATCTCAAAAAAGTGAAATTTTGAAATTTCATCTTCATTTTCCATTAATTCTTGTGAAACACCCAAAGGGTTAACAAAGTTTGTAATATCAGTTTTGAATACCGTGAGGAGTGTAGTTTCTAAAATGGGGTCACTGTTTTGGAGTTTCTATTATGTAAGCCTCACAAAGTGACTTCAGACCTGAACTGGTCCTCAAAAAGTGGGTTTTGGAAATTTTCTGAAAAATTTCAAGATTTACTTCTAAACTTCTAAGCTTTCAAACATCCCCAAAAAATAAAATGGCATTCCCAAAATGATCCAAACATGAAGTAGACAAATGGGGAATGTAAAGAAGTAACTATTTTTGGAGTTATTACTATCTATTATAGCAGTAGAGAAATAGAAATTTGGAAATTTGCCAATTTTTCTATTTTTTTGGTAAATTTGGTATTTTTTTATAAATAAAAATTACATTTTTTGATTCAATTTTACCACTGTCGTGAAAGACAATGTGTGGCGAGAAAACAATCTCAGAATGGCTTGGATAATTAAAAGCGTTTTAAAGTTATTACCACATAAAGTTGCACATGTCAGACATGGACAGAAAGGTGAAAAATGGTTTGGTCCTGAAAGGGTTAAAGAAAAGAATGTTTTGGAGAGAAAAAGCCAGACGTTGTTTTCAACCAAAATCAGACAGACTGACCTTTTGAATGTCTGCTTTAGCTATGTTATTATTTCTTGAAATTTGTTCTTGTCTGGAAAAACTGTCATTGTGTATCATTGAAGCTCTAATGTAAGTCTATGGCAGACGGGAGTTGTAACAATGTATCTGTTTGTGCTGAGTTTCTCCACTCCACCTCTCCCACTAGAAGGTTCTTGTTCAGCTAGAAACTGTATATAAATGCCTCATGGATATGCACCTGTGATTCTGAAGGGTCTAGTCTAAATTTTCTTGCAATATATTGCATCTACCTGGGACTTCTGAGCAGAGTACGTTTGTAGCTGGTTCCTACACTGCCCTGAATATTGTAGGCTTAAGTAAGTCCAAAGTGAGGGGCAGTATATTTAGTGATAGGGACCCATCTGCGGAAGCCACCTTGACGCCTGGTAGATGGGCACGACACGTATGTGCGCTAAGAGCTTCCATTACTCATTTATATTCGGTATTGTACCATTTTTATCTAAAATGACCCCCATTTCTTAGCTCTATTGTTTGTGTATATATATAACGGTGTGCAGCCATTTTGTTTTTTGTAATTATGTTTGCTTCATGGATATGCACCTGTGATTCTGAAGGGTCTAGTCTAAATTTTCTTGCAATATATTGAGAGTAGCAGCTCTTTTAGACTGAACACGCCCATCTACCTGGGACTTCTGAGCAAAGTACGTTTGTAGCTGGTTCCTACACTTCCCTGAATATTGTAGGCTTAAGTAAGTCCAAAGTGAGGCAGTATATTTAGTGATAGGGATCCATCTGCGGAAGCCACCTTGACGCCTGGTAGATGGGCCCGACACGTATGTGCGCTAAGAGCTTCCATTACTCATTTATATTCTGTATTGTACCATTTTTATCTAAAATGACCCCCATTTCTTAGCTCTATTGTTTGTATATATAACGGTGTGCAGCCATTTTGTTTTTTGTAATTATGTTGGCTTCATGGATATGCATGTCATGCCCCACTCTGACGATGTGCGGAGGTCGGCCAGGATTGCAGCACGAGTTTAGTGTTTGTTTTGGAGCCGTGCTGGATCCGCCTCTCATCAGGTGCACTGGGTGGGGTCATTAGTTTAAAGGGCTTACCAGCCCAGTGCTCTGAGCGGATTATACAAATCATTGTGGTCTTGGAAGCTAGGAAGGAAGGTTCTCTGTCTGTTCCAGCTCAGAGAGATAAGTGTGATTTCTGGTTTAGTTATTTTGTGTCATCTTTTCCATCCAGGTTCTGTGCGAGCAGGCTGCTCCTATTTCCCCTCTTCACCATCTCAGGGAAGTTAGGGTTTTGTCAGCCCAAGAACGGGGACACCTCATACCTACTTTAAAGGTCTGCAGGTGGGCTGAGCAGTGCAGGGAAAGAGGTCAGGGATTAGCTAGGAGGTGACCCTTCCCCTGTCTCTCGCCCAGAGCCTGGTTGGTAGGTTTCCTGTTATTCTGAGTGCACGCCCGCCGTGACATTATAATCCGCCATACTGTGACTGCCATCACTCAGTGGTATTGTGATGGCATCAATTGATGCACTGGTTGACCGCATGCAGGGTTTATCCCTAGAGGTTGCGGATCTGAGTAGTTCGGTCACACAGTGTCAGAGGTTTCTGGCATCAGGTATAGGTCAAATTGGTGGGGAGCCTAAAGTCGCTCTTCCCGAGAAATTTACAGGGGGTATGGATGATTTTTTCAGTTTTAAAGAATCATGTAAATTGTATTTTCGACTGCGTCCATTTTCATCAGGTAATGAAGATCAGAGGGTTGGTATCATCATGTCTCTGCTTAAAGGGGACGCGCAATCCTGGGCTTTTTCTCTGCCGCCCGGTTCTCTGGCCCTCCGGTCGGTGGAGGAATTTTTCAAAGCCCTGGGATTGATTTACGATGATCCGGATCGGGTCTCGATGGCAGAATCGATATTGCGTAACTTACTACAGGGTAAACATACTGCAGAGTTTTACTGTATAGAGTTTAGGAGATGGGCTACTGAGTCGGGGTGGAACGACACCGCGTTACGTAGTCAGTTTTGTCAGGGGTTGTCTGAAAGGTTGAAAGATGCCCTGGCTTTTCATGAGTACCTGGATACTCTGGAGAATGCTATGTCTTTGGCTATACGGTTGGATAGACGTATCAGAGAGAGGTGTAAGGGTCCCTCCGTGCAGGGGATCCCTCCTGCGTGTGGTTTTGTCTCACCTGCTGCCCAGCGTGATATTACTTATAACTCTGGGGTAGGGGAGGAACCCATGCAGTTAGGTCAGATATCTTGCCATTCTGATAGTAGAGACTTTAGAAAAGTGCACAATCTATGTTACTACTGTGGAAGGAGGGGTCATTTTGTTTTTTCTTGTCCTTATGTTAAACCACAGGTGGAAGAGAAAAAGAAAAAAGAAAAAAAAACTTCCCTCACACTTGGTAGTATGAATGGGGTGGTGGAGCAGACAGGTATGCAAGCTCCCTGCAGTTCCCGTTTTCTCCTTCCAGCTATGGTGGCGCTAGAGTCAAAAAATGTGTTTGTTGATGTATTCCTTGATTGTTGTGCTGGGGTAAACTTAATTGACTTTCTTTTCCTTCAAAACCTAGGACTAAGTACTTGCACTTTGGAGAATGAGATTTGTGTTTTTGCAATTGATTCTTCCCCTCTTTCTCAAAGGAGCCTTACTCACATTGTTCATGGTATTCATTTAAGGGTGGGTGATTCACATGCTGAAATTATTTCTTGTTTTGTCATGAAGGATTTGCCAGCTCCTTTAGTTTTGGGGTTGCCATGGTTGACTAGACATAACCCAATTGTAGACTGGCAAGCGAGACAAATCATTGGTTGGAGTGAGTTTTGTGCGGATAATTGTCTTGGCACATCTATCTCTGGTGTGTCCATTACGGCTTTACCTCAGTATCTCTCGGATTTTGCGGATGTCTTTTCGGAGGGTGGGGATCATCGAGACTATGATTGTCCAGTTAATCTCATTCCGGGTGCTAAGTTGCCAAAGTCTCGGCTTTACAACCTCTCTCAACCCGAAAGAGAGGTCATGCGAAAATATGTTGCCGAGAGTTTGGCAAAGGGTCATATTAGACCATCTCCAGTGGCAGTAGGTTTGCTCTTTGTAAAGAAAAAAGATGGATCACTGAGACCGTATTTGGATTTCCGGGAATTGAACCGTATTACAGTCCGGGATCCATATCCCTTCCTTTGATCTCTGATCTTTTTGATCAGATTGTTGGAGCCAAGGTGTTCTCCAAGTTGGATTTGAGGGGGGCCTACAATCTGATCAGAATCAAGGAAGGGGATGAGTGGAAAACGGCCTTCAATACGCACGAGGGTCATTTTGAGAACCTGGTGATGCCTTTTGGGTTGACGAACGCACCAGCAGTATTTCAGCGATTCGTCAATGACATTTTTCATCACTTGGTGGGGAGGTTCGTAGTAGTTTACCTGGATGACATTTTGATTTATTCTCCTGATTTGAAGACCCATCAGGATCATGTGAGACAGGTTTTGACGATCCTTCGGGAGAATAAGTTGTATGCCAAATTAGAGAAATGTTTGTTTGCGGTGCAAGAGCTTCCGTTCTTGGGATACATGCTTTCTGATTCCGGTTTTCGTATGGACCCCGAAAAGGTCCGGGCGGTTCTGGAGTGTGACCGACCAGAGAATCAGAAAGCTTTGATGCAGTTCTTGGTGTTTACGAATTATTATAGAAAATGTATTTCGGATTATAGTAAAACCTCTTACTGATATGACCAAGAAGGGCGCCGATGTCTCTGTCTGGTTGGATGAAGCATTGCAGGCCTTTTTGGCTATTAAGGAGCGTTTTGCGTCTGCTCTCATTCTGGTGCAGCCGGATGTATCTCAACCATTCGTAGTGGAGGTTGATGCATCAGAGGTGGGGGTCGGGCGGTGCTGTCTCAGGGTTCATCTCCTGGCAAGTGGGTCCCGTGTGCCTTCTTCTCAAAGAAGCTCTTGGTCGCCGAGAGGAATTATGATGTTGGAGATAGAGAGTTGTTGGCTATCAAGTTGGCCTTTGAGGAATGGCGTCACTGGTTAGAGGGGGCGTCTCACCCCGTTACGGTGTATACTGACCATAAGAATTTGGCTTACCTGCAATCTGCCAAGAGTCTGAACCCTAGGCAGGCCAGATGGTCACTGTTTTTTACCAGGTTCAATTTTGTGGTTACCTTTCGCCCAGGGGTCAAGAATGTCAAGGCAGATGCCTTGTCTCGCAGCTTTCCTGGGGGAGGTGATTCAGAAGATCCTGCTCCGATTTTGGCGGATGGGGTGGTGGTCTCTGCTCTGTACCCTGAATTGGAGATGGAGGTGTTGGGAGCCCAGGAGGGGGCTCCTGGTTCTTGTCCCCCAGGGAGGTTGTTTGTTCCTGAGGGCCTACGATACAAGGTGTTCAAGGAACATCACGATACTGTTCTCGCTGGACATCCTGGTGGTAAGTCCACCTGTGATCTAGTATCCCGGAGGTTCTGGTGGCCAGGGTTATGTAAGAGCATTGAGAATTACTTGACAGCTTGTGAAACCTGCGCTCGGTCAAAGGTTGCTCATACTCGACCGCCTGGTTCGCTTCTTCCATTGTCTATTCCGTCTCGTCCTTGGACGGATTTGTCTATGGACTTTATTACGGATCTGCCGAGTTCCTCCGGGAGAACAGTGATTTTGGTGGTAGTTGACCGTTTCAGTAAAATGGCTCACTTTATACCACTAACGAATCTGCCTAACGCTAAGACTCTTCTGCAGATTTTTGTGGATAATATTGTGAAATTGCATGGTATTCATTCAGACGTGGTCTCTGATAGGGGCACGCAGTTTGTCTCCAGGTTTTGGAGGGTGTTCTGCTCTCGGCTTGGCATTCAACTTTCATTCTCTTCGCCTTTCATCCGCAGTCGAATGGTCAGACGGAGCGTACTAATCAAAACCTGGAGACCTACTTGAGGTGCTTTGTGGCTGAGAATCAGGAGGACTGGTCCTCATTCTTGTCCTTAGCAGAATTTGCGTTGAATAACCGTAGGCAGGAATCCACGGGTAAGTCGCCATTTTTTGGTGCATACGGTTTCCATCCTCAGTTTGGTACCTTTTCTGGGTCTGGTTCCTCTGGGATGCCAGAGGAGGAGAGATTCTCTTCTGCCTTATCCTCCATCTGGCAGAGGATTCAAGGGAATTTGGAGAGGATGGGTGAGAGGTATAAACGAATGGCTGACAGGAGACGTGTGACTGGTCCGGACCTGTGTGTGGGTGATCTGGTGTGGTTGTCCACTAAGAATATCAAATTGAGAGTGCCATCTTGGAAACTGGGTCCTAGATTTATTGGTCCGTATAAAATTTCTGCGGTAATCAATCCTGTGGCGTTTCGGCTGGATCTTCCGCAGACTTAGAGGATCCATGATGTGTTCCACAGGTCTTTACTAAAAAAATATGTGAGACCGGTGGAACCATCGCCATTGCCTCCTCATCCTGTTCTGGTCGAGGGAAACTTGGAGTTTGAGATCTCCAGGATTCTCGACTCGAGAGTTCTTCGGGGTTCCCTTCAGTACCTGGTGCACTGGAGGGGATACAGTCCTGAGGAGAGGATGTGGGTTCCGGCGGTGGATGTCAACGCCAGCCGACTGGTGAGGGATTTTCATAGGTCCCATCCGGATAAGCCTGCTCGCACAGAACCTGGATGGAAAAGATGACACAAAATAACTAAACCAGAAATCACACTTATCTGTCACGGCTGAGGATGGGGGAAACCCTCAGCCATGTGCCGAACGATGATGGTCGCTGCATGACCAGGACAAACAGGATTAGGGAGCAGGTCACCTCCTACAGCGTCCCTAACCTGACCCTAACTCCTACCTGCATGGGCCGACCTTGAAGGTAGGAGGACCCATGCGCAGGAACCTCGGATCCCTACTCTCCCTCCGACGGTCCCTAGGCTAGGAGTCAGAGTAAGACATCCTGTTCCTTCTGGATCCGGAGGAACAGGAGTCTCACTGGCCAAGCTGCAAGCAAGGAGAAACAAATGCAACCTAAGGCAATGGCAGGTACTTGTCACAAACATAGCAGAGACCTACCACAGACAACCAAGCCTGGAACCCATGTGGATGTACTGCCCACAGACAGCAGGACTCAGCACACAAACACACAACACACGGGAACCCAGGACCACAGGTGCAATAAAGAAACATAAAACCAAACACATCTTCCAGACACCAAAGGACATATATATTTGCTTATGACAAGAAGGTTGGCCCCCACTGGCAGTTGGTAAGTAATAGGAGGATGTCTACAGCCAGCATGGCTGAAACACCCTCTCTGGCTACTGCCTACAACTGAGGCTTTATAGGGCCAAGAGGCCACACCCAACAATCAGACACACCCCGTGACTCACACACACTGAAAGGGAGTTAACCCTTCCAAAACCACAGAAGGGAAAACATAACTTAAAGGGGAAGTGTCCAAACAACAAACACACTGTGGCTGTTGCCGCAGGCAACGACATGGGTGGCAAGCGTGTCCTGGGAGTCAGCCCGAAGGCCAGGACACTGCCACCACATGTACATAATACAACCCAACGTTGCCACGGGCAGCCACAGTGAAGGGAAGTGTCAGAGTGCACACCTAACATAACCTAGTGCACACCAGACATACAAAGTGCATATATACACACACACACCTAACAGAAAGGAAGTCAGGTGAGACCGCATGCCAAAGCAGCAAGCTGCCTAGCACAGCTCAGGCTGCTCTGCTGACAATTACAGAACACAACTAGTTGCCCGCGGCAACCACAAGTGAGGCCACAAACAGCGACCCTCACCTGTGGTTGAACACACAAACTAAACCGCAGGCAACCGCATGCGGTAAGGAGTCACGGCAATAGCCATGGCCGTGACATTATCTCTCTGAGCTGGAACAAACAGAGAACCTTCCTTCCTAGCTTCCAAGACCACAATGATTTGTATAATCTGCTCAGAGCACTGAGCTGGTGAGCCCTTTAAACTAATGACCCCACCCAATGCACCTGTGATTCTGAAGGGTCTAGTCTAAATTTTCTTGCAATTTATTTGAGGATAGCACCTCTTTTAGACTGAACACGCCCATCTACCTGGGACTTCTGAGAAGAGTACGTTTGTAGCTGGTTCCTACACTGCTCTGAATATTGTAGGCTTAAGTAAGTCCAAAGTGAAGCCACCTTGACGCCTGGTAGATGGGCCCGACACGTATGTGCGCTAAGAGCTTCCATTACTCATTTGTATTCGGTATTGTACCATTTTTATCTAAAATGACCCCCATTTCTTAGCTCTATTGTTTGTATATATAACGGTGTGCAGCCATTTTGTTTTTTGTAATTATGTTTGCTTCATGGATATGCACCTGTGATTCTGAAGGGTCTAGTCTAAATTTTCTTGCAATATATTGAGGGTAGCACCTCTTTTAGACTGAACACGCCCATCTACCTGGGACTTCTGAGCAGAGTATGTTTGTAGCTGGTTCCTACACTGCCCTGAATATTGTTGGCTTAAGTAAGTCCAAAGTGAGGCAGTATATTTAGTGATAGGGACCCATCTGCGGAAGCCACCTTGACGCCTGGTAGATGGGCCCGACACGTATGTGCGCTAAGAGCTTCCATTACTCATTTATATTCGATATTGTATAATTTTTATCTAAAATGACCCCCATTTCTTAGCTCTATTGTTTGTATATATAACGGTGTGCAGCCATTTTGTTTTTTGTATAAATGAGAGAAGTCAGAGCCCCTAGTGTTCTGCAGATAGGGACCAGTGCTTGGAGGGGGAAACTCTGCCAGTCTGCATGAGTGACCAGAAGAAGTGACTGAGATGGGGACGCTGAGCCACAGACCATGGGTCACCAACCCTGTGACCAAGGAGTGAGCCTGACCACTGAGCTAAAGACCGTAGTTATCCAGCCTTTTACAAGCCTTCTGAGAGATAGAGAGGGACAGCTAACTAAGACCATTCCTCAGCATCAAACCTTTCTTCTGCCAGGGAGGAGACTGGTGAAGCCAGCCCTAGGCCTCTTTTGTATTGTTTTGCACCTGAATTCCTCCAGCAAAGAAGCATGCTGGTTAACTGCAGACCCTGACTCTCTGAACTTCTTTGTCATTGGGGTGCACCTTGCCTTACCATCTCTTCTGGAGAGCAGCAACATGTGATGACACCTTAACAGTGTCTGGGGGACCCTGCATAGCGTTGAGGCCACCCCAAAGCCGGCCACTGCATAATGACACAGGTTGTTTACAGGCAGTCCACAGGCTGTGGATTGCAGAATTGGGCTTTATCTGTAAAATGTGCCTTTACCAAATCCTAACAGTGGCTCTTGGTACTCAGATACTACCTGAACTTACCGTAGGGCTGAATTACACAACAGAGCCCATGTCAATACTGGCAGAAAATAAGACACTAAAACAAACTGACGTTGACAGGAACTGAATGCTGAAAGGAGATGATCAAGCTATAGAGAGAATTTCAGAACTGAAATGAACCTGAATCGGAATTGACCCAATAATATAGCCAGAGCAAAACAACAAAGCAGCAATACACAAATCCCAAAAACACATCAAACACACTACATTCTGTGGAGTTACAGATTCTAAAATACACAGAAAACTTTCTAGACTCTGAAACTACAGTTTCCAGAATACACACAAAACTACAGTAGAACAAGATTAGAATTAGAGGTGAGCGAATCGGAGCTAACGAAGTGGAATTCGTTCCGAATTTCAGGAAAAATTTGATTAGCACCGAAGCCGAATTTACTCGCGCTTCGTGGTAACATAGTAACATATTAACATAGTATATAAGGCTGAAAAAAGACATTTGGCCATCCAGTTCGGCCTGTTATCCTGCAAGTTGATCCAAAGGAAGGCAAAAAAAATAAACCTGAGGTACAAGACAATTTTTCCCACTTAACGGGGAAAAAATTGCTTCCCGACTCCAATCAGTCAATCAGAATAACTCCCTGGATCAAAGATCCGTCTCTAGTAGCTATAGCCTGTAATATTATTACACTCTAGAAATCAAATTTTTTCCTAAAATGGCTGCTGCACATGTGAGGACATGGAGAAAGGAACTCTGGGAAGGCGGGATCACCCATAATGCCATGCATGCAGCCAATTAGCAGCCAGCCCTGTGATGTCACAGGCCTATAAATAGCAGCAGCCATCTTAGATTCTGCCATTTACCAGTGTACTTAGTGCAGGGAGAGATGTCTGCAGGCGCTAGGGACAGTGATAGGAAAGACTTGATTGTGGTGACAATTTATAAATGCAGGTAAATTAAGGGCCTACTTGCCGTTCAGCGGTGCAGTTATATGTGATAAAGCCCTTTTAGGGGTGAAAGTTTTTATGTGACACTGGCTTTTTTTCGGAAAATGTATGGGTAATTGTACACCTCCTTTTGCGGTATGGACCGAATTACTTAGTGGTGAAATGTTTTATGTAACACTGGCTTTTTAAAAAAAAAAAATTTATGGGTGATTGACTGTACACCTCCTTTTGCGGTATGGACCGAATTACTTAGTAGTGAAATTTGTTATGTGAAACGGGCTTTTTTTAGGAAAATTGATGGGTGACTGTGCACCTCCTTTTGCTGTATGGGCCGAATTGTGAAGTGGTGAAATTTTTTATTTCAAAGCAAACTCCGCTGCACTTTATTTCTTGTGAAGTCAATGTCTCCAACTATGGTCATCGCATGATTTACACTAAATACATTATTTTCATGTAGAGATTAGATGTAGAATTTTCGTATAGCGAATATTAATCGCGAATATCAGCACTTCGAGAATTTGCGAATATTTAGAATATAGTGATATATATTTGTATTTTCGAATAGTCTATTTTTTTTTTTCATCTGAACCCATGATCCCTCCCTGCTTCTTGCTTGTGGGCCAATGAGAAGGCTGCAATGTTTTTATCTGAGCTATAAAAGAACCTCCCCAGCAGCCATTTCCTACAGATTTTTTAAGTTCTGAGAGAGACAGCAGTGTCATTGCAGTGCTCTGTGCTTTCCACTCGTTACATTAGATAGATAAATAGATAGCTTATGCCGTATATACAGTATAATACAGATAGTTAGTGGGAGATACTCAGTGTAGGTTATATCCTGATATAGTGTAGCTGTTGCAGTGCGTTAGGTAGTGGTAGGTAGGTTCTGC
The DNA here is from genome assembly GCF_905171765.1 of Bufo bufo. NCBI lineage: Eukaryota > Metazoa > Chordata > Amphibia > Anura > Bufonidae > Bufo > Bufo bufo. The sequence goes on along the minus strand of NC_053393.1, from coordinate 163,295,152 downwards.
TGTCCATACATACATGCTACAGACATAGTGCTGTGATGTCACAACAATACATAATGCACCAATCAGTAATATGTAGTCAGACCTGCTAAAATGTGAAGTTTCACGTATTGCGCCAAAATATGCGCATGATTAATTGCAGATTAGCGCAATTGCAAATATATTGGAGCACTCTTTATGCATATAAAGCCATTTTTAATGTTCTGCAGTGCCAACCATTTTCTTCAGTCTCAGGAAACCTCTAGTAGTTTGGAAAATGTAGCAAAAGTCATTTACGCCTGTATTGGGCGTGCTTTACGCGAATATTACATTGCTGATTTTCGCAATCAGGTAAATAATAGCGAATTCTCGAATTTACAAATATATGACGAATATTCTACAAAATTTTCATGAAATATTGCGAATTCGAATATTGCCCCTGCCGCTTATCACTAGTAGAGATTAGTGTTGATCGAGCACCATAGTGCTCGGATGCTCGGGGGCTCGGGCCAAACACATCGGGATGCTCGGGTTCCCTACCGAGCACCAGAGCACAATAGAAGTCAATGGGAGAACCTGAGCAATAAAACAATCAACCCGTGCTCTGAAGAGGGGAGGCTGCCTGGTTCATAGGAAAAGGTCAGAAATTGATAGAAACACCACCGAAATGGTTTGGAAACAGCATAGGGAGGATGTCTGGATGCATCTTGGACTCCCAGGTCGCTGCTCGGAACGATGTTGTCTGAGTAGTACGCCACTTTTACAGACTGACAATAATACGCACAAAACCGAAGATAAAATCGATTTTAGAGAAAAAATTATTAGGAAACATTCTTTCCTGTATATTTACTTGTATGAAGTGCAAGTGCTGCCAAAAACTACAAGTAAGAGGCACTCCGATACAACCTGTATATCACATAAAGGAGAACCTTATTCACATTGTGGTACAATTGTTCAGGTAGTGGGACTTCTACACTCATAAAGCCTATGCACTAAGTGAAAGGGCTGCCAAAAATTACAAGGAACCGGCACTACAATACACCCTTTGTTACACATAAAGGAGGGCATCATAAACAGCCCTGAAAAATTATGATTGATGGCCTGCTGGTGACCCTCAAAAACATTTGAAGCAAGGGCCTGCTGATCTTACCATCTAAAACATTATGGCCGAGGGTCTGCTGCCGCTTTGGTGACTCTAGATAACCTGGGCCCGATCGCACGTCCCCATAACTGCGCCAATCCGTTCGGTTGTCTACCCTATCAACTTTCAATGTTATTTTTAGAGCGAACCGCGGTGACCAGGGGTAACGGGGAATCAGAGTTTGATTCCGGAGAGGAAGCCTGAGAAACAGCTACGGCTAACACTTCCAAGCAAGGCAGCATGCGTGGAAATTATCTATTAGGTATAATTAGGTGAGGGCCTGCAGGTGAGGTGAACCTGTAAAAGATTGTAGCTGAGGGCCTGCTGGTGAGCTGACCCTCTAAAACATTATATGCGAGGGCCTGCACGTGATCTGACCCTCTAAAAAATTATATGCGAGGACCTGCTGCTGAGCTGACCCTCTAAAGCATTATGGTTAAGGGCCTGCTGCTGAGTTGACCATTTCAAAAATTATGGGAGAGTGCCGGCTGCTTAGCTGACCATTACATTTTTTACAGTGTTTAAAGCAGGCTGGGTCACCTGAATACTTCAGCTAGGAATAATGGAATAGGACTCCGGTTCTATTTTGTTGGTTTGTTGGCCACTAGAGGTGAAATTCTTGGACCGGCGCAAGACGAATCAAAGCAAAATCATTTGCCAAGAATGTTTTCATTAATAAAAAATGAAAGTCAGAGGTTCAAAGACGATCAGATACCGCCTTAGTTCCGAATATAAACGATCACGACCAATAATCCGGCGGCGTTATTCCCATGACCCGCTGAGCAGCTTCCGGGAAACCAAAGTCTTTGGGTTACGGGGAAAGTATGGTTGCAAAGCTGAAACTTATTGGAATTGACAGAAGGGCACCACCAGGAGGGGAGCCTGCGGCTTAATTTGACTCAACACGGGAAACCTCACCCGGCACGGACACGGAAAGGATTGACAAACTGATAGCTCTTTCTCGATTCTGTGGGTGGTGGTGCATAGACGTTCTTAGTTGGTTGAGCGATTTGTCTGGTTAATTCCGATAACAAACGAGACTCCTCCATGATAACTAGTTACACAACCACCAGCGGTCAGGATTGTGTTGACCAGACTCTTGGATAGTGAGACTGAACTTGTAGGTGAGGGCTGGCAGGGGAGCTGACCTTTTAAAAAATTATATGCGAGGTCCTGCAGGTGAGCTGACCCTGTAAAACATTATATGCGTGGGCTGCAGGTGAGATGACCCTGTAAAAGATTGTAGGTGAGGGCCTGCTGGTGAGCTGACCCTCTAAAAAATTATATGCGAGGGCCTTCAGGTGAGCTGACCCTGAAAAAGTTTGTAGGTGAATGCCTGCTGGTGAGCTGACCCTGTAAAAGATTGTAGGTGAAGGCCAGCTCATGAGTTGACCGTGTAAAACAGTATATGTGAAGGCCTGCTGGTGAGCTGATACTCTAAAAAATCATATGCGAGGGCATGCTGGTGAGTTGACCCTGTAAAACATTGTAGGTGAGGGCCTGCTGGTGAACTGACCATGTAAAACATTATATACGAGGGCTTACTGGTGAGCTGACCCTCAAAAAAATTATATGCGAGGGCCTTCTGGTGAGTTGACCCTGGAAAACATTGTAGGTGAGGGCCTGCTGGTAAGCTGACCCTCCAAAAAATTTAATACGAGGGCCTGCAGCTGAGCTGACCCTGTAAAACATTATATGAGAAGGGCATATATACGAGGGCATTATATGCGACGAATAAGCATGTTGATATGATGGAAGAGGAGAAGGAGGATGAGAAAAGGAAGATTCAACCATATACCCTTGTTTGTAATAGAAGGGGTGAATGTATTCAGTACTAGAGATGGCCTTGCGGTTCGTCCAGCGGTCGTTTTGCGGCGAACTTTGCTCGTTCGCTGTTCCCCGAACAGGTGAACATATGACGATATTTGCGTCCGCTATATTCTTTAACATTGTGAAGAACTTTGACCCATGACACATTCATCAGGTGGAACAGGACAGCCAATTGAGACGTTTCAGCACATGGACATACCCCCTACCTTATAAATAAACCTGATCTGGCTGCCATTTTACATTCAGTCTTTTGCAAGTGTAGGAAGAGGTTGCTGTGTGGAGCAGGGACAGACACAAAATGCTAGCTAATAGGGCCACAAAAGTCCTTTTAAGGACTGGTATAGGTGTGCTATCTATAGGTGTGACATACTGAGAGGTGTAATATACTAATAATAGTGTAATTGTATTGTGCAGCAGTTGTGTGCGGTTCTGCTGCGATACTGCAGCCACACAGAGTGCCAAACGCTATTGGAACAAATAATTTCTACTGATGTGATTTACTAGTTGCCCCCCCCCCCCCCAAAAAAAAAATGATTGAGGCAGGGGTGTTATATACCAATAATTTACTTTCCATATAGTGCATTTAGGTAGTGCAGCATTTGTTTGCGGTTTTGCTGCGTTACCTCATCTACACAGAGTGACAATCGCTATTGGAACAAATCATTTCTACTGGTGTGATTTACCAGTTGCCCCCCCCAAAAATGGATTGAAGCAGGGGTGTTATATACCAATAATATACAATAATATACTTTCTATATAGTGCATTTAGGTAGTGCAGCATTTGGTTGCGGTTTTGCTGCGTTACCGCATCTACACAGAGTGAAAAACACTATTGGAACAAATAGTTGCCCCCCAAAAAAATTGATTGAGGCAGGGCTTTTATATACCAATAATATACTTTCTATATAGTGCATTTAGGTAGTGCTGCATTTGTCTGTGGTTTTGCTGCGTTACCGCATCTACACAGAGTGAAAAACACTATTAGAACCAATAATTTCTACTCACGTGATTTACCAGTTGCCCCCCCCAAAAAAACAGATTGAAGCAGGGGTGTTAAATACCAATAATATACTTTCTATATAGTGCATTTAGGTAGTGCAGCATTTGTTTGCGGTTTTGCTGCGTTACCTCAGCTACACAGAATGACAAATGCTATTGGAACAAATAATTTCTACTGGTGTGATTTGTCAGGTGTCCCCCCAAAAAGATGATTGAGGAAGGGGTTTTATATACCAATAATATGCTTTCTATATAGTGCATTTAGGTAGTGCAGCATTTGTTTTTCGGTTTTGCTGCGTTACCGCATCTACACAGAGTGAAAAACACTATTTGAACAAATAATTTCTACTGGTGTGATTTACCAGTTGCCCCTCAAAAAACTGATTGAATCAGGGGTGTTATATACCAATAATATACTTTCTATATTGTGCATTTAGGCAGTGCAGCATTTGTTTGCGGTTTTGCTGCGTTACCGCAGCTACACAGAGTGACAAACGCTATTGGAACAAATAATTTCTACTGGTGTTATATACCAGTTGCCCCCCCAAAAAACTGATCGAGGCAGGGGTGTGATATACCTTCTTCCACAAATACTGGACTTTTGTCAAAGGGGCATTTTGAAAATGACATGCAGAGGAAGAGGTAAACCATTCCACAGGGGTGGTATGGGTCGGGCAGGTGCACCAGGCCGGAGCCTAAGTCGGAAGTTGAAGAAGGTGGGGGCAATTACGTCAAAGGACGCACCAGACTTGGTTGAGTGGCTGTCACGAGGGTGTCAAGAGCCACGTCTGACTCCGTTATACCATGGGTCAGGAAGTCGCAGCGGGTGGCTGCGCGTTCGATGTACAAAGACAGTGCTGTTTCGTAATGGTAGCTTTCTGGGTTTGCCTTGCAATCCTTTTTGGCTCACTCAGGGATCCGTAGCTTCTCCTCCTCAGCTGTTTCTTGTCCAGCAATCCCAACCTCCTTATATTCCCATCTCCCACTTCTCTGGTTGCCAGATATAGAGCTTCCTGCCTGGACTTCTATACTGACCCACTGGAGCTGTGTAACTGTTCCCTGGTTGTTGTTCCAGAATGTTACCCTCCGGATCCCTGTTGGGCCTTGGTGGTCTGCTGTTGTCGCCCACCTGGGATTATATGTTTGTCTGTATTGTCTGTCCTCTCCTTGGTGTTTTCCTCTTAGTGTCAGTGATGAGGACTAGTGATCCCACCGCCCCGTTCACTACACAGGGCTCATCTTAGGGAAAGCCAGGGTTTAGGCACGTGATCGGCGTACGGGTGAGGAACCCGTCTAGGGACGTCAGGGCAGTCAGGTGCCAGCCGCAAGGTGAGTCAGGGGTCACCACCTTTCCCTCTCCCTTGGACAGGGCCTTCCCATTTCCCTCCCTTTGCGTGACGCCGGTCATTACAGTATATCTGGCCCTTATTTTGTGTAGGTAAAAAAACAAAAAAACTTTTTCTTTCTGCCTACTTAGAATCCAGTATGGATCCAATTGCTGCTTTGTCAAAGCAACTTCAAGGCCTGTCTTTGGAGGTGGCAGGATTAAAAGGCGTCGGTCCTCCAGCAACAGCAGCAATTGCAACAGACCGCAAGCCCAGCGGTTGCTACAGGTAACCAGGTTGTTGTGGAACCCAAGGTTGCTCTTCCTGACAGATTTTCTGGGGGAAGGGACAAATTGTGACGTTCCGTGAGGCCTGTAAATTATATTTTAAACTGCGCCCTTACTCCTCTGGTAATGAAGAACAGCGGGTGGGGGTTGTTATTTCCCTGCTGCAGGGGGACCCGCAATCCTGGGCGTTCTCTTTACCCACTGATTCCCAGGCTCTCCGGTCAGTGGATGAATTTTTTGGGGCCTTGGGTCTCATATATGATGACCCTGACCGAGTCGCACTGGCTGAATCAAAATTACGGAGACTCCTACAGGGAGAGCAGCCAGTAGAGGAGTATTGCGCAGAGTTCCGTAGGTGGGCTACGGATACCCAGTGGAACGACCCGGCTCTCAGGACTCAGTTCTGCTCTGGGTTATCCGAAAGGGTTAAGGATGCGCTTGCGCTGTATGAGACTCCCTTTTCCCTTGATGCGGTGATGTCCCTTTCTATCAGAATAGATAGACGTTAGGGACAGATTGAAAAATCCGGAGCAATTGGTAACCTCTCTCAAGCAGCAGTTAGTCTGTACGGACTTAGACGAGCCTATGCAGCTAGGAGGAACTACTCGTCAGGTCCATCCTCCTGAGGCTCGCCGTAAGCGTGGGGTTTGTTTTTTTCTGTGGGGAGAGGGGTCATTTTATTAATGTCTGTCCTTCCTTCCTCAAAAACAAAAGACCGTCGGAAAACTACTAACCCCAGGCTGTGTGGAGGATGTCAGCCGGGGGGTATACGTTTCCTCCATACGAACATCGCAATTTGTGTTGCCAGTGGTTGTTGTTTTTGGCGTTAAGACGGAGACTATTTCTTTTTTTCTAGACAGTGGAGCAGGAGTAAATTTGATAGATGCCCATTTTGCCCACACTATGGGTTTGTCTCTCTGTACGCTACAGAGACCTATTCCCATATTCGCTATTGATTCTGCTCCTCTGTCTCAGAGAAACCTCACTCACATTGTCCATAACTTTCACCTTCGGGTAGGGGACCACCATAACGAGTTGCTTTCATGTTATGTTCTGGAGGGGCTTCCCACTCCGGTGGTGTTGGGTCTTCCCTGGTTGGTAGCGCACAATCCAGTGGTGGATTGGCAGGCCATGGAGATATTGGAGTGGAGTGAGCAGTGCAGAGAAAATTGCTTAAATAGCAATTGCTTAGTCGCCTCCATAGCTACCCTACCCACATTTGTTTCGGACATTGAGGACGTTTTTTCTGAAAAGGTTTGTCAGAAGTTACCACCTCACCGTCCTTATGATTGCCCGGTTAACCTGATTCCCGGTGCAAAATTACCCAAGACCAGGTTATATAATCTTTCGGGTCCAGAGAGACAAGCCATGAAAGATTATATCTCCGAGAGCTTGGCTAAGGGACACATCTTCACCCGTGGCTGCAGGGTTTTTCTTCGTTAAAAAGAAAGATGGGGGCCTGCGTCCTTGCCTAGATTTTCGGGAATTAAACCGGATAACCATCTGAGACTCATACCCTCTTCCTCTCATTCCTGACCTGTTTAATCAGATTGCGGGTGCTAGGTGGTTCTCCAAACTTGATCTTAGGGGGGCCTATAATCTGATTCGTATCAAGGAAGGGGATAAGTGGAAGACAGCTTTTAACACCCCTGAGGGGCATTATGAAAATCTAGTCATGCCTTTCGGTCTGACCAATGCTCCTGCTGTCTTCCAAAATTTCGTTAATGACATTTTTAGTCATCTTATCGGCAGGTTTGTGGTGATATACCTAGATGATATTTTAATTTATTCGTCGGATCTGAAAACACATAAGGTGCATGTCAGACAGGTACTGCAGGTCCTACGGACGAATAAATTAGATGCTAAAATTGAAAAGTGTGTTTTCGCCGTTCAGGAAATACAGTTCCTAGGGTATTTATTATCTGCTTCAGGTTTCCGTATGGATCCTAGGAAGGTCCGGGCAATTTTAGATTGGGATCTTCCTGAGAACCTCAAAGCACTGCAACGGTTGTTGGGCTTCGCAAATTTCTATAGAAAATTCATTAAAAATTATTTGGTGATTGTAAAACCCCTTACTGACATGACTAGGAAGGGGACTGATTTTTCTAAATGGTCTGACGCCGCTAAAATTGCTTTTTCCTCTCTAAAAGAGAGGTTTACCTCGGCACCTGTACTAATCCAACCTGATGTCTCCCAGCCTTTTATTGTTGAAGTAGTTTGAAGAATGGCGTCACTTTTTAGAGGGGGCAATCCACCCCGTCACTGTCATTACGGACCACAAAAACCTTCTGTACCTCGAATCAGCTAAGGAGTGGTTGTCTCTGCGGTACACTCTGTTCTGGAGGGGAAGGTGTTAGAGGCCCAGGGGGACGCCCCGGTCTCTTGCCCCTCAGAGAAATTGTTTGTACCGTTGAACCTGCGTCTCGAATTATTAAAGGAACATCATAATTTGGCACTTGCTGGGCACCCGGGTAGTAAAGCAACCTGGGAGCTATTGTCTCATCGTTTTTGGTGGCCAAGGTTGCGTCAGGATGTAATGGATTTTGTGTCTTCTTGTTCTACTTGTGCGCGTGCGAAAGTCTCTCATACACGTCTGCAGGGTCTTTATTGCCATTTGTCATTCCCAATAGGCCATGGACATATCTGTCAATGGATTTTATCACTGACTTACCTTTGTCTGCGGGTAAAACTGTTATCTTGGTAGTAGTGAACAGGTTTAGCAAAATGGTACACTTCATTGCGTTACCCGCACTACCTAATGCTAAGACTCTGGCTCAGGTATTCATCAGTGAAATCGTGAAGCTTCACGGGGTCCCTTCCGATGTTGTTTCGGATCGGGGAACCCAGTTTATTTCTAGATTTTGGAAAGCTTTTTGTTCCCGTTTGGGGGTACACTTGTCCTTTTCCTCAGCTTTCCATCCTCAGTCGAATGGACAGACTGAGCGTACCAACCAAAACCTTGAGACATATCTAAGGTGTTTTGTGTCTGAAAACCAAGAGGTGTGGTCATCCTATTTACCGTTAGCCGAGTTTGCCGAGAATTGCCGTCAGGAATCTACTGGCAAGTCACCATTTCTTGGTGCATATGGTTTTCATCCCCAATTCTGTACTTTCAAAGAGGGGGGGTCTTCTGGGGTTCCCGAAGAGGAACGGTTTCCGTCGTCTCTTTCATCTGTATGGCAGAAAGTGCAAGCTAATTTGAAAAATATGGGAGGTAAATATAAATGCATGGCTGATAAAAAACGGTCACCAGGTCCGGACCTAGGAGTGAATGACTGTGTGGTTATCTACTAGGAATATTAAATTAAAGGTTCCCTCTTGGAAACTGGGTCCTAGGTTTATTGGTCCTTACAAAATAGTAGCCATCATTAACCCCGTGGCTTTTCGCCTGGAGCTACCTCAGACTTTTAAAATTCATAACGTCTTCAATAAATCGTTACTCAAAAAGTATGTTCCACCTCTAGAACCATCACCGCTGCCACCCCCTCCTGTTATTGTGGATGGTAATCTAGAGTTTCAAATATCCAAAATTGTTGATTCTCGTCGGGTCCGCCGTTCTCTTCAATATCTGGTGCATTGGAGGGGTTACGGTCCCGAGGAAAGAATGTGGGTTCCAGCGTCTGAGGTAAACGCCGACAGGTTAGTTTGGGTTTTTCATGCCTCTCATCCTGAGAGACCTAGTCCTGAGTGTCCGGAGGCCCCTCGTGGAAGGGAGGGTACAGTCACGAGGGTGTCAAGAGCCACGTCTGACTCCGTTATACCCGGGGTCAGGAAGTCGCAGCAGGTGGCTGCACGTTCGATGTACAAAGACAGTGCTGTTTCGTAATGGTAGCTTTCTGGGTTTGCCTTGCAATCCTTTTTGTCTCTCTCAGGGATCCGTAGCTTCTCCTCCTCAGCTGTTTCTTGTCCAGCAATCCCAACCTCCTTATATTCCCATCTCCCACTTCTCTGGTTGCCAGATATAGAGCTTCCTGCCTGGACTTCTATACTGACCCACTGGAGCTGTGTAGCTGTGTTCCCTGGTTGTTGTTCCAGAACGTTACCCTCCGGATCCCTGTTGGGCCTTGGTGGTCTGCTGTTGTCGCCCACCTGGGATTATATGTTTGTCTGTATTGTCTGTCCTCTCCTTGGTGTTTTCCTCTTAGTGTCAGTGGTGCGGACTAGTGATCCCACCGCCCCGTTCACTACACAGGGCTCATCTTAGGGAAAGCCAGGGTTTAGGCACGTGATCGGCGTACGGGTGAGGAACCCGTCTAGGGACGTCAGGGCAGTCAGGTGCTAGCCGCAAGGTGAGTCAGGGGTCACCACCTTTCCCTCTCCCTTGGACAGGGCCTTTGCGTGACGCTGGTCATTACAGTGGCTCACTCAGCCTTCCGCTTCTGCACCATCCTCATCCTCTCTATCTGCAACTTCTTCACTCTCTGCTATGTGCACCCCCAAAGACACCACCACCACCATATCCCCTCTGCTCAAGTCAGAGGAATTGTTTTCCCATCCATTACAAGACCTTACTGATGCGCAGCCATTCTTGTCATCGGATCAGGAAGAGGAGGTATCAACGGCCACCCAGCAGTCTGACAACAGTACCCTGATCAGCCCAAGGAGGGTGGTCCCTGCTGTTGCTGTCTACTCCGAGATCTCTAATGTCAGTGGTGGTGAAGGTGACGAATCCGATAATGACGTGTCCATGGATGTCACGTGGGTTCCAAGAGAGGAAGAGTAGGGGAGTTCAGAGGCAGAGACGGAGCAGCAGATTGGGAGGAGAAGGAGGAGAAGCAGGCAGAACTTACATTGCACAGGAGGCAAAAATCAGACTGCTAATGTATCTGAAACAAGCCATCCAACGTGAACGGTCACATCTGGCGCTCCCAGGAATCCGGCACATGTCTCCGCAGTGTGGGCTTTTTTTAACTTGTCCTCTGCTGACAATTGTGTTGCCATATGCAGCCTGTGCTGTGAACCTTCTGACGACAGTCAAGCATGCAACCATGGCACCCGTGTATATTTGGTGTTACCGCCACGGATTGCATGCAGGCCTGCCTCTTCTTCTCCTCCTCCTACCCATCCTCCCTCTCCTCGGCTGACTCCTCCTTTTCCGCTGCTACCGTCTCTTTCGCTGCACCCCCCAAACTCCCCAGAACCTATTCGATGTGCCAGGTGAGACGTTGCCATACTGTGCTGTGTCTGTTGTGCCTGGAAGCCAAGAGCCACACCGGTCCTGCATTCCTTTCAGCTTTGCGGTCACAGGCCGATCAGTAGCTATCCCCGCTCAATTTGACAGTTGGTAAAGTAGTGTGCGACAACGGTGCCAATCTGCTGAGCGCACTGAAACAGGGCAAAATTACACACGTGCCGTGCATGACACAAGTCCTGGACTTAGTCATGCAGCGATTCGTTGCCAAATATCCCGGGGTCCAGGATGTCTTGTGGCACGTCAGGAAAATCTCTGGCCATTTTAGAAGATCTCACACGGCCATAGCTCGCCTTGCTGACATTCAGCAGCGACACCACCTGCCTGTCAGACGTCTGATTTGTGACTGCCTGACGTGATGGAACTCTACCTTGTATATGCTTGATAGGCTGCTCCAGCAGAAACATGCAGTTAACGACTACCTGTACGAACTTTGTGGCAGGACAGGTTCTGGGAGCTTGTTTTTTTTTTAATGCGCCAGTGGCTGCTTATGCGTGACACGTGCAGACTTCTGCGGCCATTTGATGAGATCACCAAACTGGTCAGTCGCAGCCAGGGAGCCATCAGTGACATTGTACCTTGCGCCTTCTTTCTGGAGCGCGCATTGCATTGTGTCATTGATTAAGCCTTCGAGGAGCAGGAAGACGAGGAAGTCACAATGCTGGATGAATTCCCATGGGGGCTACTCCATCTGGGACAAGTCAACAACAAGAGTCTGAAGAGGAGTCAGAGGAGGATGGTGTCGGGTCGGAGGAGGAGCAAGAAGAGCATGCTTTAAACTTTTGTGGGATCCCTGGTGTTGTCCGTGGCTGGGAGGAGGAGAACGAGGACGACATTATCCTGGATGATGAGCAGGAGCCAGGCCACTCCACTGCTTCCAATTTAGTGCAAATGGGGGCTTTGATTCTCCAGTGTTTGAAGAGGGACCCCTGTATAAAAAGCATAAAGGGCAAGGACCCGTACTGGGTGGCAACATACTTATACCTCCGGTACAAACACAAAATGGTGAACATGTTACCAGCATCACAGAGGGCTGCCAGAATGCAGCATTTCCAGGCAAGAGATGCTGCATTCTGCTGTTGAGGGCACTGGCAGAGGAATTTCCACCCACAGAGAAACAGTTGTGGGTACAAATCCTACCGCGCATGCAAGAAGAGGGCGGGTTGAAGATGTGTTGGCCACTTCGCATATGAGATCATTCTTGCAACCAACCCATCAACAACCGCCCTCCGGATCCAGCCTCATGCCTAGACCGACAGTTGTCTGACTACTCGGGTTAGCGGCCAATGTGGACGCTCTGAGAAGCGAGGAACCCCTGGACTACTGGGTGTGCAGGCTTGAGCTGTGGCCAGAGCTAGCACAATTTGCCATGAAAATCTTGGCTTGCCTCTCGTCGAGTGTCCTGTCCCAAAGGACGTTCAGCGCAGCAGGGGTTATCGCGACCAATAAGTGCACTCACCTAGCTAGACAGTGTGGACTACCACACATTTCTAAAAATTAATGAGGCATGGATCTCAGAGGAATTCAATGCCTGTGATGACCATGTTTAATTGAATTTACTCATGCCAGCCCACACATATCCGCCACCACCCAAAACAAAAAATGGTCCCTGTCTTATGTAAATACAGCGACATAAAAGGCCTTTTCTGTCCGGTGAATGCCTAATGTTTGGGGCCTGTACTCTACTGGCCTGCAGTAAAATTGGTAACCAATGACTGACTAATATGCCTCCAGCCACATAATCACTTAATCTTTTCTGTACGGTGAATGCCTAATTGTTGGGGCCTCGGAGGAATTCAGCACCTGTGATGACAACGTGTTATCGAATTTCACCTATTATTATTCGGGGTTTATTCAAGAGGGGGGATTTTGTTAGCCATGTTTTTAATCCAATGATATATTTTTTGTTCTTTTAAACATATGTATTTGACATATATTTGTACTGGCCTACGGCAAAATTGATATCCAATGACCGTCTAATATACCTCCAGCCACATAATCACTTGATCTTTTCCGTACGGTGAATGTCTAATGGGGGCCTGTACTCCAGTGGGCTACAGTAAAATTGTTATTCAGTGGCCGTATAATGTACCTCGAGCCACATAATCACAATTTCTTTTATGTCAGGTGAATGCCTAACTTTTAGGGCCCGTACTCCCGTGGCCTAAAATGAAAAATTTCTAGGCTCCAGCAGGGCACATTTTGGAGAATTTGCCTTTAAGACGCATAAAAATGGCACATGATTAAAATACATATTTTTTGTGGGAATTTGTGTCATTGATCCCCCTCTAGTTTGTCACTGTCCATGTTGTGGAACAATTTGTGCACTTCTAGTAAGTATTTGATGGCTGCAAATATGACCTGAAGGTTTTTCAGGTTCGCCTGCCATTAAAGTGAATGAGGCCTGCTGTGAACTTGCAGTTCGTGAACATTTGATCGCGTTCGCGAATCGTCCTGGCTGATGTTCATCCATCACTATTGACAATAAGTCAACGACAATTACTGTCTCAAGAGGTTGATGAAGAGGATGAGACACAGTTGTCAATCACTGAGGTTGTGATTAGTTCAACAAGTCAGGCGGATGAGCAGAGTGAGGAAGTGGAAGAAGAGGTGGTGGACGATGAAGTCACTGACCCAACCTGGAAAGGTAGAAAGGCGAGCGAGGACAGCAGTTCAGAGGGGGAGGAATCTGCAGCACCGCGACAGGCTGGAAGAGGTTGTGGGCCACACCAAACAGGCCCACAACCGTTACACCGAGCACACCCATGCGTAAATCTATCTTGCTATGGGGTAGGTGTTCCGCAGTATGGTGCTTTTTTGAGGAAAGTTTGAAACCTGTTCCGTACCAAAATGAGCCAGGGCGTGAACACTAGCAACCTCACTTTCACCAGCATAATCCACCACATGGCATCCAAGCACCCTAACAAGTGGGCCGTTCGCCTGGGTCCACAATCTGGGGCTGTGGGTCACACCACTGCCTCCTCTTTTCCTGTGTTACGCACTGCTGGCCAATGCCCTGTCGAAGGCGCAGGCCCGGATGCCCCTCGCCCTGCACCTGGACCTTCGCATGAACCATCAGCAACAACATCCACTTCCCTGTCCCAGCGCAGTCATATGTCCATAACACAGTCATTTGAACGCATGCGCAAATACCCACAGGCCATAGCACTAAATGCGCAACTTTCGAAATAACTGGCCCTTGAAATGTTGCCATTTAGGCTTGTGGACACTGAGGCCTTCTGCAGTCTGATGTCGGCAACCGTCCCTCGGTACGCAGTTCCCAGCCGCCACTATTTTTCACGGTGGGCCGTGCCTGCCTTACACCAGCATGTGTCCCAGAACATCACCCATGCCCTGACCAACGCAGTTACTAGGAAGGTCCACTTAACCATGGACACATGGACAAGTGCTGGTGGCCAGGGACGCTACATTTCCCTGAACGCACATTAAGTGAATGTTGTGGAGACAGGGAATGAGTCGTACCCTGGGATGGCACAGGTGCTACCCACGCCCAGGATTGCTGGCCCTACGTCCATCAGGGTGTCCGCCAGAAGCTAGGTTACTGGCTCCAACCCTCACTTCTCCTCCTCCGCCGCCTCCTCCTCCACTTCCACCTCCAGCAGCAGTCAGTCATCAGTCGCTAGCTGGAAGCAGTGTAGCACTGCTGTGGGTAAGCGTCAACAGGCCATGCTGAAGCTGATCTGCTTAGGGGACAAACAGCACACCGCCACAGAGCTGTGGCAGGGTATAAGGGACCAGACCGAGCTGTGGCTCACGCCACTTAACCTACAACCAGGAATGGTTGTGTCTGACAATGGCCGTAACTTGGTGGCGGCTTTGGAGCTCTGCAACCTGACACACATCCTTATGCCAAGCCCAAGTCTTAAACTTAGTGGTTCAGCAGTTTATGAAAACCTACCCCAATTTGCCAGAGCTACTAGTGAAGGCACGCCGCGTGTGTGCCCATTTCCGCAAGTCATCCACAGCTTCAACCGGTCTGTCAACGCTGCAGCAGCTCTTGAAATTGCCAGCTCACCGGCTGTTATGCAACGTGAGGACGCGCTGGAACTCCACGTTCCAAAGCCAGGCTTTGTGAGCAGCAGAGGGCAGTAGTGGAATACCAGCTGCTACATGGTCGTCACATTTCCAGTCAGCTTTCACTAATCAGAAGCAAAGAGTGGGCATGGATGTCTGACCTCTGTGAGGTTTTAAGAAACTTTGAGGAATCAACACAGATGGTGAGCGGTGATAACGCTATTATCAGCGTAACCATCCCACTTCTGTGTCTACTCAAACGCTCGCTGCTCACAATTAAGGCCGACGCTTTGCATGTGGAAGAGGTGGAAATGGAGGAAGAAGACATTACACAGGGTGATAGCCAGACTAGCCTCCGTCCGTCTTCTCAGCGCAAATTGGACGATGAAGTGGAGGAGGAGCAGGAGACGGCTGCCTCCGCTACAGAGGGTAGTATCCATGGAAGTTTAATTCCATCTTTTCAGAGTGGGTGGGCAGATGAGGAGGAAGAGGATGAGGAGATGGACAGTCATCCTCCTGATGACAACAGCAAAGTCTTGCCTGTTGGTACTCTGGCACACATGGCTGACTTTGTTAGGCGGCCTTTCCCGCGACCCGCGCGTTATACGCATTTTAGACAACACGGATTACTGGGTGTTGACCCATCTCTAACCCCGCTACAAAGAGAACTTGTCATCTCTCCTTCCTTAGGTGGAGAGGACGAGCAAAACGATGCAATACCAGAAGATCCTTGTTGAAAGAGTCCGTCCTTCTTTGGGCAACAAAGGAGGCGAGACAAGGGAAACACACAGCAGTTCCAACAGAGGCAGGGCAACACTCTCCGAGGCCTGGGACAGTTTCATGACACCCCGCCAGCACCCTCACCCTGATGCGCGGCCTAGTGTCACAAGGAGGGAAACATTTTGGAAGATGGTGAAGGAGTACGTAGCAGACAGTGTCAGCATCCTCAGTGATCTTTCAGTGCCTTACAACTACTGGGTGTCCAAGCTGGACACGTGGGACGAACTGGCACTCTACGCCTTAGAGGTGCTGGCCTGCCCTGCCACCAGCGTTTTGTCTGAGCGGGTAAGCGTATCCGCCTGTCAACTGAAAATGCTGACAGGTTGACTGTTATAAAAATGAACAAGGCCTGGATTGCCCCTGACTTCTCGGCTCCACCAGAAGAAAGGGGATGAACATAAAGGCACTTTAAATGTGTTGTTTATAATGTACTGAATATTCTCTATTCCCATGCACCCCTTCCACCACAAACAAAGGTATATGGTTGAATCTTCCTTTTCTCCTCTTCCATCATATCAACATGCTTATTTGTCGCATATAATGCCCTCGCATATAATTTTTTACAGGGTCAGCTCACCCGCAAGCCCTCTCATATAATTTTTTCCAGGATCAGCTCACCCGCTGGCCCTCTCATTAAATTTTTTACAGGGTCAGCTCACCCGCAGGCCCTTTCATATAATTTTTTACAGGATCAGCTCACCTGCAGGCACTCTCATTTAATTTTTTACAGGGTCAGCTCACCCACAGGCCATCTCATTTAATTTTTTAAAGGGTCAGCTCACCCGCAGGCCCTCAGCAAAAATATTTTAGAGGGTCAGCAGACCAGCATGCCCTCACCCATAATGTTTTAGATGGACAGCTCAGCAGCAGACCCTCACCCCAAATGTTTTTGAGGGTCACCAGCAGGCCATCAATCATACTTTTTCCGTACGCTGCGGACAGTTAAATTATCCACGCCACATCTGCTGTGTAAAGTGTGTGGATATAAAAATAAAATCTTTTAGAGGGTCAGCTCACCAGCAGGCCCTCAGCAGAAATCTTTTCGAGGGTCAGCTCACCAACAGGCCCTCAGCAGAAATCTTTTCGAGGGTCAGCTCACCTGCAGGCCCTCGTACAGATGTTGCAAGTTTAGCACTCAAAATTTTAACTCAAATTTCTTAAATCATCATGCTATCTTGAAACAAAAGCCATTGAAAAGCAATTGAAGATGTTTGCTTAGTTTAGATAACACATCTCATAAAGCATGAGCGTTAACTCTACTACATCGGTATATCTGTTAGATACAGTGTACCTTTGCAGTAGACGCTGCGAACAGTGTCATTACCTGTGGTACCTCTCCTGTATAACATTTCCTCATCCTAAATACCCTTTGACATTCCATTAAATTTTTTAGTACTCATTCCAATGACAGGGCCACTTAAGAGTCCTGTATTGTTATTTATTGTCACTACCTCCCCGACTCGGGAGTGGTTAATTTGCGCGCCCCCGTCTGCCTTTCTTGGAAGTGGTAGCCGAACCCGTTACTCAGGCTTCCTCTACGGAAGCGAACCCTGATTCCCCGTTACGTGTAGTCACCATGGTAGGCACATAAAAAAACATTGAAAGTTGATAGGCAGACATCCAAATGGATAGTCGACATCAAGGAGACTTGTGATCACCCAGAAGTTATTTAGAGTCAACAAAGCGGCAGCAGGCCCTTGCACATAATGTTTGAGAGGGTCAGCTCACCAGAAGGCCCTCGCCTACAATCTTTTACAGAGTCAGCTCACCAGCAGGCCCTCACCTACAATCTTTTACAGGGTCAGCTCAATCAGCAGGCCCTCACCTACAAGTCCAGTCTCACTATCCAAGAGTCTGGTCAACACAGTCCTCACCACCGGGGGTCACGTAACTACTTAGCATGGAGGAGTATTGTTAATTATTGGAATGAACCACACAAATTGTCTCAATCCACCGGCTCACAACAGCCATGCACCACCACCCACAGAATCGAGAAAGAGGTATCAATCTGTCAATTCTTTCCGTGTCCGGGCCTGGCGAGGTTTCCCGTGCATAGTCAAATTAAGCCGCAGGCTACACTCCTGGTGGTGCCCTTCCGTCAATTAGTTTACGTTTCAGTTTTGCAACCATACTCGGAACCCAAAGAGTTTGTTTTCCCAGAAAATGCTCAGTGGGTAATGGGAATAACGCCGCCGGATCGCCTGTGGGATCGTCTTCGAACCTCTGACTTTCATTGTTGATTAATAAAAACATTTGTGGCAACAAATGCTTTGGCTGTGGTTCGTCCTGCGCCAGTCCAAAAATGTCACCTTTAGAGGTACAATACGGATGCCACAGGCCGTCAGTCTTAATCATGGCCCCAGTTCCGAAAATCAACAACATTTTTGGCTGAACTTGTACTTTATATACAAGTAAGGTATTGTGCGTATTATTGTCAGTCTGTAAAAGTGGCATACTACTCGGACAACATCGCTCTCAGCAGCGACATGGGAGTTCAGGATGCATGCAGACATCCTCCCTATTCTGTTCCCGAACCGTTTCGGTGGTGTTTACATACATTTCGGAACTTTTCATATGAACCAGGCACCCTCCCCTCTTCAGAGCAGTAGGTGTGCCTGGTTTAATGCTCGGGTCCTCCCATTGACTTCCATTATACTCAGGTGCTCGGTAGAGCACCCAAGCATCCCGATGTGTTCGGCCCGAGCACCCGAGCACTAAGGTGCTCGATCATCACTAATGAGTACACTTTACACTGCAGATGTGGCCCAGCTAATGTCACTGTCAGCAGCGGATATCATCTATGGAAAAAGTAAACTGGATGTCACAGATATTTTTTGGATGCGCACACTTTAAACAGGAGATGTGGCGACCTAACTAGAGCATGCTTTTTAGTGCAGGATGCACTAAAAAAAGATATTCCTGCCACACACAATAGTCCTTAAAAGGACTTTTGGGTCTGTAAAGATTTAGCTATGTAGCATAGTTTGCGCTAAAAATATATATTGCTGCTTCAACACACAATAGTTATTAAAAGGACTTTTGGGTCTGTAATGTTTTAGCAATTTAGTGCAGGGTGCGCTAAAATATATATATTGCTGCTGCCACACACAATAGTCCTTAAAAGGACTTTTGGGTCTCTGAAAAGTTTTTCTAATAAAAATATTTCTATATCATTCCCTACAATCTCTGTCCCTTCCTCAGCACAGCTCTCCCTAACTAAGACTGAGCCGGACATGCGTCATCGGGTGCTATATAGCACCCTATGACGCGTTTCGGCCAGCCAATCATTGTAATGCCAATAACCAACATGGCTACGGCATAACATTGAGGGCAGCACTTACCTGCACGTTTATTGGCTGCGTAGCATCCAAGAAACGTGCGGGAAGGAGACTCGAGCATTGCGCTCGAGCACGTGCAGTTCTCGGCCGAATATCGCCATGTGCCAAGCATCGAGATGCTCAAACCTAACTGGTGTTCGGCCGAGCATGTTCGATCAACACTAATAGTAACACAAAAAGGCTGAAAAAGATGCAAGTCCAACACGTTTGATGTATAATCCTACATAGCTAATCCAGTGGAGGCTAATTGCCTTATTACAAAGAGCAAAACTCTTTCCTCACTCCAAATATAGCAATAATAAATCCTTGTATTAGTGACTGATCTCATCAATCTAGTACCAAAAAATTATTATGCAATTTCAGAAAGGCAGGATTTCCCTTCAATTTCAACCGTATTCAAATTGATCATTAACAGAGTTTCTCATAGCACTGTCTGCAGAAATATAAAACATTATGCACTTGAAAACAGAACCTGAATTTTCAACTTTGAAAACGTTACAAACTGTGCAATACATCTATACATGTTCCAGCTTAATGATTTTGAAAAATTTAGCTGTCCAGTTGTTGGAAAATGTAATATTTTATTTTACTCACATTACTTATTATACTACAGTAGGTTCATTATACTATTAACCTTGACATTCTGACCAATATATCAGTCAGTCTAGTTACTAATATCTACTGTACTTTAAAATCAGTTTCAGAGATCAGCATCAGTTGTACATTGGATTTATAGCAAAAATAAAAAAATAAAAAAAACAACTTGAAACTTTTCAAACAAGAAGCAAAATGAGATATATACTATTGTTGGTTGCAATGGCAAATATGGGCATATTTCTGAGATGAAATTACAATTTAGGACCCATTAAGTTGTTAATTTTAAATCCAGACATCCTTCCTTATAAGTCAAAAATCTAAAAATAATAAAAGAAGCATGGCTCATTCAGTTTGAAGACATGATATAATACAATATGCATGTCTGTGTTAAGTGCTAATAACTGAAGCAGTTTGATAAGATTATATTTAGTGGTAATGACAGATTATTATTTCTGTACTGCACAAACATTTCATGATAAAAAAATAATAATAATCTATTACAGTTTTACAGTAAGTTAAGTATTTTGGTCATTTATAAATGTTCCTGCCAGACAATATTCTTTCCAGATCATCTAATGAGATGCAAATACAGAATTTCAACAGATAGAAAAGATTGGGATTCCATTACTAGAAATAGATTTTATTGTTACTATATGCACATATACTCCAAAGACATACTGATAGGGACCTTAGATTGTGAGCCCCATTGGGGACAGTTGGATGATAATGTCTGTAAAGCGCTGCGGAATATAGTAGCGCTATATAAAATGCATAAAATAAAATAAATAAATATTATAAGGATGATGTTCATTATTTATTGGCACATTTGTCTGTGCATCTATGACTAAAGGTCCACTTATATAGACTGACTCTGCAGGTAATTATCGGGAATGAACCATTAATTCTCAATAATTGTCCTATCATGATCAGAGGTGAGGGCTGCATTTATATGCAGCAATCATCCCTCTTAAATTTGTTAAAGTAATAAAAGATTGTGCACTTATCACTTAACTTCCACCGTTTCCAGCACTGCCACTCCAATCCTCACTTCCAGTCTGTATTTACAGGCTGCAGCTGTGATATAGCTATATATAACACAAGCAATCTTATAAAAAAATTAAACCACCACTCCCAAACAAAGAACAGCAGCAAACGAGAGATAGAGGTTGTGAAAATAAGCAGTGAGCACAAAACAATATAAGAAGCCATGACAGCTGGTGATAAGCTGGTGAAGCCTTATCTGAGAGTTATATAGGTGTATAAGTATATGCTGCAGCCATGGTCCATGGCACAAAATCAGGCCAACAATGTCTTATAAGTAGGGGTCCCACCTCTAGGACCTGCACGTATCTCTAGAATAAAGCCCTCGAAGTGAAGGATAGCAGACCACGAATGTGTGGCCACCCTCCATTCATTTCTATGGGGCTGTCAAAAATAGTCGTATACTGGCTTGGTTATTTACGTCAGCCCCAAAAAAGTGAATGGAGTGTTGGTTGTACTTGCATTGGCACATGCATGATCCGCTGTCCTTCACTTTGCAGGCTCCATTCAGAGATAGGTGCAGGTCCCAGAGCTGAAGCCCGCACCTATTAGACATTGGTGGGATATCCTAGCGATATGCCTCCAATTTATGAAATGAGCCAAACCCTGTAAGCCTTGGATTTCACGATTTACATTGAAATGGATAAAATCCATAAGAAAGCAGCTGAAAGGGAGCAGCGAGAGCTGTCAGGATGAACAGGATTATATGGAGGGTGCATGCAGCAGACAGAGTGGTGCAGCTTCAGACACAAGGTGTCGAGCAATAACTTGTAGAGTGAGGAATAAACAAGGAACAAACCATACAGGTCTGGAATCAATCCCTACCCTCATCCCTTATATTTTTCTGAATGTGGGGTATAATAGATGAACTGATACTGTCTTTTATAATATAAACATAGGAATGGTTATATTTAGAGTGCATTATTATAGAGCTAAATTACAAATAATATATATGTTTTTACATAAAATTTATATCTGTTTTCAATAGGTGGAGTAATTTTTTGAATGGTGCTAAACTGTGAGCAGGCTCCTACTGCGGCTTTGCGAGAGGTCTGCTCTCTGAATTGACCTGTATATTCTTGGCACTGTCTGGGAAACCATGCGGCAAATATCTTTGGCTGCATAAACTGTGATGCAGCCTCCCATTGTTATCAGTTTCAGTGCAGATTTGGTATAGTTTTTGTCACCGAATCCGCACTGGAACCTGCGACCAAAAACCTCCTTTTGAATATAACCTTAAGGAGAGGAGGAAGAAGGATGCCATACTGTTTTGCATCTGTAAAGATTGAAGGTAAAACCCCACTCCAGCTTTGGATACTATATTACCGTCTGATGGCAGATAGTGGAACTACAATAGTACATTTAAAGTCCTAAAAAATAAATTACACAGATAACAGATCCCTGTACTGTGTGCCATTATAATAATTTCTAGATTCTTATAAAATATCCTGAAAAAAGAAAATGTCTTGTTGAAAATCAATTCTAATGAAACTTACATCTGCTTTTTGATCGGGATTACAACTGCCCTTTCACCTAATTTATATGTGGCAGATTGGACAATCGTTACCCATTTACAAATTGAAGTCAGCAGTAGTTGTTAATGCATATGGTGTCAAAGACCTAATTCTAACTGGTATGTTAAATGACTCTAGTAAGACCATTTTATTCATTATGAAAATTTGTTCCAAAAATAAGGTAACTAAAAATGAAAATATAATTGGTATTTAAACTGTATAGGAAACTGTAAAATAAATTATTCTCACCTTTTTTTTTAATTATTATTTCCTCAAGTACAAAAGTATCACCACTGAGTAATTGACACCCTGATCCTTTGTTCTAGAACACATGGAGAAAATGCATAAATGATTGAATAACGTTATTAAATAATTACAATCTCAATATAGCTAATGTTCAATTTATAGTGAAATATCTTATCCGTGGGAAATTTGTGCTTCTGACCTCTTCCCATGTAATGTATTTAGGCATTATCATGGCTGGTAAATGAGGAGGTTGCTTTGCTCAAAACACTTGAGAAAAATCTCTCTGAAGCCTCACTGTTCAGCAAATAATGACAGAGTAAGGTGTTAGGTGGTAACCACACTGTCAGGTTTCTGCATGCAGTTTTGGAAGCCAAAACCCAGGAGTAAATGTGCTCTATACTTATGTTCCATTCCTGATTTTGACTTCCAAAACTGCATGCAGAAACCTGATCATGTGGCTGTACCCTAAAGTAGTACTGCAGAGTGAACAAAATCAGCAGCAACTTCATGGGCACTTATAGAAGGGGGGGTTCGTAATCCAGTGGAAATGACTTTCTTGCCTCTACTTGACATCTTCAACTAAAGGAACTAGAGTTTTCAAACCTCATTTAACTTCTAGAGGTATTTTCTATGTAACTGCTGTATCTGTATGCTGGCCACCAAGGCTCTCTGTATTTTTTATTTATTTATCCACTGGTTTTATTTATATCACCTTCATGTTCTGTAGCACATAAGGCAGTGTCCTCAATAGGGCATATAATTTAACTCACCTGTAGTAGTCTGGGGTCAGGACTGGAGTAGAGGTGGATTTACATGTACCAATAATCAGATTATTGGGAATGACCGTTGCTAAGAACACTCATTCTTGATAATCTGGCCATCTAAATGTGCCTTAGCGATCACTCATCCTCATACTGTGAAGGAGATTGCTGCATGTAAATTAACCCACTTTATAAGTACTAAAGAAAAAAAGGCCAATGTCAGAGCAGCAACAGGGATTGACAAGTATGGTCAGTATTCAGTCACGGTTAGTGCATAGGTATCAGCAATAGATACCTTCCTGATAATTGCCTTTTGTCATGGTGCCCCCAATCACCCAATGGACAAGCAAGCACTTATTCATCAGTGAAAGCATCATTAGTACTGACATCAAATAACCGGTTTGTTGCCTGCTCAGCTGGCCCATGGAAAGGGGCATTACTTAAAGCACAACAATCTTACAAGGAGGAAGTGCTGAAGCCAAGCCAGATCTTATCAGGAAAACAAAGTGTCCTGTTCTCACAACATGTACCCCCGGGGTCTGTATGCAGTTCAACAGGCAGATATCACCATTCTACTAGTTAATAAGATGAGACTTGTTTCTGTAGTCTGTGGTTTTTATTAACCGGCAGTAGATAAGGTAAACTATAAGAAAATGAACATACAAGAACTGAGTATACAGTACAGTGTACACAAAACTAATACAAAAACATGAATTAATCCCTTACCGACGATGCTTAGTAGGAGACACACAATGTACAGCTGCTCCTTCCATGAGGTGAAGAGAAAAGGAAGCAGGAGCCTGTCTCTTTCCCAGAAAGCACTGTGAGCAGGAAGTCAGGTGACCTAATGAATATGCATAACTTAACAAGGCAAAAGATGCATTTACAGATAAAGGTCACTAGATGGTGCTGAAGGCACACAAATGAACAGACAATAGTGAAGACAGCACACTCCCCGCTTGACATCAGCTGATGTCACTATTAGAGTCCTCAACAGATAACAGTAGGATTAGTTCGGAAGTAGGTCTGATAAACAGTTTGGTCTCATTTTGTTTGAAAATCTTGACCTCAACTTTACGGACATGTCCGTCTTCACTTGGAAACACTTTAGTAATGAGGCCCAAAGGCCAATGATTTCTTTGAGCCTGAGAGTCTTTAACAAGAACAATGTCATCAGGTCTTAGGTTGGGCTTAACTGTGTGCCATTTGGTTCTTGTCTGTAAGGTGGGAAGATATTGCTTCTTCCACCTATTCCAGAAAGTATCGGCAAGGCCTTGCACTTGTCTCCATTGGCGTTTGTAGAGATCTTTGGTGCCGAACTCTCCAGAAGGGGCGCTCACTATTCCAGTCTTTTGGGTAAGTAGAGAGGCAGGTGTAAGCAGTATTGGATCTTCTGGGTCATTTGATATTGGAGCCAAGGGTCTGGCATTGATAATGGCTGAGACTTCGGCCATAAAGGTTGTAAGGCATTCATGAGAGAGTCTAGCATTGCCCACTTGTAGGAAGATAGAGTTCAAGATTCTGCGGGCTATACCAATCATTCTTTCCCAGGCTCCTCCCATGTGAGAAGAATGAGGGAAATTGAAAATCCAAGTGCATCCTTGCTCACTAAGGAATCTTTTTACACTGTTATTATCCAAGTTGGAGAGAATCTTTAACTCATTAGCAGCTCCAACAAAGTTTGTGCCTCTGTCAGAGCGGATTTGTTTTACAGGACCTCTGATTGCTATAAAGCGCCTGAGGGCATTTATGAAGCTAGAAGTGTCCATAGAATCAATAACTTCAATGTGGACGGCTCGAATTGACATACAACTGAAAATGACTGCCCATCGCTTGGAGCTAGCGTGGCTACTTCTTGTTTGGCGTGTGATAACGGACCAGGGACCAAACACGTCAAGGCCCACATTAGTAAATGGAGGGTCCATGCTAACCCTGTCGGATGGGAGATTGGCCATTTTTTGCGTTTGTAAACCCCCGCGTAGCTTGCGGCAAGTGATACATTTGAATATACATTTGTTAATACACCTTTTTGCACCAACGACCCACAGCCCAGCAGCTCGTAATGCTCCTTCGGTGAATAGTCGGCCCTGGTGTTTTATCTTACTGTGGTAGTGCTCAACAAGCAAGTAAGCTACATGATGATGACCAGGTATTATGATAGGATGTTTCTCATTAAACCCTAATTTGGCCTCTTTAAGTCGCCCTCCCACTCTTAGCAGACCATTCTCATCAAGGACTGGATCGAGCTTCACTAACACACTGTCTTTTGACACAGGTTTTTTGTTGTTGATGCAGTAGAGTTCCTTGGCGAATGTCTCTTGTTGCATGGAACAAATAATTTGATTTTTTGATTGTTCTAGCTCACTTACTGAGTATCCATTCTTACAATGGTGCCAACCTTTGCAGTTACATTCCATAACAAATGGGGCATGCTTGAAGGAACGGGCTACGTGTGCTAAGCAGGTGATAGCTCGCACGAGTGACTTCCAGGTGGAAAACCTGATGAAACGGTGGCTACCGAGCGGATTGTACGAACTTTCAGTAAGTAGCACAGATACCTGAGGGCGGATTTCTTTGTCAGAATCTGCATCTAACAACTCATATGAGTCACAGGCAGAAGAATGTTCTGAGTTGTATAGAAAAGCAGGACCCCTGAACCAAACTGTGTCCTTAAGGTGACTGGCAGCAACTGACCTGGTTGCTAAGTCTGCTGGGTTATGGTCAGTAGGTACAAAGTGCCATTGCTTTGGGAAAGTGGACCTCCTGATTCTTAACACTCGGTTGTTAACGTAGACATAGAAACGCCTAGTTTGGTTGTAAATGTAGCCCAGGACCACTTTACTGTCTGTATAAAACTCGGTGTCTCGAATCTCTAGGTTTATCTCTGTTGTAATTAATTCAGCTAGTTCAACGGCTAGTACAGCGGCACAGAGTTCTAACCTGGGTATTGTATGTTCGAGAAGTGGTGCGAGTTTTGCTTTGCCCATGACAAACCCTGTGTGGCACTGACCTTTGTTGTCTATAGTTTTAAGATAAGCTACAGCGGCAATTGCTTTGACGGACGCGTCAGAGAATACATAAAGTCTTTGTGTTTTTACTTCTGTGGATGGCACAGGAGCGTAAGTACGTGGAACATGCAGGTTAGATAAAGTCTTTAGGGAGTTTCTCCACTCTATCCATATGTTTCTTTTTTCAGGGGAAAGTGGGTGATCCCAATCCAATGTCTCCTGAGTTAAGTCTCTAAGTAGTGATTTGCCCTGGATTGTAACGGGGGCCGTGAATCCCAAGGGATCATAAAGACTGTTTATGGCAGACAGGACACCTCTACGGGTAAAGGGCTTCTCTTCCTGGCTGACTTGGAAGGTGAACGTATCTGATTTTAGATCCCAGAGGAGACCAAGGCTACGTTGTATAGGAAGGGAGTCAGTCCCTAAGTCTAAGCTCTGTAGGTCGTTTGAGTGGTCTTGAGAGGGAAATGCTTCTATCAGCTGCTTACTATTGGAGGCTATTTTGTGGAGTCTCAGGTTGGAGCATGCAAGCATTTCTTGAGCTCTCTTAAGGAGACTTACTGCGCCCTCAACAGTGGGTAGTGATTTTAGACAGTCATCTACATAAAAGTCTCTTTCTACGAATTGTCTGACGTCTGACCCATATTCTATTTCGCCTTCCTGAGCAGAGTGTCTGAGACCATAAGTTGCAACTGCAGGAGAGGGGCTGTTACCAAAGATATGTACCCGCATGCGGTACTCCGCGATATCTTTTGTGGGGTCATTATCAATAAACCAAAGAAATCTTAAGAAGTTTCTGTGTTCCTCTTTAACGAGAAAGCAATGAAACATCTGCTGAATGTCCGCCATGAAGGCAACAGAGTCTTTACGAAAACGAAGCAGTACTCCTAGGAGCTTGTTGTTAAGATCTGGACCTGAGAGCAGGACGTCGTTTAGAGAGACGCCTTCATATTTAGCACTAGAGTCAAACACTACTCTAATTTGACCTGGTTTCTTTGGGTGGTAAACCCCGAATATGGGTAAATACCAACATTCTTCAGAGTTTTTAAGGGTGGGAGCTACCTCAGCATGACCATTCTCAAATATTTTCCTCATGAAAGTAAAGAAGTGATCTTTCATTTCTGGCTTCTTGTGGAAGCTACGTCTTAGAGAAATAAAACGTCTGTAGACTGGCTCTCTGTTGTTAGGCAAACGTTGTCTTTGAGGCCTGAAGGGAAGGGGTGCGACCCAACTATTTGTTTCATCCTTAGTGATTTCCTTTTGCATGGTTTCTAAAAACAATCTGTCTTCGTGGGACATTGCTACCTGATTGTCCTCCTTGGTCCTTTGGAACACTGAGCAACCTAAGTGGTCTTTGTCACTGTCACAAGCTATGTCGTGGTCTACAGAGTCTATGAAAGAACAAGGTAGTTGAGTACTATGTGGCAGTTCCTTTATGAGGAAGTTGTTTTTACATGGTTGGAAAATAGAGGGACGTCCATTATCTAATGTGCTTGTGAGCATGCTATTAATGGAGGTTGGTTTGTGTATGCTTCCTAAGCAGACATCTCCTACTATGACCCATCCTAGGTCATGCCTTTGGGCATAAGGAGCATGATGTGGGCCATTAATCTGTTCTCTAGTTTTATGAACTTGTAAGATATCTCTCCCTAGGAGTAGGATTATCTGAGCGTTAGGATCGAGTTTTGGTAAGAGATGGGCTATACGCTGTAAATGGGGGTGATGTATGGCTACCTCTGGTGTAGGGATCTCGTGTCTATTATCAGGGATTTGGTTACATTCAGTAATAGTTGGTAAGGAAAGACACGTTTTACCATCTATGGATTCAATTAGGTAGCCACTAGCTCTCCTCCCCGCTGTTTCTACAGTACCCGCACAAGTCTTTAGAGAATAAGGAGTGTTAGGCCCTTTGATGTTGAAAATGTCAAAGAAAGTAGATTTGGCTAGGGACGCATTACTTTGGTCATCTAGGATAGCGTAAACATTGATGGCTTTGTCTCTGCAGCCCTTTGGGTATACTTTTGTTAGGCAGATTTTTGAGCAGGACCTGCCGCCTATGAGTCCTTTACAGACTTCAGTGCATTGTGAAGTAACTGCTGGTGGGTTAGCTTCAGAGTTACTTTCCTCCCCGCCATGCTCTCTGGCACCGTTACTCTGTGATGAGGTCCATGGGAAAGGCCCAGGATGTAAGGCCGTGTTGTGATCTGAGTTGTTGCATTCAGTGCATTTTACACTAACCTGACAATCTTTGGCAATATGTGATGTTGATGAGCAGCACTTGTAGCAGATGCGGTTCTCCTTGAGGAAGGCTTTGCGATCTCCTATGGACATTTCTCTAAAGGCTCTGCACTTCAGAAGAGGGTGTGGCTTCTTGTGTAGAGGGCACTGCTTACCAGGATCTTTGACTGTTTCGTGGCTGGCGGAGCTGTAATGCCTGTAAGAATCTGCAGGTGAAATGTTAGTTTTGTGCACTGCCACTGATCCTTTGTGTGGTCTGTGGTCATAGGGAGTGGCACAAGACTGTGATAGATCAAAGCTAGGGTCATTACGAATATTGGCCTCTAGTCTTACAAAGTCAACAAACACACTGAAGGGAGGGAATGGCACATTGTGGATATGTTTGTACCTTGACCCGTGGGAGACCCATTTCTCCTGCAGGTTGTGGGGAAGCTTTAATACAATCGGCTTGACACCTCTGGCAGTGTCGAGGAAAGCAAGCCCCGGTAAATCCCCTTCGGCTTTGGCAACCTGTAATTCCATCAGTAGGTCACTTAAATCCCTAAGTTTCTGGAACCCTTTGCTAGATATTCTAGGAAATTCGTCAATTCTTTTAAACAACGCATCCTCTATGACCTCTGCAGAACCATAACATTCCTCAAGTCTATCCCAGATCATTTTTAGGCCAATCTCTGGGTAGTTTATATTAATATCCCTGATTCTCTTGGCATGTTCTACAGAGTCTTTTCCAAGCCGATCTACAAGGAAGTCTATCTCCTCACTGTGTGACAGACCCAAGTCTTTTGTAATGTTATAAAAGGAGGCCCGCCATGCTCTATAGTTTTCAGGGCGATCACTGAACTTCGCCAGTCCCTTTGTAACTAGCTCACGTTTAGTAAAGAACCTGGCAAAGTCTATTGTGCTCTGGTTACTACTAAGGTTGGTTGGAGGTGGAAAATCACAGTGAGAGTGTGGTGGGCGATCATACCTGTATGGAGTCTCTGACTTAGGCCAGCCCATATCATACCGTCTTGTGGGATAAGGTGGTACTGCAGGCTGGACTGGAAGCTGGCTTCCTTGGTGTGCAGGGAAGTTAGCTGGAGTTTTGTCACGTGGCTCTGGGCTCTCTTGTTTGTAAGACTGGGTTCCGAGCGTGACTCTTTCTTTTGGACGGTATGATTCTTTTGTGGCATAGGTGACGTCTTCGGTTCCTGGGAATGGATCAGCATTGCTGTTTGGTCTAGAGTGTTGACGGACGTACTCTGAAGTGCGTTGTACGGGATCTTGCTGGCCGAGTTCTTGGCTAAGCACGCTGTGGTGACTTCCGGTTTTCTTGTATTCCATTGCTTCCAAGAACTCTGCTTCAGCTATGGCGGCTGCCGTTTCTTTCTCTACGGCGAGTTTCTCTAGCTTCGCATCTAAGAGGACCTGTTGCTTTGCTTTCTCAGCCCTTTCTTCTTTCATCTTCATTTCTTGTTCGGCAAAGGCTGCTTTGACCTTCGCGGCTTCTGCCTTTGCGCGGGCAATGGCGGCTGCATTGCTAACGGAAGACGACTTGGTGGAACCATCCTTCTCTGATCTTGTCTTGTAGCTTGATACTGTGCTACGTGACATGGTGTTGGTGAAGACACTTAACTGCGTGGAGACTACTGTGCTGTGGAATGCTGGTCGCTGTGCTTAGAGAGCGGTCACAGTATGCAATCAAATGTGTCTACTTGCTTGAAGCGGCTATCCCCTTGCAGCACTGGACTGTATAGAAGTCGCTGTGGTGTCCGTTTACAGATATTGCGTGGACCGTAACAGACTTCTGTGTAGTCAGGTGCGTCTCTCTCGCTAGAAGTCGTCGTTTACTGTCCTGTTCTCACAACATGTACCCCCGGGGTCTGTATGCAGTTCAACAGGCAGATATCACCATTCTACTAGTTAATAAGATGAGACTTGTTTCTGTAGTCTGTGGTTTTTATTAACCGGCAGTAGATAAGGTAAACTATAAGAAAATGAACATACAAGAACTGAGTATACAGTACAGTGTACACAAAACTAATACAAAAACATGAATTAATCCCTTACCGACGATGCTTAGTAGGAGACACACAATGTACAGCTGCTCCTTCCATGAGGTGAAGAGAAAAGGAAGCAGGAGCCTGTCTCTTTCCCAGAAAGCACTGTGAGCAGGAAGTCAGGTGACCTAATGAATATGCATAACTTAACAAGGCAAAAAATGCATTTACAGATAAAGGTCACTAGATGGTGCTGAAGGCACACAAATGAACAGACAATAGTGAAGACAGCACACAAAGCCTGGAAACTAAAGGGGCAAGAACCTAGAAAATGGATTCAGCGAATGCACTGCCATGCAAAGCCAGTAAGTAGCTTGTTGAGAAGAGTTACTTCTTGGAACACAGGAGTCTTTTGGTTCAAATCCTGATATCACCTGCCATTAACATACTGTATTTACACCCAAGGCCATTTAATTTATCAGTATGCTTTTAGAGGAAACCAGAGTACCTAACACAATCATGGAGAGAACGTTCAAACTCCGTGCAGAAGCCTTTTGTAGGATTCAAATCCAGGATCCCAGTGCTTATAACTGACTCTGTGCATCAACCATCATTGTTCTGGACACTCTGGATTGTAGGTAAAAAATGTACAGAGACAAAGATTCTCTGAGAAAATTAGAAAATTTAACAATTTTAAGAATAAGGGTCCACATTTACTAATGTGATTGTTCTTGGAATCTCACATAAAATGCATCAACATTTAGCACATTTCTGGCACAGAATGTGGCATCACGTTTTAGACATATTGATGAGGCAAATGCACGAAAAAGAATAATCCACTGAACAGGGAGTTGCTTATTAAGAAAGGGGTGTGATTGTGAGAGTGTGACTTAAGATGTGATAATGTGCTCCAAAAAAAAAAAGCCTCAGTGGGCCCCCTTGTGGCATTTTGCACAAAACACGAGGCAATAAAACTGCATGTATTATATATGGTGCCAAATACAATAGATAGAACACGCTACAGCATGGATATATGTGAATCAATCCTTATGTCCCTACTAGTGATAAGCGGCAAGGGCAATATTCGATTTCACAATATTTAGCGAATATATAGATGAATATATTGTCATATATTCACTAATTTGTGAATTCGCTATATTTGTTCACTAATATTCGTGTAATGCACATGCGAAAGGGCGTGGCCTAAATCCGGAACTATTTTCAAACTACCCAAAGTTTTTAGAAGATTGGAAAAGATGGTGGGAAGCAATTTCCGCGACATTGAGACAGAACTATTGATCACTGTAAGCATTTTGACATTACAGCAGTGTATTTGATACATGTCACATGCATGTCAGACCAGTAGCTTTATATGCAGATAGAGTGTTATAAAATATTCATGATTGCGAATATATATTTTTTTTTTTCAAGCTACATATAACTTCACTTTTTTATCAGGTCTAAGTAGATATTACTGATTGGTGCACTAAGTATTGTTGTGACATCACAACACTATGACAATAGCATGTATGTATGGACAGCAGAGAAATATCTCTCACATGCACATTGCACATCCATTTTTCTGCCGCACTCTATATACCCCCCCCCCCCCACACACACACACATACACACATACACAATCACAGTCTATAGATTAGAGTTTGTGTCTTGTTGCTCAGGACTCAGGAGAAGCTTTCTTTGTATTACCACCAGTATTTGCTGGTTCATTTAGAGTTACCCAGGGTGCACCACGGGGAGGCGAACCAGCTTTACACCCCATACCGTACCGTCACTTCACTAGACAAGTACATCTCTGCTCAGCTGGACAATATCCGATTGCTCAGACCCCACACACATACAATCGCAATACAATCCCATCTTATAACGGTAACATTAAATCTAATAATAGGAAAATGAGCGAGCACTCATACACTTGGCAACCAAATTGACATGTGCAGAAAATATTTATTAAATCCCCATAAAATACAAGTAATAGAATTTATAAGAACAATGTAGCAATAATATACAACATTACAATCACATATATTGTGGTAGATATGATCGATACTATATTCGATAAAAATATATTCGATAGAAATATTCGATAAATTGAATGGTAGAAAATTCAATGTTGAAATATTCGATAGAATATTCGATACCACTCAATAGTGTCGATAAATTCAATAATATATATCACACCAAAAAACTTCAAGTATATGCTGTTATTTGGGAAAGAGGGGGTATTATCTTCTAGAGCTCTATCCCAATTTGGGGAACTGAATGTCACTGAAAATGTTGTAGGTGTATTCACTGGGAGTGCAATATGTTCATAAAGTGTCCACAGGAATCCTGATAATATGAAAAGTCTCTTATAGCATATCCTTTTAAGGTTGATATGAGCTTTGAATCGAAGAAAACTTTAAATCGATATTTAGCTTACCGTTCAAGCTGTCCTCTGTGGGAGGAGTATCGTCATCGTCCTGCGTTTCCCCCCAGCCACGCACCAGTGATGGGCCCGAGCTGCGTTGGGTGCCACCCCGCTGTGAACATGCTTCATCCTCATCCTCCTCCACCTCCTCCTCCTCCTCGTCCTCCTCGTCCTCCAGTAGTGGGCCCTGTCTGGCCACATTTGTACCTGGCCTCTGCTGTTGCAAAAAACCTCCCTCTGAGTCACTTCAAAGAGACTGGCCTGAAAGTGCTAAAAAGGACCCCTCTTCCTCCTCCTGGGCCACCTCCTCTTCCATCATCGCCCTAAGTGTTTTCTCAAGGAGACATAGAAGTGGTATTGTAACGCTGATAACGGCGTCATCGCCACTGGCCATGTTGGTGGAGTACTCGAAACAGCGCAACAGGGCACACAGGTCTCGCATGGAGGCCCAGTCATTGGTGGTGAAGTGGTGCTGTTCCGCAGTGCGACTGACCCGTGAGTGCTGCAGCTGAAACTCCACTATGGCCTGCTGCTGCTCGCACAGTCTCTCCAGCATGTGCAAGGTGGAGTTCCACCTGTTGGCCACGTCGCATATGAGGCGGTGAGCGGGAAGGCTGAAGTTACGCTTTAGAGCAGACAGCCGAGCGGTGGCAGGATGAGAACACCGGAAGCGCGCACAGACGGCCCGCACTTTATACAGCAGCTCTGACATGTCGGTGTAGTTGTGAATGAATTTCTGCACCACCAAATTCAGCACATGCGCCAGGCAAGGGATGTGCGTCAAACCGGCTAGTCCCAGAGCTGCAACGAGATTTCGCCCATTATCGCACACCACCAGGCCGGGCTTGAGGCTCACTGGCAGCAACCACTTGTCGGTCTGTTGTTCTATACCCCACCACAACTCCTGCGCGGTGTGGGGCCTGTCCCCCAAACACATCAGTTTCAGTACGGCCTGCTGACTTTTACCCCTGGCTGTGCAGAAATTGGTGGTGAAGGTCTGTCGCTGACCGGATGAGGAGGTGGTAGAAGAGGAGGAGAAAGCCGAGTAGGAAGAGGAGGCAACAGGAAGCAAAGAATGATGCCCTGCGATCCTTGGCGGTGGAAGGACGTGCTCCAAACAGCTCTCCCGCTGGGGCCCAGCCGCCACTACATTTACCCAGTGTGCAGTTAGGGAGATATAGCGTCCCTGGCCGTGCTTACTGGTCCACGTATCTGTGCTTAGGTGGACCATGCCACAGATGGCGTTGCGCAGTGCACACTTGATTTTATCCGATACTTGGTTGTGCAGGGAGGGCACAGCTCTCCTGGAGAAGTGGTGGCGGCTGGGAATGAAGTACTGTGGGATAGCAAGCGACATGAGCTGTTTGAAGCTGTCCGTCTCCACCAGCCTGAATGACAGCATTTCAAAGGCCAGTAGTTTAGAAATGCTGGCATTCAGGGCCAGGGATCGAGTGTGGCTAGGTGGGAATTTACGCTTTCTCTCCAAGGTTTGTGAGATGGAGAGCTGAACGCTTCCGTTTGACATGGTGGAGATGCTTGGTGATGGAGGTGGTGGTGTTGGTGGTACATCCTCTGTTTACTGGGCAGCAGGTTCCAATGTCCCTCCAGAGGTGGAAGAAGAGGCCCAAGGCAGCAGCAGAAGAGGGAGCCCTTTCTTGGTTTTGAAGGTGCTTACTCCACTGCAGCCCGTGTCTTGCATGTAGATGCCTGGTCATGCAGGTTGTGCTAAGGTTCAGAACGTTAATACCTCGCTTGAGGCTCTGATGGCACAGCATGCAAACCACTCGGGTCTTGTCGTCAGCACATTGTGTGATGAAGTGCCATGCCAGGGAACTCCTTGAAGCTGCCTTTGGTGTGGTTGGTCCCTGGTGACGGTGGCCAGTAGCAGGCGAACTGTTTTGGCGACGGCTGCACTGCTTTTGCACGCTGCTCCCTCTTTTGCTACGCTGTTGGCTCGGTCTCACCACTGCCTCTTCCTACGAACTCTGAAAGTCAGTGGCACGACCTTCATTCCATGTGGGGTCTAGGACCTCATCGTCCCCTGCATCGTCTTCCACCCAGTCCTACTCCCTGATCTCATTTTCGGTCTGCACACTGCAGAAAGACGCAGCAGAAACCTCTCAATTGGCTGTCCTGTCCCACCTGATGGATGTGTCATGGGTCAAAGTTCGGCACAATGCAAAAGAATATGGCGCCGGCGGACATCGCCATATGTTCGCATGTTCGGCGAACCTCGAACGAGCAAAGTACGCCGCGAAACAACCGCCAGATGAAACGCAAGGGCATCTCTACCGGCCACCAGACACTGGCGGATCCAGGGGGGGAACGGGGCAATTGCCCCCCCCCAGCTGCTCAGAGGTGGGGGCTGCCGCGCAGGGCACAGGGAGATGAGCGCTTCCATTGTGGAAGCGCTCATCTCCATAGTCATCTGTATCGCCGTCCTCAGGACAGCGATACAGATGACTGTGCTGGGAGACCGAAAGGGCAGGGGAGGGAGAGGTGTGTCCCTTCCCTTTCCTCTGATAGGCTGCAGGCACTAGGCCAGCAGCCTATCAGAGGCCGGCGCAGGCGGCGTGATGACGTCATCACGCCGCCTGATCTGTACAGCGCGGGACACAGGCCGGAAGAGGCCTGCATCGCATCGCTGCCATGGAGGTAAGTATAAGTGTTTTTTTGTTTTTTTTTATATATATATATGCAATAGTTTTACTGGCACATTAG
The DNA here is from genome assembly GCF_905171765.1 of Bufo bufo. Lineage (NCBI taxonomy): Eukaryota > Metazoa > Chordata > Amphibia > Anura > Bufonidae > Bufo > Bufo bufo. The sequence continues at coordinate 163,259,717 of NC_053393.1, read as the reverse complement.
GGGGGGGGGGTGGCCTCTTGTTACTGGCACATTAGGGGGGGCCCTCTTGTTACTGGCGCATTGGGGGGCCCCTCTTGTTACTGGCACACTAGGGGGGCCCCTCTTGTTACTGGTACATTAAGGGGGCCCCTCTTTTCACTGGTACATTAGGGGGGCCCTCTTGTTACTGGCACATTAGGGGGGCCCCCTTTGTTACTGGCACATTAGGGGGGCCATCTTGTTACTGGCACATGATTGGGGGGCTCTTGTTACTGGCACATGATTGGGGGGCTCTTGTTACTGGCACATGATTTGGGGGGCTCTTGTTACTGGCACATGATTGGTGGGCACTATAGGGACATCTACTGAGGCCACAAAGAAGGGGTATTTTATATGGGGGCTCTGTACAGTAGCATTTTATACTGGGACATATTATGGCGGGTACTATCGGGAAGGGGGGAGAGGAGTGTTATGGGGTCATCTACGGGGGCACTAAGAAGGGGTATTTTATACTTGCAAATTATGAGGGACACTGAGGGCATCTACTAGGGCACTATATATGGGGCATTTTATACTGGTACATTATGAGGGGAACTAGGAGGAAGGGGGAGAGGAGCACAATGGGGGCATTTACTGGGGCCACTATATAGGGGTATTTTGTACTGGCACATTATGGGGGCACTATGGGGACATTAGCTCAACTGGGGGCATTACAAGGGGGTATTTTTTGCAGTGTCTATTAAAAGGAGAATTATTACTACTGGGGGGCATTATAGTAACATAGTACATAACATAGTACATAAGGCCGAAAAAAGACATTTGTCCATCCAGTTCGGCCTGTCATCCTGCAAGTTAATCCAGAGGAAGGCAAAAAAAACCCTGTGAGGTAGAAGCCAATTTTCCTCACTTTAGGGGAATACAAAATTCCTTCCCGACTCCAATCAGGCAATCAGAATAACTCCCTGGATCAACGACCCCTCTCTAGTAGATATAGCCTGTAATATTATTACACTCCAGAAATACATCCAGGCCCCTCTTGAATTCCTTTATTGTACTCACCATCACCACCTCCTCAGGCAGAGAGTTCCATAGTCTCACTGCTCTTACCGTAAAGAACCCTTTTCTATGTTTGTGTACAAACCTTCTTTCCTCCAAACGCAGAGGATGTCCCCTCGTCACAGTCACAGTCCTGGGGATAAATAGATGATGGGATAGATCTCTGTACTGCCCCCTGATATATTTATACATAGTAATTAGATCTCCCCTCAGTCGTCTTTTTTCTAACGTGAATAACCCTAATTTTGATAATCTTTCAGGGTACTGTAGTTGCCCCATTCCAGTTATTACTTTAGTTGCCCTCCTCTGGACCCTCTCCAGCTCTGCTATGTCTGCCTTGTTCACAGGAGCCCAGAACTGTACACAGTACTCCATGTGTGGTCTGACCAGTGATTTGTAAAGTAGTAGGAATATGTTCTCATCACGGGCATCTATGCCCCTTTTGATGCAACCCATTATCTTATTGGCCTTGGCAGCAGCTTATTGGCCTTTTTTGCAGCTTAGTTTGCTGTTTATTAAAATTCCTAGATCCTTTTCCATGTCAGTGTTACCGAGTGTTTTACCATTTAGTATGTACGGGTGACTTGCATTATTCCTTCCCATGTGCATAACTTTACATTTGTCAGTGTTAAACCTCATCTGCCACTTCTCTGCCCAAGCCTGCAATCTATCCAGATCCCTCTGTAGTAGTATACTGTCTGCTTCAGTGTTAATTACTTTACACAGTTTAGTGTCATCTGCGAAAATTGATATTTTACTATGCAAGCCTACTACAAGATCATTAATAAATATATTGAAGAGAATAGGGCCCAATACTGACCCCTGAGGTACTCCACTAGTGACTGTGACCCAATCTGAGTATGTACCGTTAATAACCACCCTCTGTTTTCTATCATTGAGCCAGTTACTTACCCACTTACAGACGTTTTCTCAGAGTCCGAGCATTCTCATTTTATATACTAACCTTTTATGCGGTACAGTGTCAAATGCTTTGGAGAAGTCCAGATACACGACATCCATTGATTCGCCGCTGTCAAGTCTAGAACTTACCTCCTCATAGAAACTGATTAAATTAGTTTGACATGACCGATCCCTCACGAAGCCATGCTGATATGGCGTTATTTGCTTATTTCCGTTAAGATGCTCTAACATAGCATCTCTCAGAAAACCTTCAAACAGTTTACCCACAACAGATGTTAAACTTACCGGCCTATAGTTTCCAGGCTCTGTTTTTGGACCCTTTTTGAATATTGGCACCACATTTGCCATGCGCCAATCCTGTGGGACATTCCCTGTCAGTAAAGAGTCCGCAAATATCAGAAATAAGGGAGAAGCTATCCTGACATTATGGTGGGCTTTATTACTCCCCCATGGTATGATCCCCTAGTAGCAGCACCAGCCTCTCCCTGCTCTGCTATCCCTCTGCCCCATCTCCAAATCCTTATTATGAAATCTTTCTCTTTAGGATAAAACACATCAGCTTCGCTGAGCCCCCGTGCAAAGTGTTGAAGTGGTGTCCGAGATCCCCAAGGGCCAAGGCAAGTAATTGTAAGTTTTCATGTGAAATATGTTTGTTATACACATATAGCATACACTGTGCCACACAATATACAGTATACCTCTACACTGTGTAGTCTTGTGGCGGCGGACAGAAAATAATCTGGAAGTGCCCCTCCCGAGACCAGGCTCTGGATCCTCCACTGCCACCAGAGAGGCCGGCTCTTTTTTCTATAGTGTGCAAGCAAGACCACCACTGATGAATTGCAGGGTGGTCGTAACCATAGAAATGAGTAGTGCATAATGTGATGGAAAAATTATCCAGTCAGCAAAGAAAGCACTATGGATAATTACGTTACATTAGAAAGTGTCTTATATTAACTTCCTCTACATAATAAATGCTATTTGCTGAAGTGAGACAACCCCTTTAAGTGTTAAGCATAAATGTCTGGTATAGACCTCATAAAATCATAGCTGTCACATATTAGACATAATTAGGGATGAGCGAACCCGAACTGTATAGTTCGGGTTCGTACCGAATTTTGGGGTGTCCATGACACGGACCCGAACCCGACCATTTTCGTAAAAGTCTGGGTTCGGGTTCGGTGTTCGGCGCTTTCTTGGCGCTTTTTGAAAGGCTGCAAAGCAGCCAATCAACAAGCGTCATACTACTTGCCCCAAGAGGCCATCACAGCCATGCCTACTATTGGCATGGCTGTGATTGGCCAGTGCAGCATGTGACCCAGCCTCTATATAAGCTTGGGTCACGTAGCGCTGCACGTCACTCTGCTGTTACAAGTGTAGGGAGAGGTTGCAGCTGCGACGTTAGGGCGAGATTAGGCAGTGATTAACTCCTCCAAAACACTTAAGACAGTGATCGATCTACAGCTGTGGATCATTGAACTGCTGCTATTCAATTGCTCACTGTTTTTAGGCTGCCCAGAGCGTTTTTCAGTCACTTTTTTCTAGGGTGATCGGCGGCCATTTTGTGGCTTGTGGTGCGCCAGCACAAGCTGCCACCAAGTCCATTTAACCATCAATAGTGTGGTTATTTTTTGCTATATCCTACATCAAGGGCAAGCTGTCACCAAGTCCATTTAACCATCAATAGTGTGGTTATTTTTTGGCTATATCCTACATCAAGGGCAAGCTGCCACCAAGTCCATTTAGCCATCAATAGTGTGGTTATTTTTTGGCTATATCCTACATCAGGGGCAAGCTGCCACCAAGTCCATTTAACCATCAATAGTGTGGTTATTTAAATCTATCCCTAAAAGGGTATATTAGATTCAAGGTGCTGATACGGTCATTCTCAATAACTTCACACACACGCTACTGTGCATATCCAAGTCTAATTCTGTCCGTAAACGTATACCTGTCACCCAGCGCCTAAATAATAGGCCTCAAATTTATATTCAGCTAAATCTGTGGCTATTGCTGTAGCTGGTCAAGTTATTTTGTGTCCGTCAAAGCACAGTTTTTGTTCTGGGTTGAAATACAATTCCCAACCTAGCAATTTTCTAAATTAGTGGTTTCTGCTGTATCAGGTCTACTTTAAATCTATCCCTAAAAGGGTATATTAGATTCAAGGTGCTGATAGGGTCATTCTCAATAACTTCACACACACGCTACTGTGCATATCCAAGTCTAATTTTGTCCGTAAACGTAAACCTGTCACCCAGCGCCTAAATAATAGGCCTCAAATTTATATTCAGCTAAATCTGTGGCTATTGCTGTAGCTGGTCAAGTTATTTTGTGTCCGTCAAAGCACAGTTTTTGTTCTGGGTTGAAATACAATTCCCAACCTAGCAATTTTCTAAATTAGTGGTTTCTGCTGTATCAGGCCTACTTTAAATCTATCCCTAAAAGGGTATATTAGATTCAAGGTGCTGATAGGTTCATTCTCAATAACTTCACACACATGCTACTGTTCATATCCAAGTCTAATTCTGTCCGTAAACGTATACCTGTCACCCAGCGCCTAAATAATAGGCCTCAAATTTATATTCAGCTAAATCTGTGGCTATTACTGTAGCTGGTCGAGTTATTTTGTGTCCGTCAAAGCACAGTTTTTGTTCTGGGTTGAAATACAATTCCCAACCTAGCAATTTTCTAAATTAGTGGTTTCTGCTGTATCAGGCCTACTTTAAATCTATCCCTAAAAGGGTATATTAGATTCAAGGTGCTGATAGGTTCATTTTCAATAACTTCACACACATGCTACTGTTCATATCCAAGTCTAATTCTGTCCGTAAACGTATACCTGTCACCCAGCGCCTAAATAATAGGCCTCAAATTTATATTCAGCTAAATCTGTGGCTATTACTGTAGCTGGTCGAGTTATTTTGTGTCCGTCAAAGCACAGTTTTTGTTCTGGGTTGAAATACAATTCCCAACCTAGCAATTTTCTAAATTAGTGGTTTCTGCTGTATCAGGCCTACTTTAAATCTATCCCTAAAAGGGTATATTAGATTCAAGGTGCTGATAGGGTCATTCTCAATAACTTCACACACACGCTACAGTGCAGATCCAAGTCTAATTCTGTCCGTAAACGTATACCTGTCACCCAGCGCCTAAAGAATAGGCCTCAAATTTATATTCAGCTAAATCTGTCATTACTGCTGTGCCTGTATTAGTGTAATACAGTACCTAAATAGATAGCCAGATAGTGTTAGGTGTCTGTAAAAAAAAGGCCTGAATTTGAATTCAATACATTGGGCCAAATAATATTTTTCTTATTGTAATGAACGTTAACAATGAGGAAAACATCTAGTAAGGGACGCGGACATGGTCGTGGTGGTGTTAGTGGACCCTCTGGTGCTGGGAGAGGACGTGGCCGTTCTGCCACAGCCACACATCCTAGTGTACCAACTACCTCAGGTCCCAGTAGCTGCCAGAATTTACAGGGATATTTGGTGGGCCCCAATGCTAAGTATGGTAAGGCCTGAGCAGGTACGGGCATTAGTCAATTGGGTGGCCAACAGTGGATCCAGCACGTTCACATTATCTCCCACCCAGTCTTCTGCAGAAAGCGCACAGACGGCGCATGAAAACCAAGCCCATCAGTCTGGCACCTGCCGCCCAGCAAACATGGGATGTACCACCAACACCACCACCTGCGTCACCAAGCATCTCAACCATGTCACACAGGAGCGTTCAGCTCTCCATCTCACAAACATTTGAGAGAAAGCGTAAATTCCCACCTAGCCACCCTCGATCCCTGGCCCTGAATGCCAGCATTTCTAAACTACTGGCCTATGAAATGCTGTCATTTAGGCTGGTGGACACAGACAGCTTCAAACAGCTCATGTCGCTTGCTGTCCCACAGTATGTTGTTCCCAGCCGGCACTACCTCTCCAAGAGAGCCGTGCCTTCTCTGCACAACCAAGTATCCGATAAAATCAAGTGTGCACTGCGCAACGCCATCTGTGGCAAGGTCCACCTAACCACAGATACAAGGACCAGGAAGCACGGCCAGGGACGCTATATCTCCCTAACTGCACACTGGGTAAATGTAGTGGCGGCTGGGCCCCAGGTGGAGAGCTGTTTGGCGCACGTCCTTCCGCCGCCAAGGATCGCAGGGCAACATTCTTTGCCTCCTGTCTCCTCCTCCTCCTACTCAGCTTCCTCCTCCTCTTCTTCCACCTGCTCATCCAGTCAGCCACACACCTTCACCAACAACTTCAGCACAGCCCGGGGTAAACGTCAGCAGGCCATTCTGAAACTCATATGTTTGGGGGACAGGCCCAACACCGCACAGGAGTTGTGGGGGGGTATAGAACAACAGACCGACGAGTGGTTGCTGCCGGTGAGCCTCAAGCCCGGCCTGGTGGTGTGCGATAATGGGCGAAATCTCGTTGCAGCTCTGGGACTAGCCGGTTTGACGCACATCCCTTGCCTGGCGCATGTGCTGAATTTGGTGGTGCAGAAGTTCATTCGCAACTACCCCGACATGTCAGAGCTGCTGCATAAAGTGCGGGCCGTCTGTTCGCGCTTCCGGCGTTCACATCCTGCCGCTGCTTGCCTGTCTGCGCTACAGCGTAACTTCAGCCTTCCCGCTCACCGCCTCATATGCGACGTGCCCACCAGGTGGAACTCCACCTTGCACATGCTGGACAGACTGTGCGAGCAGCAGCAGGCCATAGTGGAGTTTCAGCTGCAGCACGCACGGGTCAGTCGCACTGCGGAACAGCACCACTTCACCACCAATGACTGGGCCTCCATGCGAGACCTGTGTGCCCTGTTGCGCTGTTTCGAGTACTCCACCAACATGGCTAGTGGCGATGACGCCGTTATCAGCGTTACAATACCACTTCTATGTCTCCTTGAGAAAACACCTAGGGCGATGATGGAAGAGGAGGTGGCCCAGGAGGAGGAGGAGGGGTCATTTTTAGCACTTTCAGGCCAGTCTCTTCGAAGTGACTCAGAGGGAGGTTTTTTGCAACACCAGAGGCCAGGTACAAATGTGGCCAGACAGGGCCCACTACTGGAGGACGAGGAGGACGAGGATGAGGAGGAGGTGGAGGAGGATGAGGATGAAGCATGTTCACAGCGGGGTGGCACCCAACGCAGCTCGGGCCCATCACTGGTGCGTGGCTGGGAGGAAACGCAGGACGATGACGATACGCCTCCCACAGAGGACAGCTTGTCCTTACCTCTGGGCAGCCTGGCACACATGAGCGACTACATGCTGCAGTGCCTGCGCAATGACAGCAGAGTTGCCCACATTTTAATGTGTGCGGACTACTGGGTTGCCACCCTGCTGGATCTACGGTACAAAGACAATGTGCCCACCTTACTTCCTGCACTGGAGCGTGATAGGAAGATGCGCGAGTACAAGCGCACGTTGGTAGACGCGCTACTGAGAGCATTCCCAAAAGTCACAGGGGAACAAGTGGAAGCCCAAGGCGAAGGCAGAGGAGGAGCAAGAGGTCGCCAACGCAGCTGTGTCACGGCCAGCTCCTCTGAGGGCAGGGTTAGCATGGCAGAGATGTGGAAAAGTTCAGTCACCACGCCACAGCTAACTGCACCACCACCTGATATGGAACGTGTTAGCAGGAGGCAACATTTCACTAACATGGTGGAACAGTACGTGTGCACACCCCTCCACGTACTGATTGATGGTTCGGCCCCATTCAACTTCTGGGTCTCCAAATAGTCCACGTGGCCAGAGCTAGCCTTTTATGCCTTGGAGGTGCTGGACTGCCCGGCGGCCAGCGTTTTGTCTGAACGTGTATTCAGCACGGCGGGGGGCGTCATTACAGACAAACGCAGCCGCCTATCCACAGCCAATGTGGAATAGCTGACGTTCATAAAAATGAACCAGGCATGGATCCCACAGGACCTGTCCATCCCTTGTGCAGATTAGACATTAACTACCTCCCCTTAACCATATATTATTGTACTCCAGGGCACTTCCTCATTCAATCCTATTTTTATTTTCATTTTACCATTATATTGTGGGGCAACCCAAAGTTGAATGAACCTCTCCTCTGTCTGTGTGCCGGGGCCTAAAAATATCTGACAGTGGCCTGTTCCAGTGGTGGGTGACATGAAGCCTGATTCTCTGCTATGACATGAAGACTGATTCTCTGCTGAGTCGCTGACATGAAGCCTGAATCTCTGTTATGGGACCTCTCTCCTCTGTCTGGGTGCCGGGGCCTAAATTATATGACAATGGACTGTTCCAATGTTGGGATTCTCTGCTGACATGAAGCCTGAATCTCTGTTATGGGACCTCTTTCCTCTGCCTGGGTGCCTGGGACTAAATATCTGACAATGGACTGTTCCAGTGGTGGGTGACGTGAAGCATGATTCTCTGCTATGACATGAAGACTGATTCTCTGCTGACATGAAGCCAGATTCAATGTTATGGGACCTCTCTCCTCTGTCTGGGTGCCGGGGCCTAAATTATATGACAATGGACTGTTCCAATGTTGGGTGACGTGAAGCATGATTCTCTGCTATGACATGAAGACTGATTCTCTGCTGACATGAAGCCAGAATCTCTGTTATGGGACCTCTCTCCTCTGCCTGGGTGCCTGGGCCTAAATATCTGACAATGGACTGTTCCAATGTTGGGTGAAGTGAAGCATGATTCTCTGCTATGACATGAAGACTGATTCTCTGCTGACATGAAGCCAGATTCTCTGTTATGGGACCTCTCTCCTCTCCCTGGGTGCCGGGGCCTAAATATCTGACAATGGACTGTTCCAGTGGTGGGTGACGTGAAGCCTGATTCTCTGCTATGACATGAAGACTGATTCTCTGCTGACATGAAGCCAGATTCTCTGCTATGGGACCTCTCTCCAATTGATATTGGTTAATTTTTATTTATTTAATTTTTATTTTTATTCATTTCCCTATCCACAATTGTTTGCAGGGGATTTAACTACATTTTGCTGCCTTTTGCAGCCCTCTAGCCCTTTCCTGGGCTGTTTTACAGCCTTTTTAGTGCCGAAAAGTTCGGGTCCCCATTGACTTCAATGGGGTTCGGGTTCGGGACGAAGTTCGGGTCGGGTTCGGATCCCGAACCCGAACATTTCCGGGAAGTTCGGCCGAACTTCTCGAACCCGAACATCCAGGTGTTCGCTCAACTCTAGACATAATCTACATTTAAAGGGATTGTACCACCATAATTATTTATCAACAATCTACAGGATAGGTGTTAGGTGTCTGAACCAGTAGTCTGATGATAATATTAGGAGGTAGGATTTTCAAAATGTAATATATAAAGGCGTGTTGTTAATTCATTTTTGTAGAATTTCAGAAAGGCAATTATTAGATGAAAAACTTTTATTTTTATTTTTTTTTGATTCATTTAATATTTGTTTTAAATGTGGGTTTTTGTCATAATATCTCTCCAGATTCCCTTACATTACATTAGACATTGATCCCCATTTATAAATAAAGTCGTATTTTTCATACATTTCATATCAAATCCGATGTCTTTGAAATTGTCTGATTATTTAGGTCTATTTTAACCCCTTAAGGACCTTGCCATTTTTCACCTTAGAGGGAACCTGTCATCAACTTTATGCTGCCCATACTAATGACAATATAAAGTAGAGACAGGCAAGTTGGTTTCAGCGGTCTGTCATTTAAAAGTTAAAAGTAAGTGGTTGCCGAGAACCAACATCACAAACATTGCAGACTGGGCCTGGAAAAGAGTCACGACCACCTGAGAAGAGTCATGGTTATTCATAAGTTCCTGGTCTGCCTGCCCACCTGCTTATGGCTGACAGTCTTTTACCTAGTTTTCTCCCTTTCTGTCTAGGAGAAAACTGCCAATCATCAGCATATGGGTGAGAGTGCAGGAGATTATGAATAAACAGGTAGATTTGACTTTATTCAAGGCCTTGGCTGCAATGATTATGACGCTGGTTCTCAGCAACCACTTACTTTTAGCTCATGAGTGACACACCACTGAAATCAGCATTTCTGTCACTACTTTATGCTGCTTTTAGTGAGGTCAGTATAAAGTGGATGACAGGTTCCCTTTAAGGACCAGGCAATTTTTTGCAAATCTGACATGTCACTTTATGTAGTGATAACTTTTACTTATCCAAGCCATTCTGAGATTGTTTTCTCGTCACATATTGCACTTCATGACAGTGCTAAATTTGAGTCAAAATATTTCATTTTTATTTATAAAAAAAATACCAAATTTACCCAAAATTTGGAAACATTTGCAATTTTCAAAATTGCAATTTCTCTGCTTTTAACCCCTTAGGGACCCATGACGTGCCGGTACGGCATGGTTCCCGAGTCCTTAACCACTTCAGCCCCCTTAGCTTAAACATCCTTATTGACCAGGCCACTTTTTACACTTCAACACTACACTACTTTCACCGTTTAATGCTCGGTCATGCAACTTACCACCCAAATGAATTTTACCTCCTTTTCTTCTCACTAATAGAGCTTTCATTTGGTGGTATTTCATTGCTGCTGACATTTTTACTTTTTTTGTTATTAATCGAAATTTAACGATTTTTTTTGCAAAAAAATGACATTTTTCACTTTCAGTTGTAAATTTTTTTTAAAAAAACGACATCCATATATAAATTTTTCTCAAAATTTATTGTTCTACATGTCTTTGATAAAAAAAAAAATTTGGGTAAAAAAAAAAAATGGTTTGGGTAAAAGTTATAGCGTTTACAAACTATGGTACAAAAATGTGAATTTCCGCTTTTTGAAGCAGCTCTGACTTTCTGAGCACCTGTCATGTTTCCTGAGGTTCTACAATGGCCAGACAGTACAAACACCCCACAAATGACCCCATTTCGGAAAGTAGACACCCTAAGGTATTCGCTGATGGGCATAGTGAGTTCATAGAAGTTTTTATTTTTTGTCACAAGTTAGCGGAAAATTATGATTTTTTATTTTATTTTATTTTTTCTTACAAAGTCTCATATTCCACTAACTTGTGACAAAAAATAAAAACTTCCATGAACTCACTATGCCCATCACGAAATACCTTGGGGTGTCTTCTTTCCAAAATGGGGTCACTTGTGGGGTAGTTATACTGCCCTGGCATTTTAGGGGCCCAAATGCGTGCAAAGTAGTTTGAAATCAAAATGTGTAAAAAATGGCCGGTGAAATCCGAAAGGTGCTCTTTGGAATGTGGGCCTCTGTGCCCACCTAGGCTGCAAAAAAGTGTCACACATGTGGTATTGCCGTACTCAAGAGAAGTTGGGCAATGTGTTTTGGGGTGTCATTTTACATATACCCATGCTGGGTGAGAGAAATATCTTGGCAAAAGACAACTTTTCCCATTTTTTTATACAAAGTTGGCATTTGACCAAGATATTTATTTCACCCAGCATGGGTATATGTAAAATGACACCCCAAAACACATTGCTTTACTTCTCCTGAGTACGGCAATACCACATGTGTGACACTTTTTTGCAGCCTAGGTGGGCAAAGGGGCCCACATTCCAAAGAGCACCTTTAGGATTTCACAGGTCATTTTTTACACATTTTTATTTCAAACTACTTACCACACATTAGGGCCCCTAGAATGCCAGGGCAGTATAACTACCCCACAAGTGACCCCATTTTGGAAAGAAGACATCCCAAGGTATTCCGTGAGGGGCATGGCGAGTTCCTAGAATTTTTTATTTTTTGTCACAAGTTAGCGGAAAATTATGATTTTTTTCTTTTTCTTTTTTTTTCTTACAAAGTCTCATATTCCACTAACTTGTGACAAAAAATAAAAACTTCCATGTACTCACTATTCCCATCACGAAATACCTTGGGGTGTCTTCTTTCCAAAATGGGGTCACTTGTGGGGTAGTTATACTGCCCTGGCATTTTAGGGGCCCAAATGCGTGCAAAGTAGTTTGAAATCAAAATCTGTAAAAAATGGCCAGTGAAATCCGAAAGGTGATCTTTGGAATGTGGGCCCCTTTGCCCACCTAGGCTGCAAAAAAGTGTCACACATGTGGTATTGCCGTACTCATGAGAAGTTGGGCAATGTGTTTTGGGGTGTCATTTTACATATACCCATGCTGGGTGAGTTAAATATCTCGGCAAAAGACAACTTTTCCCATTTTTTTATACAAAGTTGGAATTTGACCGAGATATTTCTCTCACCCAGCAAGGGTATATGTAAAATGACACCCCAAAACACATTCCCCAACTTCTCCTGAGTATGGCGATACCACATGTGTGACACTTTTTTGCAGCCTAGATGCGCAAAGGGGCCCACATTCCTTTTAGGAGGGCATTTTTAGACATTTGGATCCCAGACTTCTTCTCACGCTTTAGGGCCTGGATAAGTCAAAGCGTTTTAAAGTTATCAGCACTTAAAGTGACACTGGTCAGATTTGCAAAAAATGGCTAAGTCCAGAAGGTGAAATAGGGCCGAGTCCTTAAGGGGTTAAACAGATAGTGATACCTCCTGTCATGAGAGGCAGGCGGTGGGCTTCTGTCCCCCTGCACTCTCGATGCTCTCTGATCTCCTTGCAGCCTGGACGCTCGCGGCGTCCGGCTGTGCCTCCTGGCGTCTCCGTTGCCATGGTGACAGGGGACGCGGTATGTCCGGCCGCATTCCTCCTGCAGGAGCAGTCGGCATCCCTCATCGCCATGGGAACCGGGAGGGGCTGAGTGCCGAGCTGGGCACTAGGCACTCGGCTACAGTCAGGGAGGATGGATCATGTGACGCTGGCCACGTCACATGATCCCTCTCCTCCATTATTTAAACAGGCAACCTGCTGGCCACAGGTTGCCTGTGATTTCGTCTCTAGGGCTGTGTGTACTAATATTATTAGCATCCTACTTGTCCTCTGGTATTGATCTAGTTCGTTTCCTGACCTTTGCTTTTGCCCACTCCCTTGGTACTTACGCTATCTCTCGGATTTGACCTCGGCTCGTTCTCGGATTTTGTCTCCTGCCTCATCCCTTTTATTGACGTGACCTTCCGGACCGACCTCGGCTAGTTGACCCGCCATTGCCTTTCCCATCACTGGGTACTTTTGTCTTATCTACCTCCCTGTCTATCTGTTTGCCTAAGTCTTGTGTACCGCCTTCTGCCCTGGCTGTCTGTTCCTCTCTGTCTCTGTTCGCTCTGCTCTGCACTTACGTAAGTCAGGGACCGCCGCCCAGTTGCGCCCCGTCACCTAGGGCAGGTGGTGAAAGTAGGCAGGGACAGGGTTGAGGGTGGCAGTTAAGAGGGGACACTTTCTCTCTACCTTCCTTACCCATGACAGAATCACAGGCCTCAAATTAACATGGACCCCCTACAGAGTCTCACCGAGCATGTGCAGGGTCTTGCCCAAATTGAGCAAGAGTTAGGGGAGAGGTTACAGGTACAGGAGACTTCCCAGACACCCCCCATTCTCGCCGCCATTCAGGTAGAACTGCATATTAAATTACCTGATCGGTTCTCGGGTGACCGCCGGAGTTTTTTAGCTTTCAGGGAGAGCTGCAGACTTTATTTCCGACTACGACCTCCCTCCTCGGGCCCTGATCCACAAAGGGTTTGGATAATCATCTCTTTGCTTCAAGGGGACCCCCAGGAGTGGGCCTTTTCTTTGCTGCCTGATTCCCCTTGTCTTAATTCTGTCGACCTCTTTTTCCAGGCACTAGGGGTCCTTTACGATGAGCCTGACCGGGCATCTGTGGCTGAATCTAATCTAAAGGCCCTTGCCCAGGGGGATCGGTCGGTGGAAGATTATTGCACCCAGTTCCGCAAGTGGTGCGTTCCCTCGGGCTGGAACAAACCTGCGCTCAAATGCCAATTTAGAGCAGGGTTGACAGAGAGATTGAAGGATATGCTGGTCTGCTACCCCAGTCCTGACTCTTTAGAAGAGACCATGACGTTAGCCATCAGATTAGACAGACGGATTAGAGAGAGAGAGTGGGAGCATTTGTTTTCTCCTCACCCCCTTCTTAAATCTGAGACTTCTCCTACCGAACCCAAGATGGAGGCTCAGTTGGACGAGCCCATGCAGCTCGGGATGACGCGAAGAGAACTACGCCGCCGTCGCGGCTCTTGTTTTTATTGTGGCGATTCCGACCACTGGGTTCATCAATGTCCCAAAGCTCCTCCTTCCGGAAGATCGTCCAAGTCAGAGGGATCCAAGGACAAGGTATTCCCGGAGGTGGTAAGAAGCAAACTATTGCTGCCTGTCTCAATTTCCTTTGGGGTCTTAAAGGGGTCAGGAAGTGCTTTTGTGGATTCAGGGTCAGCATTTAGTTTTGTTGATCTCAAATTTGTTGATCGGGTAGGGATCCCAATACTAAAATTGTCCACCCCGGTCCAGGTGGTTGCTATTGACTCTACCCCCTCCTGGGGGGCACGATAAAACTCCGTACTCCCGAGATTACCCTGTCTGTAGGGGTTTGTCACTCTGAGAAATGTTCTTTTTCTGTTTTAGAGAATCTTCCAGTGCAAGTAGTTCTTGGCATGCCCTGGCTTCAGCAACATAACCCGGTCATAAACTGGAGTTCGGGCGAGTTAAAGAGATGGGGTTCCAACTGTAGTTCTTGCTTAGCTGTAGTTCAAGCTGGAGTTTCTTTAGATGCCATTCCTCACTTTATTGTTATTGTTATTGTTTTTTCCACTGCTGAGACCGACACTCTCCCTCCCATATGCCTTATGACTGTGTTATTGAGTTGGTTCCCGAGTCCAAGTTTCCTAAGGGACGCATTTACAATCTTTCTGAACCTGAACGCACTGCCATGAGAGACTACATCCAGGAGAGTCTTAAGAAGGGACATATTAGGCCCTCCACCTCGCCCTTGGGAGCTGGGTTATTTTTTGTTAAGAAGGACGGTGGTCTCAGACCCTGTATTGATTATAGAAACTTGAATAAAATTACTATTAGGAATCAATATTCCATCCCATTGATTCCTGATTTATTTAACCAGATCTTGGGTGCCTCTTGGTTTTCTAAACTCGATTTGAGGGGGGCTTATATCTTGATTCGTATTAAGGAGGGTGATGAATGGAAAACGGCCCTTAATACCCCAGAGGGACACTTTGAGTATCTTGTTATGCCATTCGGTCTATGTAATGCCCCAGCTGTGTTTCAGACCTTTATGAACGACATTTTTAGAGAACTTATCGGCAAAGTTATGATTGTTTATCTTGATGATATTCTTGTCTTTTCACCTGACTGGAATACCCATGTATCTCACATCAGATCTGTTCTTAAAATCCTCAGGGAGAATCATCTGTCTGTTAAATTGAAAAAATGTGTGTTTGGAGTTCAAGAGATTCCCTATCTTGGGTACATTCTTACTCCACATTCATTTAAAATGGATCCCAGTAAGGTTCAGGCTATCCAAGACTGGTTAAGACCATCCTCCTTAAAGGCACTTCAACGCTTTTTAGGATTCGCCAACTTTTATCGTAAATTCATAAAGAATATTTCTGTTATCGCTAAGCCCCTTACTGATTTAACTAAGAAAGGGTCTGATTTTGTCAACTGATCATTGGAGGCCTGTGAATTGTTTTCAAGTGGCCCCAGTCTTGGTTCAGCCTAATCCTGAGGAACCTTTTTTGGTGGAGGTGGATGCCTCGGAGGATGGTGTGGGGGCCATCCTTTCCCAGGGGTCTTCCAACTTCACAAATATAAGACCGTGTGCCTTCTCTCGCAAGTTAAAGAGAAATTACGACATTGGAAATCGCGAGTTACTGGCCATAAAATGGGCATTTGAAGAATGGAGGCATTTTTTAGAAGGAGCTAAACACTGTGTTACTGTCCTCACTGATCATAAGAATTTAGTGTTTCTTGAGGTAACTAAACGCCTTAATTCTAGGCAGGCTAGGTGGGCTCTGTTTTTTACTCGTTTAAACTTCTGTTACTTTCAGGCCAGGAAATAAAAATATTAAAGCAGATGCCTTGTCCCGTAGTTTTAATGCCATCCAACCTCCTGACGCTCATCCTGAAGCTATCTTACCGGCAAGCATCTTTGTGGCAGCGATATCTTCGGATCTTTCCGAGCAAGTGGATTAAGGTGAGTTAAATTATTATAATTTTTTTTTTTTAACCCCTCCAGCACCATTTTACTATGCATTCTGTATTCAGAATGCTATTATTTTCCCTTATAACCATGTTATAAGGGAAAATAATAATGATCGGGTCTCCATCCCGATCGTCTCCTAGCAACCGTGCGTGAAAATCGCACCGCATCCGCACTTGCTTGCGGATGCTTGCGATTTTCACGCAACCCCATTCACTTCTATGGGGCCTGCGTTGCGTGAAAAACGCAGAATATAGAGCATGCTGCGATTTTCACGCAATGCACAAGTGATGCGTGAAAATCACCGCTCACGTGAACAGCCCCATAGAATTGAATGGGTCGGTATTCAGTGTGGGTGCAATGCGTTCAACTCACGCATCGCATCCACGCGGAATACTCGCCCGTGTGAAAGGGGCCTAAGTAAGCTCACTGATGCAAAAACCTTAGCATCCTTGTTTATTGAACATGTGGTACGCCTGCATGGTGTCCCTGAAAATATAATCTCTGATAGGGGCGTTCAGTTTGTTTTTGGATTCTGGAGAGCTTTTTGTCAAAGATGCGACATCTCTTTATCCTTTTCGTCTTCTTTCCATCCAGAGACTAATGGGCAGACGGAACGCTTAAATCAGGCAGTGGAACTTTTCCTGAGGTGTTATGTATCGCACAATCAGCTTTTATGGGTGAGATATCTACCGTTGGCAGAGTTTGCCATCAACAATCGAGTTAATTCGTCCACGGGAGTTTCTCCTTTTTTTTTTAATAGTGGTTTTCATCCTCGTTTTAGCTCTAATTCCTCCGTGTTCTCACTCAACCCACAGGCAGATTCTTTCACCTCTAGATTGTGCACAGTCTGGGCACAGGTTCAAGCGAACCTGAAAAAGGCCCAGGAGTTTCAGCGTAGACATGCCAATAAGAAACGTTCCAAGGGAGTAAATTTCGTACTCGGCGATAAAGTATGGTTGTCGACTAAGAATCTTTCTTTGATACATTGTTCTCGAAAATTCTCTCCGCCTTTCTCAGGACCATATAATATTATTGAGGTTATTAACCCGGTGTCTTTTAGAGTAAAACTACCTGACTCCCTTCGTATACATGATGTGTTTCATAAGTCTTTACTCAAGAAATATGTGTCGCCAGTGGTTCCTTCTAAAAAACCTTCCCCACCTGTGGAGGTTCAAGGTCAGGAGAAATTCGTCATCTCTAGAATCATGGATGTTAGAAAGGTTAGAAACTCCTTTCAATACCTGGTCCACTGGAATGGTTTTGGACCTGAGGATAGGTCCTGGGCACCTGTGTCCAGGATGCATGCTTCCAGGTTAATTGCTAAGTTTCACCGGGAACATCCTGAGAAGCCCTGTCCGCGATTGTTGGGTCCAGAGGCCCCTCGTGGAAGTGGTGGTACTGTCACGAGAGGCAGGCGGCGGGCTATTGTCCCCCTGCGCTCTCAATTCTCCCCTATCTCCTTGCAGCCTGGACGCTCGCGGCATCCGGCTGCGCCTCCAGGCTCCCGGCGTCTCCGTTGCCATGGTGACGGGGGACGCGGTACGTCTGGCCGCACTCCTCCTGCAGGAGCGGTCGGCGTCCCTCGTCGCCATGGGAACTGGGAGGGGCTGAGCGCCGAGCTGGGCATTCGGCGATCGGCAACAGTCAGGGATGATGGATCATGTGACGCTGGCCACATCACATGATCCCTCTCCTCCATTATTTAAACAGGCAACCTGCTGGCCACAGGTTGCCTGTGATTTCATCTCTAGGGCTGTGTGTAATAATCTTATTAGCATCCTACTTGACCTCTGGTATTGACCTAGTTCGTTTCCTGACCTCGCTTTTGCCCACTCCCTTGGTACTTACGCTATCTCTCGGATTTGACCTCAACTCGTTCTCGGATTTTGTCTCCTGCCTTATCCCTTGTATTGACGTGACCTCCCGGACCGACCTCGGCTAGTTGACCCGCCATTGCCTTTCCCATTACTGGGTACTTTTGTCTTATCTACCTCCCTGTCTATCCGTTTGCCTAAGTCTCGTGTACCGCCTTCTGCCTTGGCTGTCTGTTCCTCTCTGTCTCTGTTCGCTCTGCTCTGCACTTACGTAGGTCAGGGACCGTCGCCCAGTTGCGCCCTGTCACCTAGGGCAGGTGGTGAAAGTAGGCAGGGACAGGGTTGAGGGTGGCAGTTAAGGGGGTGCACTTCCTCTCTGCCTTCCTTACCCGTGACACCTCCTTTACATTTCCCATATGTCTACTTCATGTTTGGATAATTTTGTAGATGACATTTTATTTTTTGGGGAAGTAAGAAGGCTTAAAAGTTTAGAAGCAAATCGTTAATTTCTAACGATAATTTGTTTTCCCTTAGTTCTAACAGCAGCACAGATGGGGTTAACTACCCCCCGTGGACTGGTAGGACCGGCAGAATTTTAATGAACCCAAGAACCTACAAAAGGAGTTGACACCCCCCAGCCCATTGTGTCTATAGCAAGGATAACCTTACTAGGGTGGGATATTTGTGTGCTGCTGTTAGGACTAAGGGAAAACAAATTATCGTTAGAAATTAACGATTCCCTTACGTCCGACCAGCAGCACAGATGGGGAGATAGCAAGAAGAACCCCTAGGGAGGGCCTTCATGCCTGGCAGAGCTAAGAATAGTCTGCCCAAAGGCCTAAA
Organism: Bufo bufo; assembly: GCF_905171765.1. NCBI lineage: Eukaryota > Metazoa > Chordata > Amphibia > Anura > Bufonidae > Bufo > Bufo bufo. The sequence goes on along the minus strand of NC_053393.1, from coordinate 163,241,055 downwards.
ACTCAGCTACCCTGGCATCTAGTCTGTAATGGGAGATAAAAAAGTGGATTCAGACCTCCAGGAGGCAGCTTTACAAATCATCTCCAGAGAAAGGAGGCTTCTTTCAGCGAAAGAAGTGGAGATGGCTCTAGTGGAATGGGCCTTCACAAACTCTGGAGGATCTAAAGCCTGGGAGACAAAAGATTCTCTGATGACCTCCTTAATCCAGCGACCAATCGACCCCTTAGACTTGCGGGCAAACAGGATAAAGAGATTCTCATCTATCCTGAACTCATTGGATCTATCCACATAGATCTGGAGGCATCTCGAGATATCCAACGGATGCTTGACAGGATCCCTGGAGGAGGTAGAAGGAGAAAGTAAAACTGGTAAAGAATCACCTGATTGATGTTGTGAAATGAAGGGACCTTAGGCCTGAAATATGGAAGGAATCTCAGAGGAACCCTGTCTTGAAGAAAGATATTATAGATATTATAGAGGCCGAGAAGGCTTGAAGTTCTGAGATTCTCTTGGCCGAAGTTACTGCCAGTAGAAAGACTAACTTCAGAGTCATGAACTTGAAATCCACCTCCTCCAAAGGCTCGAAGGGGGGAGATGCTAAACCCCTGAGCACGACTGATAAGTCCCACTGAGGGATGGGCTTCAGTACTGTAGGCTTCATCCTTTCGGCTCCTTTAAGGAAGCGTTTGATGAGTGGGTCTCGAGAACAGGGTCTGTTGAGACAGGCCGAGATGGCAGAAATATAGATCCTGAGCGTAGATGGAGCAAGGCCTCTGTCTAGGCCGTCCTGTAGAAATTGAAGAATCGCAGAGAGGGGCGGATCTGCAGACGCCACCTGGCTAGAAGCACACCATGATGAAAAAAATCTTCATAATTCTGGAGTAGGCTTTCTTAGTAGATTCTGCTCTTGAATGTGATAAGGTTCTCAGGATCGACTCTGAAAGTCCTTCTATTCTGGGAAGGGACTGGTCAACCTCCAGGCTGTCAGGTTGAACTTGTGTAGATCTGGACAGAGGTGAGTGTCCCATGACACCAGGATCTGTCGTGGGGGGAGCCTCCAATAATGTCCCCGACTCATGTGAATGAGCTGGGTAAACCAGAATCTCTTGGGCCAAAACGGTATGATGGCAATCACCGAGGCCTGATCCTGACAGATTTTCATCAATACCCTCAGTATCATGGAAAAAGGAGGGAAGATGTAAGCCAGCCTGAACCTCCACGGTATCAACAGAGCAGCTCTTGCCAGGGGTTGTCCTCCCTGTAAAGGGAGCAGAACCTCTCTACCTTGGTATTGAACCTCGTTGCCATGAGGCCTACCTCTGGCAACCCCCACCTGAGGATTATCTGCATGAAAATCTCCAGATGCAGGGACCATTCCATTGTCGGCAGACCGCGACTCCGACTGTCCACAATTAGGTTGCAGGATCCACAGATGTGGATGGCAGACAGGTGGGAAAGATTCAACTCTGCCCACTGAAGAATTACCCCGATCTCTGAAAGGAGGGGTAGAGATCTTGTGTCTCCCTGCTTGTTGATGTACAGGACCGCAGTCATGTTGTCTGACTGTACTCTCACCGCCATTCCCCGAATTCGGGGGTAAAAGTGAAGGAGGGCTAGTTGGATGGCTCGAATCTCGCAGAGATTGGAGGAAAGTAGCCGCTCCTGAGGAGACCAAGTCCCTTGGACAGGGGAATCGTCTAGATGAGCGCCCCAGCCTACTTGGGACGCATCAGTAGTCAATATGACCCAGGGTGGCTGGGTTATAGACTTTCCCTCCGGGAGATGGAGCCACCATCTCAGGGAGGTTCGAGTTTGACAAGACAGGGAGCACAGGGAGTTTAGCCCGGCGGGGCTGTCATCCCATTTGGCAAGGACCTCCGACTGGAGGTGCCACAAAGCCCAAGGGACTGCATCCGCAGCCGCTGACATGAGCCCCAACATCTTCATGAGAGTCCTGATAGAGACTCGACGAGGAATAGATAGGAACCTTGCCAGGTCCCGAATCCGAGTTCTTCTTTCTGGAGTCAACTGGAGTGACATCCCAACGGAGTCTACTATGAAGCCTAGATAGGTTACTGAAGTCGACTGGCTCACATTCGACTTCTGCCAGTTGATGATCCACCCTAGGCGGAGCAGAAAATAACTCGCTACATGAAGATGGCGGGAAAGAACTGGAACCGAGGAGGCTATTAAGAGCCAATCATCCAGATAAGGAATCACGATCAGCCCTTGAAGCCTCAAAGCTGCCACCACCGAAACCACCACCTTGGTGAAGGTGATCGGAGCAGAGGAAATCCCGAAGGGTAAGGCAGCAAACTGAAGGTGCCTGAGGTCCCCCGAGACCTGGACCACGATCCTAAGATACCTCTGGGAGGCAGGATGGGGATGTGAAGATAGGCATCCTTGAGGTCCAGGGTAGCCATCACGTCTCCGGGGTTGAGAACGTGGATGACTGACTTGATAGTTTCCATGCAAAACTTTACCTTCCTTATAAATTGATTGAAAAATCTCAAATCGATAATCATCCGGAGGTCTCCGGATTTCTTGGGAACTAGAAAAACTGGAGAATAGATCTCTAAGCCCCGTTCTCCTGCCGGAACATCCTTCACAGCACCTTTGAGGATATAGTCCTGAATATAGGCCTCCAAAATTGCCTGTTTGGCATGCAGGAGGCGCTGATTGACAATAAATCTGTCCGGGGGAAGCGACTTGAGGTTTATTAAGTAGCCCTTTGAAATTACCTTTAGGACCCAAGGGTCCAGAATTTCCTGAGCTCAGACATCATTGAACTGGGCGAGACGCCCCCTGACGGGCACCAGAGGACAAGAAATGGGAAAATCTTCAGGAAGGATGGCAGGAGTAACGGGGGTCAACCGAGAGCCTGCGAGAGGCCCATAGTCAGGAGGGCTTAGCCTCCTTAGCTCCTCTGCAAGGGCGCTTCGAAAATTTTTGCTGCGCCCCCCAGTCTCTACGTGACCTAGACTGTTGGCCGGATCTACCGCCTAGTATTCGAATTGCGAATTTTAATCGCGAATATCAGCACTTAGAGAATTTGCGAATATTTAAAATATCGGTAAATATATTCGTAATCGCAAATATTCTATTTTTTTAAAATACCAGTTCATGCAAATTTTTTATGCGCATATTTTAGGCAAATCAAGAAAATAATGCCTGGAGATCATGAATTCGCAAATTCTCGAATATATGGTGAATATTCGCACAAATATTCGAGAAATATCGCAAATTCTAATATTGCCCCTGCCGCTCATCACTACTACTGCCAAGCTCCTGTCTGGCCCGACCCCGAAAGGGCTGCTGGGGAAGACTCTTCCCCTTTTTGTAAGAGAGATCCTCCATAATTTTATCCAGCTGAGCGCCGAAAAGGCGGTCAGGCTCAAAAGGCAAGCCACATAGATTGTATTTGGACGCATTATCCGTGACCCATGGCTTAAGCCAAAAGGGCCTGCGGGCTGCAGAAACTAAGGCCATCGACTTGGCTGCCAGCTTCAGCTGCAACTGTGCCGTATCGCACAGAAAGTCCGTGGCTAAATTAACGGTCTTAAACGCGGCCAGAATATTGTCCCGGGACACTCTCTGGTCCACATCCGTCTGTATCTGGTTGAGACGGGAGCGCAGGAAGGAGGAGACTTCCGTAGCCGCAATAGCGGTAGACACGGAGGCTGCAGCAGCCGAATAACCTCTCCTCAGAGTGTACTCTGCCCTCCTGTCAAGGGGGTCTTGCAGACTAGACCCATCGTCTGCTGTCACCAGAGTACGTCTGGACAGTTTGGCAATAGCCATGTCCACCTTGGGAATGGAACCCCACGATTCCACCAAGGAGTTTGCCATGGAAAACATGGTCCTGAATTTTTTTTGTCACGACAGGGCCTTTTTCAGGCTTCTTCCATTCCATTCTCATAATGGAAAGGAGGGTCTCATCCGCCTTAAAGACTCGCTGTGCCCGACCTGCAGGATCGGAGGACTCCCCGGTGTCAACATCATGGTCCCCCGACCATGGGTCTTTTCTAGTGGGAAAAAGCAGGAAGTTAGCTCTTCTTCATCCGAAGAGGTGGAGCCTAGAGAAATTGCAGCGGGCCTCTCCACGGGCATAGAGGTCTCCATGGGGGCTTGAGTAGGTGTAGGAAGCCTCTCGTCCAGCAGGTTGACTACGGCCTTGATGGATTCATCCACATATCCCTTGACCCACGCATACATCTCTTGCATGGTAGGTTCCGTAGCCGACTGTGATCTACGGCACGCCTCGCACCTTGAGTAGGGACAATTGTCGTCCTGCAGCGTACTGCAATCAAAGCAGGACAAGTGCTTCCTCTTTGAGGCCGCTTTACGGGTCTCCGGTTTCTTAGGGGAAGCAATCGCTGCAAAAAAACTAAGAATGAATAATTCTGAACAAATTGAAACCATCAGGCGAAGCATAAGCAGAGGCCCACCAAAGTAGCGTAGTAGCAAAACCGCAACAAATAACCGCACAAATAGAAAAAGTACAAAGTACTAATGGGCTCTGGGAGCTAGCTCAGAAAGCATGTGCTGCCAGAGAAAGAATGAGAGACAGCAGGAGCTTTAAATAGGGAGGGCACCGCCCCCAGGTGGATCTAATCCTTAGATCCAATTTTCCACTAAAAAAAGCCTAAAGTTAAGGCTGAGAACTACCTCCCCCCCTCGAAGCCAGAATCCAATTCCACTGGATACCGGCAAAGGAAACCAAGAAAAAGCATATACTCAGCGAGAGCCGAGAACAAGTGATGCCGGGAAGGGGCCGAAAACGCCGCGCCGGGCGACAGCAAGAGGAGAGGGGAGGTAAGCAGGACACAACAATCCCCACAAGAGGGGTAAAATAAAAATACAACAGAAATAGGCGGTGGATTTTGAAAAAAAAAAAAACGCCAGCACAAAAGATAAATACTTCCCCTAAAACGGACGGGAACCGCCAGTCCACCTGTCCAGAGGACAGAAAAGAACACAATGGACTGGGGGGTGTCCCCTCCTTTTGTAAGGGTGTAAATCTTTATTATTGGTTATTGGGCTCATTAAAATTCCGCTGGTCCTACCAGTCCACGGGGGTAGATAACCCCATCTGTGCTGCTGATAGGACGTAAGGGAATCTTGAAATTTTTAAGAAAATTTCCAAAACCCACTTTTTAAGGACCAGTTCAGGTCTGAAGTCACTTTATGAGGCTTACATAATAGAAACCACACATAAATGGCCCAATGTTAGAAAATACACCCCTCAAGGTATTCAAAACCCTTTTTGCAAACTTTGTTAACCCTTTAGGTGTTCCACAAGAATTTAAGGAAAATGGAGATGAAATTTCAGAATTTCACTTTTTTGGCAGATTTTCTATTTTAATAACTTTTTTCCAATAACCAAGCACGGGTTAACAGCCAAACAAAATTCAATATTTATTTATTACCCTGATTCTGTAGTTTACAAAAACACCCCGTATGTGGTCGTAAACTGCTTATGAGCACACGGCAGGGCACAGAAGGAAAGGAATGCCATTTGGTTTTTGGAAGGCAGATTTCACTGGGATAATTTTTAGTTGCCATGTCACATTGACCCCCTGATGCATCCCTAGAGTGGAAACTCCAAAAAAAGACCCCCTTTTGGAAACTACAGGATAAGGCCTCATGCACACGACTGTTTTTGTGGTCCGCATTCGAGCAGCATTTATTGCGGTTCGGGTGCTGACCCATTCATTTCAATGGGGCCGCAAAAGATGCGGACAGCACTCCATGTGCTGTTCGCATCCGTTGCACCGTTCCGTGGCCCCGCAAAAAAATATAGCATATCCTATTCTTGTCCGTTTTGCGGACAAGAATAGGCATTTCTACAATGGGCCGCCCGTTCCGTTCCGAAAATTGCGGAAGGCACACGGGCGGCTTCCGTTTTTTGCGGATCCACGGTTTGCTCACATGTCATGGTTGTGTGCATGAGGCCTAAGGTGGCAGTTTTGTTGGTGCTATTTGAGGGTACATATGATTTTTGGTTGCTCTATATTACACTTTTTGTGAGGCAAGGTAACCAAATAATTGCTCTTTTGTCACAGTTTTTATTTTTATTTTTACGGTGTTCATCTGAGGGGTGAGGTCACATGGTATTTTTATAGTGCAGGTTGTTACGGATGCGGCAATACCTAATACGTCAACTGTTTTTGTTTATTTAAGTTTTACACAATAAGAGCTTTTTTTAAACAAAAAATTCAGAGAACCATATATATATTTTTTTGGGGCAATTGTCTTACTGGAGGGTCTCATTGGATGAGATGGCAGTTTGATCGGTATGATTTTGGGGTACTAATGACTTTTTGATCGCTTGGTATTACACTTTGTGATGTAATGACAAAAAAATAGCTTTTCTTAGCACAGTTTTTATTTAAAAAAATTAACAGTGTTGACTAGACAGGATGGATCATGTGATATTTTTATAGACCAGGTTGTTTTTTTTACTATTTTATATTTATTTTTTTTATAGGAAAGGGGCTTTTTTTTATTGAAACATAATTTTTTTATTGTTAAAAACATATTTTTCGCTTTTATTATTTTTATTTTTTCCCCACTATGGGACTGCAGCATTACAGGGTCTGATCCCTGTTTCAATGCAGCACAATACAGATGTGTATTCAATGCAGGACCAACACAGATGTCTTTATCTGCCAAGCGCATGTGCAACAGATCAGCCAGTTTCACAGATACAAAACCGCTGACAGAGGCCCTTTAGCACCAGCTTTGAGCAGCTATACATTAATACTATTCTACTATGCTTTCATTGCTTTTTTAACCACTGAGGAAGGAACTACCAGTTCTGAAATGTGTCTGGTGGCGGTTCCTGATCGGACAGTGTGGATTGTCATTTACAAAGAACTCTAATATAGCGCAACTCCAGCTGTCTGCTTGGCATCCCGGCGAGTCCAACAGGCATACATGGAAAGACGCTCAGTAAGAAGCAATACAGCTAAATCATCACTATCCAAGGCTGGTCGGAGGAAAAGCAGCGCAAAATCGCAATAAGATCGTGAGTGATACACAGCAAGCACTGTGTAAACTAACTGTGGACTAATGATTAGAGTTGAGCGAACACCTGGATGTTCGGATTCGAGAAGTTCGGCCAAACTTCCTGGAAATGTTCGGGTTCGGGATCCGAACCCGACCCGAACTTCGTCCCGAACCCGAACCCCATTGAAGTCAAGGGGGACCCGAACTTTTCGGCACTAAAAAGGCTGTAGAACAGCCCAGGAAAGAGCTAGAGGGCTGCAAAAGGCAGCAACATGTAGGTAAATCCCCTGCAAACAAATGTGGATAGGGAAATGAATTAAGATAAAATAAATAAAAATTAACCAATATCAATTGGAGAGAGGTCCCATAGCAGAGAATCTGGCTTCACGTAAACAGAGAATCAGTCTCTTCATGCCATAGCAGAGAATCTGGCTTCACGTCACCCACCACTGTAACAGTCCATTGTCATATATTTAGGCCCCGGCACCCAGGCAGAGGAGAGAGATCCCGTAACAGAGAATCTGGCTTCATGTCAGCAGAGAATCAGTCTGCATGTCCTAGCAGAGAATCATGCTTTACGTCACCCAACACTGGAACAGTCCATTGTCAGATATTTAGGCCCAGGCACCCAGACAGAGGAGAGAGGTCCCATAACAGAGATTCAGGCTTCATGTCAGCAGAGAATCAGTCTGCATGTCCTAGCAGAGAATCATGCTTTACGTCACCCAACACTGGAACAGTCCATTGTCAGATATTTAGGCCCAGGCACCCAGGAAGAGGAGAGAGGTCCCGTAACAGAGAATCTGGCTTCATGTCAGCAGAGAATCAGTCTTCATGTCATAGCAGAGAATCAGGCTTTACGTCACCCAACACTGGAACAGTCCATTGTCAGATATTTAGGCCCAGGCAACCAGGCAGAGGAGAGAGGTCCCGTAACAGAGAATCTGGCTTCATGTCAGCAGAGAATCAGTCTGCATGTCATAGCAGAGAATCAGGCTTTACGTCACCCAACACTGGAACAGTCCATTGTCAGATATTTAGGCCCAGGCACCCAGGCAGAGAAGAGAGGTCCCGTAACAGAGAATCTGGCTTCATGTCAGCAGAGAATCAATCTTCATGTCATAGCAGAGAATCAGGCTTCATATCACCCACCACTGGAACAGGCCATTGTCAGATATTTTTAGGCCCCGGCACCCACACAGAGGAGAGGTTCATTCAACTTTGGGTTGCCCCGCAATATAATGGTAAAATGAAAATAAAAATAGGATTGAATGAGGAAGTGCCCTGGAGTACAAAAATATATTGTTAAGGGGAGGTAGTTAATGTCTAATCTGCACAAGGGATGGACAGGTCCTGTGGGATCCATGCCTGGTTCATTTTTATAAACGTCAGCTTGTCCACGTTGGCTGTAGACAGGCGGCTGCGTTTGTCTGTAATGACGCCCCCTGCCGTGCTGAATACGACGTTCAGACAAAACGCTGGCCGCCGGGCAGGCCAGCACCTCCAAGGCATAAAAGGCTAGCTCTGGCCACGTGGACAATTTGGAGACCCAGAAGTTGAATGGGGCCGAACCATCAGTCAGTACGTGGAGGGGTGTGCACAGGTACTGTTCCACCATGTTATTGAAATGTTGCCTCCTGCTAACACGTTCCGTATCAGGTGGTTGTGCAGTTAGCTGTGGCGTGGTGGCAAAACTTTTCCACATCTCTGCCATGCTAACCCTGCCCTCAGAGGAGCTGGCCGTGACACAGCTGCGTTGGCGACCTCTTGCTCCTCCTCTGCCTTCGCCTTGGGCTTCCACTTGTTCCCATGTGACATTTGGGAATGCTCTCAGTAGCGCGTCTATCAACGTGCGCTTGTACTCGCGCACCTTACTATCACGCTCCAGTGCATGAAGTAAGGTGGGCACATTGTCTTTGTACCGTGGATCCAGCAGGGTGGCAACCCAGTAGTCCGCACACGTTAAAATGTGGGCAACTCTGCTGTCGTTGCGCAGGCACTGCAGCATGTAGTCGCTTATGTATGCCAGGCTGCCCAGAGGTAAGGACAAGCTGTCCTCTGTGGGAGGCGTATCGTCATCGTCCTGCGTTTCCCCCCAGCCACGCACCAGTGATGGGCCCGAGCTGCGTTGGGTGCCAGCCCGCTGTGAACCTGCTTCATCCTCATCCTCCTCCACCTCCTCCTCATCCTCGTCCTCCTCGTCCTCCAGTAGTGGGCCCTGTCTGGCCACATTTGTACCTGGCCTCTGCTTTGCAAAAAACCTCCCTCTGAGTCACTTCGAAGAGACTGGCCTGAAAGTGCTAAAAATGACCCCTCTTCCTCCTCCTCCTCCTGGGCCACCTCCTCTTCCATCATCGCCCTAAGTGTTTTCTCAAGGAGACATAGAAGTGGTATTGTAATGCTGATAACGGCGTCATCGCCACTGGCCATGTTGGTGGAGTACTCGAAACAGTGCAACAGGGCACACAGGTCTCGCATGGAGGCCCAGTCATTGGCGGTGAAGTGGTGCTGTTCCGCAGTGCAACTGACCCGTGCGTGCTGCAGCTGAAACTTAACTATGGCCTGCTGCTGCTCGCACAGTCTGTCCAGCATGTGCAAGGTGGAGTTCCACCTGGTGGGCACGTCGCATATGAGGCGGTGAGCGGGAAGGTCGAAGTTACGCTGTAGCACAGACAGGCGAGCAGCGGCAGGATGTGAACGTCGGAAGCGCGAACAGATGGCCCGCACTTTATGCAGCAGCTCTGACATGTCGGGGTAGTTGTGAATGAACTTCTGCACCACCAAATTCAGCACATGCGCCAGGCAAGGGATGTGCGTCAAACTGGCTAGTCCCAGAGCTGCAACAAGATTTCGCCCATTATCGCACACCACCAGGCCGGGCTTGAGGCTCACCGGCAGCAACCACTCGTCGGTCTGTTTTTCTATACCCCCCCACAACTCCTGTGCAGTGTGGGGCCTGTCCCCCAAACATATGAGTTTCAGAATGGCCTGCTGACGTTTACCCCGGGCTGTGCTGAAGTTGGTGGTGAAGGTGTGTGGCTGACTGGATGAGCAGGTGGAAGAAGAGGAGGAGGAAGCTGAGTAGGAGGAGGAGGAGACAGGAGGCAAAGAATGTTGCCCTGCGATCCTTGGCGGCGGAAGGACGTGCGCCAAACAGCTCTCTGCCTGGGGCCCAGCCGCCACTACATTTACCCAGTGTGCAGTTAGGGAGATATAGCGTCCCTGGCCGTGCTTACTGGTCCACGTATCTGTGGTTAGGTGGACCTTGCCACAGATGGTGTTGCGCAGTGCACACTTGATTTTATCGGATACTTGGTTGTGCAGGGAAGGCACGGCTCTCTTGGAGAAGTAGTGGCGGCTGGGAACAACATACTGTGGGACAGCAAGTGACATGAGCTGTTTGAAGCTGTCTGTGTCCACCAGCCTAAATGACAGCATTTCATAGGCCAGTAGTTTTAGAAATGCTGGCATTCAGGGCCAGGGATCGAGGGTGGCTAGGTGGGAATTTACGCTTTCTCTCAAATGTTTGTGAGATGGAGAGCTGAACGCTGCCGTGTGACATGGTTGAGATGCTTGATGACGCAGGTGGTGTTGGTGGTACATCCCATGTTTGCTGGGCGGCAGGTGCCAACGTTCCTCCAGAGGCGGAGGAAGAGGCCGAGGCGGCGGCAGCAGCAGAAGAGGCCCAGGCGGCAGGGGGAGCCTGAGTGTCTTCCTTGTTTTTAAGGTGTTTACTCCACTGCAGTTCATGCTTTGCATGCAGGTGCCTGGTCATGCAGGTTGTGCTAAGGTTCAGAACGTTAATGCCTCGCTTCAGGCTCTGATGGCACAGCGTGCAAACCCCTCGGGTCTTGTCGTCAGCACATTGTTTGAAGAAGTGCCATGCCAGGGAACTCCTTGAAGCTGCCTTTGGGGTGCTCGGTCCCAGATGGCGGTGGTCAGTAGCAGGCGGAGTCTGTTGGCGGCGTATGCTCTGCTTTTGCCCACTGCTGCCTCTTTGTCTTTTGCTACGCTGTTGGCTAGGTCTCACCACTGCCTCTTCCTCCGAACTCTGAAAGTCAGTGGCACGACCTTCATTCCATGTGGGGTCTAGGACCTCATCGTCCCCTTAATCGTCTTCCACCCAGTCTTGATCCCTGACCTCCTGTTCAGTCTGCACACTGCAGAAAGACGCAGCAGTTGGCACCTGTGTTTCGTCATCATCAGAGACGTGCTGAGGTGGTATTCCTATGTCCTCATCATCAGGAAACATAAGTGGTTGTGCGTTAGTGCATTCTATCTCTTCCACCCCTGGGGAAGGGCTAGGTGGATGCCCTTGGGAAACCCTGCCAGCAGAGTCTTCAAACAGCATAAGAGACTGCTGCATAACTTGAGGCTCAGACAGTTTCCCTGATATGCATGGGGGTGATGTGACAGACTGATGGGCCTGGTTTTCCTGCGCCATCTGTGCGCTTTCTGCAGAAGACTGGGTGGGAGATAATGTGAACGTGCTGGATGCACTGTCGGCCACCCAATTGACTAATGCCTGTACCTGCTCAGGCCTTACCATCCTTAGAACGGCATTGGGCCCCACCAAATATCCCTGTAAATTCTGGCGGCTACTGGGACCTGAGGTAGTTGGTACACTAGGACGTGTGGCTGTGGCAGAACGGCCACTTCCTCTCCCAGCACCAGAGGGTCCACTAACACCACCACGACCATGTCCGCGTCCGCGTCCCTTACTAGATGTTTTCCTCATTGTTACCGTTCACCACAATAAGAAAAATATTATTCGGGCCAATGTATTGAATTCAAAATCAGGCCGTTTTTTACAGACACCTAACACTATCTGGCTATCTATTTAGGTACTGTATTACACTAATACAGGCACACCAGTAATGACAGATTTAGCTGAATACAAATTTGAGGCCTATTATTTAGGCGCTGGGTGACAGGTATACGTTTACGGACAGAATTAGACTTGGATCTGCACTGTAGCGTGTGTGTGAAGTTCTTGAGAATGACCCTATCAGCACCTTGAATCTAATCTACCCTTTTAGGGATAGATTTAAAGTAGGCCTGATACAGCAGAAACCACTAATATTGAGAATTGCAAAATTGGGAATTGTTTTTCAACCCAGAACAAAAACTGTGCTTTGACGGACACTAAATAACTTGACCAGCTAAAACAGTAATGACAGGTTTGGATGAATATAAATGTGAGGCCTATTTTTTAGGCGCTGGGTGACAGGTATACGTTTACGGACAGAATTTGACTTGGATCTGCACTGTAGCGTGTGTGTGAAGTTCTTGAGAATGACCCTATCAGCACCTTGAATCTAATCTACCCTTTTAGGGATAGATTTAAAGTAGGCCTGATACAGCAGAAACCACTAATTTTGAGAATTGCAAAATTGGGAATTGTTTTTCAACCCAGAACAAAAACTGTGCTTTGACGGACACTAAATAACTTGACCAGCTAAAACAGTAATGACAGATTTGGATGAATATAAATGTGAGGCCTATTTTTTAGGCGCTGGGTGACAGGCTCAACTTGCCCCTGATGTAGTATATGGCCAAAAAATAACCACACTATTGATGGTTAAATGCACTGTGACAGGCTCAGCTTGCCCCTGATGTAGTATATGGCCAAAAAATATCCACACTATTGATGGTTAAATGCACTTGATGAAAGCTTGACCCTGATGTAGGATATAGCAAAAAATAACCACACTATTGATGGTTAAATGCACTTGGGTGACAGGCTCAGCTTGCCCCTGATGTAGTATATGGCCAAAAAATAACCACATTATTGATGGTTAAATGCACTTGATAACAGCTTGACCCTGATATAGGATATAGCAAAAAATAACCACGCTATTGATGGTTAAATGTACTTAGTGGCAGCTTGTGCTGGCGCACCACAAGCCGCAAAATGGCCGCCGATCACCACAGAAAAAAGTGACTGAAAAACGCTCTCGGCAGCCTAAAAACACTGAGCAATTGAATAGCAGCAGTTCAATGATCCACAGCTGTAGATCGATCACTGAATGAAGTCTTTTGGAGGAGTTAATCTGCCTAATCTCGCCCTAACGTCGCAGCTGCAACCTCTCCCTATACTGATCATAGCAGAGTGACGTGCGGCGCTACGTGACTCCAGCTTAAATAGAGGCTGGGTCACATGCTGCACTGGCCAATCACAGCCATGCCAATAGTAGGCAAGGCTGTGATGGCCTCTTGGGGCAAGTAGTATGATGCTTGTTGATTGGCTGCTTTGCAGCCTTTCAAAAAGCGCCAAGAAAGCGCCGAACACCGAACTCGAACCCAGACTTTTATGAAAATGTTCGGGTTCGGGTCCGTGTCACGGACACCCCAAAATTCGGTACGAACCCGAACTATACAGTTCGGGTTCGCTCATCCCTACTAATGATTATATGCTATATATGCGCATAACAAGCGAGCTAATTCTAAACCAGCACTGCACAAGTAATAATACAACTGATTGTGAGAAAGCTCTGCAAGTCCATAACTAGTTAAGAGAACTGTGTGAATGCAACCAAATTACAATTAATAACCGTAACCACACGTCCAGAGAGAAGAAACTAATAAGGAATCCGCGTTTTTTTTATAATTTTAATATTTTTGTTATATACGTGAGCTTCGCATTTAAAGGGACCTGGTTTATGAAATGGATGACATGAATTGTGCTTTTTAGTTGTATATGTAGGCATACTTTCTATGTATTGCGTTTTATATTAAATAGTGGAATTGTATGGAAATTACTGTGAGCCAGCCATCATTTTTATACTTACAATTTTAAATGTGACTTTGTTAACTTGTGCAAATTGTACCCATGCATTGGGGAACGCAATTTGTGGTCCTCAATGCACGGGCCCCGTCTGTGCAGCAGTCGTGACAGATCCAGACCCATTGAACTTGAATCGGTCTGTGATCCGTCCGCACTGTAAAAAAAATAGAACTAGGCCTCTTGCACACGGCCGTTGTGTGGCCGTTCCGTGCATTGGGGACCACAATTTGCAGTCCCCAATCTTATTGCGATTTTGCACTGCTTTACCTCCGACCAGCCTTGGATCGTGATGATTTAGCTGTATTGCTCATTACTGAGCGTCTTTCCATGCATGCGTGTTGGACTCACCGGGACGCCAAGCAGACAGCTGGAGTTGCGCTATATTAGAGTTCTTTGTAAATGATAATCCACACTGTCCGATCAGGAACCGCCACCAGACACGTTTCGGAACTGGTAGTTCCTTCCTCAGTGGTAAAAAAGCAATGAAAGCATAGTAGAATAGTATTAATGTATAGCTGCTCAAAGCTGGCGTTAAAGGGCCTCTGAATAGGCCTGTGATCCATTCGCACCGGGAAAAAAAATAGAACAAGTTCTATTTTTTTGCAGTGCGGAAGCACAAACAGAAACACCACAGAAGCACTCTGCAGTGCTTCCATGGGGTTCCATGCCTCTGTTCCGCACTGCATCTCCGGATTGCGGTCCCATTGAAGTGGGCCACAATACGAGCCACGGATGGGCAATGGCCATGTGGATGAGACTAACTTACTCCTTGTTTTCCTATTAGAAGTTTCATTTATTGTATGCCTTTTTTTTTTTACCTAGGTTCCGAATAAAGATGTTAAGAAACAGTAATTGTTTTAGTCTGCTAAAGAAGCAGCAAACAGCGTTGGTTGAAATTGTAATTGTGATTACAATTTAATCACATGTTCTATTCGCTATTGATTGACTCAAATGAAGTATGACAAGAACCTAAATGGTCACTTTTATCATTTGGAGGGTAAATACTATTTCATTTAACATCTAATTCACCACAAACCAGATAATTAATATCATGTTAACAATAGTAACTCATTATCTGCTGGTGTTCTGTTTTGTTCTTTGGTGTCACCCTTTTCACCCTATTTGTTCTGGACAATTTAATTCATTGGTCTATATTACAAGAGCTATAAAACTCCTTGTGAAGCTTTGCAAGTACAAATCTATTTCATGCTTGGCAAGTGGGATCAGAGCCAAGCTTGTTAAAGTGCATGGTGTCTCATATAAAGCAGACATAGAAGATAAGTTAAACTTTTTGTAACCAGTTTATAATCAAAACTAACAAAGTTACTTTTGTTATAAATATATTTATACTTTTATACTATTCATATCTTATTTATTTATTAAAATGCAGCAAAAAATATGTAAATATCTTGCTTTGATAATATACTGTATTTTGCAAAAAAAAACAAAAAACACTACACTAACAATATTTAGTTACATGTAACATTTTTTTTCTCATATATACTGGTGTGCAGTGAAGGCCAGTTCGCCGTATTCGCCTGCGAACACAGGCGGGCTGCCATCCTTTTTCACAAGTCCGGTGAGGCACAGGTAAATCCTTACCTGTGCCTGCGCCGCGAGCCGGTCTGAAACAAATGCGGTCACCCGGAGCAGGCAGTACAGCCCAATGAAGGCCCCCAGTGGCTGTTCTCGGAACTGCCTGCTCCCGCTGACCGCATTTGTTTCAGACCGGCTCGCGGCGCAGGCACAGGTAAGGACTTACCTGTGCCTCGCCGGACTTGTGATTTTAGATGGCAGCCCGCATGTGTTCGCGGGCGAACACGGCGAACTGGCCATCACTGCTGGTGTGTAATACATATATACTGGGCTGGCATCTAAGGAATTAAAACTAAGCAATATTTAGGCTTGGAAGGCTGCCTAGGTACAATGTGTAAAACTATGGTAATAAGTTAAAAATTTTGTCACATCATCCGTGAACAATGAATAATATAATCAGAACAATCAGAATAATATTAACTCCTTATTGATCAGCCTGTTTATGGGCCTTAGTGACCAAACAATTTATAATTTTTTTTCATCGTCACATTCCAAGAGCTATGAATTTTTTCTATATTTCTGTCAATGTACTGTAGATATATGATGGCTTGTTTTTTTGTGGGACACATTTTGATGGCATCATTTTGGGTTACACATGACTTTCTGATTAACTATTATTAACTCTTTCTGGGGAGAATGGGAAAATAGTAGAGGTGGGACGAATCCAATTTTTTTTAATCTGAATCCGAAAAGGTTCTCGAATATATTGAATCTTTCGAATCTCGAATCCTACGAATTCTGTACCCAATAATTGTGTGAACGATGTAAGAAACAGAGTGATCCAAACTCAATATTGTTTTATTATGAAAAAATAAAGAGTCCTTACTTTTTTAACAAAGTATTTGTCAACACAGAAAGAAAGTAACCTTAAGGACAACTGAAATGAGAGGTATATGGAGGCTGCCATTACTTGAGCAATAACAGAGAGGGACTTCTTGTGTCTACAGAAAAGTGACAAGATCATTGGGAAGTGCATTGGTACTATGACCCCCATCATCAGCCTGCCACACATATCAATAAACAGCAGCAGACCAGCGCAACACAACTTACAAGAAGTCACTACTACTACTACTACTACTACAACACTCTCCTGACAGCATGCTCGGTGCTGTAGTTTCAAGAGGCTGAACCACGGACTTGCTATGAGACGTAAAGCAGTTCAGTGAGTGCAATGAGAAACAAAGGAGAACAGAGCTGCGCACACAACTTACCCCGGAGCTCACAAACACATCTCTGCAGTGCAGCAGCCAGCAGATAAGGCGCCAGCAGATAAGACTACGAAAGCCGCCAGAGAACCACCAACCTCAAGGACGGCGGCTGAAGAGGCTCAAACCGCGTCAGATTGTCTGAACCTCCTCCCTCTTTTGTGGGTGGAGAAAAAAAACTTGGCAGGAGAGCTGTGCAAACAAGTCCAGAGAGTGTCACCCGCTGCCCGGGCACAGCAGAGGCGACCGCCCGGGACCCGAGGTGAGTGCGCTCCTCAGGCTGCGGTTATGCGGTGCTTGCTTAGGGCTTTACTAGGGAAAGTTCACGGGTAGGGGAATAGCAGGCGTCTCAGGAGGCGCGGGGACATGGCACAGGGATTCGTCGGATTCGAATTTCGTAAATTACGTCGGGATTCAAGTCCACGAATCCCACGAATCCAGCAAAATTCGAGGGATTCGTGGATTTGACTGATTTGTCGTCCCACCTCTAGAAAATAGCAGTTATGTTACTAAGTTTTATATAATAAATTTTATTCCCTGGGTGAGTCCAATTGCGGTGATACCAAATACATATAGTTTATTTGTTTTGTTTTTACATTTTCTTTCAATTTTGAAGAATAAAAAACATTAAAAAATAAAATATATTTTTATTTTTCGGTCTATGGAGCTATGTGAGGGCTTCATTTTTGCAGGATGATTTGTACTTTTCATTGACATTTTGGGGCTCATAACACTCTTTGATCACTTGTTATTTTATTTTTTTTTTTGTGCCAACTAATCAAAAGACAGCAGTTTTTTTTTGTTTTTATGGTATTCACTCTATGGGATAAATTAAATTATAACTGTTTAGTGTGGGTCATTACGAATGTGGAAATAGCAAATATGTGGAGGGGATTTTAATTTTTTAGATTGAAAAGCTTTTTTTCAAGGGAAACAATGTGTATGTTTTAACCATTTAGTGGTCCCACAAACTTCTATAGTACTTTGGCCTGCTTATGCAGTTCAGAGTATAATTCTGTCACTGCTATACTGACAGTCACCAGCAGGCTGCTTCAGAGAGATGCGGCCTGCTAGACATACACTGCAGGTAGGCCTGGGGCCTTCATTAGTCCCCAGGCTGCCATGTGAAGACATCTGCAGCCTGCAATCTCATTGATACTGTTCAGATGGGAGACAGAGGGAGCTCCCTCCTTCCAAACCACTAAGTTGCCACGGTCACTATTATTCACAACATCTGAGGGGGTTAAACGGCTCAGCTCAGCACCTCATGTGAGAACTGATCCCCGACGCTCCACTGGATGGGACACCTGTGAATTACTTAGACTATGCCCCTGTAAAAAGGCAGCAGCCTAGCCTAAATCCACTTAGTGACTGCCATTGAAGGGAATATGGGTGGTCACTAAGAGGTTAAACAGCTCATCCTAATGTTTTGGTCAATAAAAGTCAAGTTGATCAACTGAGGTACGTCTGCACAAGAGCATGACCAGCTGCTATAGAGTATGGACAATGTTGTTATTTTTAGTCAAAATATAGATTCAGCAACTTTATACATAAAATTTGAAGTTTCTCAGTTACTATTCTTTTTTTCCTTAGCAACAGATTCCAAACTGTTAGTCAAAATGTATTTTAAAGTAAAGTGTCAGTTGGCAGGGGGAGGTGGGGGGAATAGAAAAATTCAGAATTCTGCCCAAAAAAGAGTCACAATGTTCAAGACCAAGCAATTTACCCCCTTATGATCACACACATTTTTTTTGTTAGTACATGCAGCAAACTTCTAGCTGGCACAACCTCTCCTCCTCTGCCCATAGGGCTTTGTTTTTTTATATTTTTTTTTATATTTAATATCATTAAAGTTTTATTTTATTTAATAGTTATAAAATAACATAGCTAATAAACCCTAAAAGAGGCAACATAAAACCAATTAAAGGGACTCTATCAGCAGTCTTGACCCCGCTAAACTGCCGACAGCACTAGGCAGGTTAAAGCAGTAAGACCAGTATAACTCAGAACACTACAAACAGAGAGCAGAATATGTGTAAATATGAAGTCCTATTCCATAGGGCATTTAAAATGCCAGTGCATGCATCCCAATGTGTCTCTAACCACCATGGGTCAGCTGTCAATTATACAGTACTTCTCCAGGAGGTTTTGGCCTGGTGGTCTCCCTGCAATGAAGTCTAGATCCCTGTACAGGGGATAAAAGTTGAAAACCAAGGTGCTGCCAAGATAAAACTCTTAAGAGTAGCTTAAAGCCAAATCTGTTGGTTGACACAGTGGTTCCACAACAACTACCATAACAGTTTGCTCAGGTGGAGCCTGCTGGCCCACCCAAGATGGGTCTGCCTGAGGTGTATAGGCAACTAACCAGTCAGTGTGGTCTCCAGGAGAAACCCCTGAAGTATGTTAATAACATTTCAGCCCACCTGGACGCCTTGACCACTATTGCTCCTGTACCATCTCAAGTTGCAGTGTCTGCACCATCACCTATGTTTGTCTCAGCCTCTGGCACCTCCAGACTGCATCTTCTGCTTTCCTCACGCTATTAAGGGGACCTCAAGCTATGTTAAGGATTTCTGAACCAGTGCATCATACACTTCGATTAACAAGCGCATCAGTTCCCTACAATGCAAAAGATAGTTACAAACTATGCATAAGGGAAATTTAGGTGCACGCAAGCATGGCTGCAATGCAAAAAGAAACAAGGACTACAATCATTAGCACACATGTAAACTGTATACATAGTTTGGAGTTGCTGGTCTAAGTTTTTTTTGCATATATTTGGAGGGGTGCTTTCCCCTATTAAGACCATGCACTCCAGCCCATCTGCCTAGTGCTTTTAACCAGAGTATCCCACAGCAGGATTCTAGATTGGCCAGAAATTTGTAGGCCAAAAGCCCAAGAGAGGCAAGTTGTGTAGGTCCTGTATAATATAAGTCACTGGTAGATGGGCCCAACATATTAGTGATCAAAAATATGCGTAAAGAGCTTTTGATTTTCATATAGTAAGTATAGAAATAATTTATTGATGCTTTCAATGTTTGCATGTGTCTTTGTGCATAAAGCAGTATGCTGCTACTTGTAGGCCTTGTTTGCATTGGTTCCCTACAGACCAGCCCAAGGTTGCATTTCTGGTTTTCCTTTTCTCCAGAGAAGCACTCACCTGGGCCATTCCCCTTTGCCAGACTAGTCTTACTGTGAGTCAATACAGTATGTCATACAATTCCACAATCTCTTCTCTGAACTGTCATGAAATAATGAGGGTCTGGAAGTTGCATTCTGGGAAGGATTATCTGGGCACATTAAGGATGGGTTGGCAGGACGTACCCACCACATTAAATGACCGGATCACCTCAGGCATCTGCATAGATCTCCTTTTCAGGGAACATCTCAAGGAGTCTGTGCAAGAGAAGAGAACTCCCAGACTAGCACTGTCCTTTCAGAGGCACCTAGCTCATCCTCGTATAACTGCTGCTTAGGAACCCATGTAGATGGACATTGGAAGAGTGCCAGCACTGACGCAGTAATGACTATGTACTGCGATGGTAAAGAGCATTACATCAGGACTAGAGTTGAGCGGACACCTGGATGTTCGGGTTCGATGAGTTCGGCCGAACTTGAAAAAAAAGTTTGGGTTCTGTGACCGAACTTGACCTGAACTTGACCCCGAACCCCATTGAAGTCAATGAGGACCCGAACTTTTGGGCACTAAAATGGCTCTAAAATAGTCCTGGAAAGGGCTAGAGGGCTGCAAAAGGCATCAAAATGTGCTTAAGAGCATGGCAACTGTTCTGCAAACAAATGTGGATAGGGAAATGACCAAAAAAAAACATAAAATACAGAAAAATTCAAAATAACAATCTGGATCTAGGAGTAGGAGGTTGAGGAGGCGGTGGATGGGTGGATGTGGCGGTGTAGGTTGACGTGGCGGTGTAGGTGGAAGCGCCTGTGAAGGAGGAATAGGTAGCCAACACTGATTTGTGTGATTTTTTTATTTTTAAATTGGGGTATCCCCCAAAATATTGGGACATATAACAAAATAAAACAAAGAATAAGTGCACTTGAGTACAAGAATGGATGGTTAAGGCTGGTATAAATGTCTATTCTGCACAAGGTACGGACAAGTCCTGTGGGATCCATGCCTGGTTCATTTTAATAAACGTAAGCTTGTCCACATTATCTGCGGCCTGTGATAATGCTCTCTGCCGTGCTAAACACACGTTCACACTATACACTGGCTGCAGGGCAGGTCAGCACCTCCAAGGCTGACAAAGCTTTTCCACATTTTGGCCATGCTAACCCTGCCTTCTCAGATGCTGGCGGTGCCCCAGCTGCGTTGGCGACCTCTTCCTCCTCCTCTGCCTTCGCCTTGTGCTTCCACTGTGCCCCCGCTGTCAGGTGGGAATGCCATCAGCAGTGTGCGCTTGAAGTCGCGCATCTTCTGATCAGTAACAGATGTTTTCACTAAATTTAGTTCCCTGTCAGCAAGAGCAGGGGTTCATTCACGGGAAAAGGGGGTTCAAGTCACCCAGCAACAGAACAGAGGATTTTGAGAGATTTATGCCCCTGTCACGCAGGCACAGCAGGGGTTCATTCACGGAAAGGGGGTTCATGTCACCCAGCAATAGAACAGACGATTTTGAGAGATTTAGGCCCATGTCACCCAGGCACAGCAGGGGTTCATTCACGGCAAAAGGTGGTTCATGTCACCCAGCAATAGAACAGAGGATTTTTCTGAGATATAGGCCCCTGTCACCCAGGCCCAGCAGGGGTTCATTTACGGCAAAAGGTGGTTCATGTCACCGAGCAATAGAACAGAGGATTTTGAGAGATTTAGGCCCCTGTCACCCAGGCACAGCAGGGGTTCATTCATGGCAAAAGGGGGTTCTTGTCACCCAGCAATAGAACAGAGGATTTCGAGAGATTTAGGCCCCTGTCACCCAGGCTCAGCAGGGGTTCATTCACGGCAAAAGGTGGTTCATGTCACCCAGCAATAGAACAGAGGATTTTGAGAGATTTAGGCCCCTGTCACCCAGGCACAGCAGGGGTTCATTCACGGCAAAAGGGGGTTCATGTCACCCAGCAATAGAACAGAGGATTTTTTTTTTTTTTTTTTTTTAAATGTTATTGAATAAATCAGTACAATACAAAAATAGAGCAGAAGAGAAGTAAACAAACTCCTCTACTCTTACATATAAGAAAAACAGAATACAGGTCTGTCAAATATTAATTATACAATAAGTATGATGAGACGGCATCCAAGGGGTTAATCGGTATAGAACATCACATGGATAATATGGAAAATATGCTTTAGAAAAAGCACATTTAAAAACCAGGTGGTAATTATTGATCTAAAATGTCTGTTAATCACCTTAAGTCTTAGTGATATGATCCATCCGAGACGGTCCCAAGTGGGAGCAGCAGCACCATCTGAGCAACTCAACGTCCAACAATATGAGAAGGGTTAGGAAATAAGTAGCTGGGAAAATAGATGGGGTGAGCCCTAGATGCTGTATATCTAAGGATAATGTTGATTGTGCTAATCCCTGTCTAATAGCCTCTAAAGAAAATCCATTGACTCCAGTTCTTTAGAAACTTATGATGGGATCTCAGTTCCCATGAGGATAACTCCTCTAATCGGTAAATTTGATCTATTTTCTGATACCATTGATCCAAAGAAGAACAGAGGATTTTGAGAGATTTAGGCCCCTGTCACCCAGGCACAGCAGGGGTTCATTCACGGCAAAAGGTGGTTCATGTCACCCAGCAATAGAACAGAGGATTTTGAGAGATTTAGGCCTCTGTCACTCAGGCACAGCAGGGGTTCATTCACGGCAAAAGGGGGTTCATGTCACCCAGCAATAGAACAAAGGATTTTCAGAGATTTAGGCCCCTGTCACCCAGGCACAGCAGGGGTTCATTTACGGCAAAAGGGGGTTCATGTCAGCCAGCAATAGAACAGAGACTTTTGAGAGATTTAGGCCCCTGTCACCCAGGCACAGCAGGGGTTTGTATATGCCAAAAATGGTAAAATGTCATCCGACAATTGAAAATAAGAATTTTTTCAATTTAGGGCACTAAAATTGGCACGTATTTGATTTAAAATTGTTCTAAAATAGTCCTTGGAAAGGCAAGAGGGATGTAAAAGGCAGTAAAATGTGCTTAAGAGCATGGCAACTGCTCTGCTAACAAATGTGGATAGGGAAATAACTTGAAATAAAATAAAATAACTAAAAATTACACATTATTAACCTGCAACTCAGAGAAGGAGGTGGATATGGAGTCGGAGGTTGAGGAGGCGGTGAATGTGGTGTTGTAGGTGGAGGCAGCAATGGAGGACGAGGAGGTAGCCAACAATGTTTTTAATTTTTTTTATTGGTGTAGGTAGCTCCCAAAATATTGGGACAAATAAAAAAAAAAGAAAACAAAGAATCACTGCACTTGACTTGAGTACAAGAATGTATGTTTGATGGTGGTATAAATGTCTATTCTGCACAAGGTACAGACAAGTCCTGAGGGATCAATGCCTGGTTCATTTTAATGAACGTGAGCTTGTCCACATTGCCTGTGGACAGGCGGCTGCGCTTGTCTGTGATGATGCCCCCTGCCGTGCTAAACACACGTTCAGACAATACACTGACTGCAGGGCAGGCCAGCACCTCCAAGGCGTAAAGAGCAAGCTCAGGCCATGTGCCCAATTTGGAGACCCAGACGTTGAAGGGGGCAGACCCATCATTCAGTACGTGTAGGCGTGTGCACACATACTGCTCCACCTTGTTGGTGAAATGCTGCCTCCTGCTAAGACATTCCATATCAGCTGGTGGTGCTGGTTGTTGTAGCGTGCTGACAAAGCTTTTCCACATGTCTGCCATGCTAACCCTGCCTTCTGAGGTGCTGGCGGTATCCCAGCTGCGTTGGCGACCTCTTCCTCGTCCTCTGCCTTCGCCTTGTGCTTCTGCAGCGTACTCAAGTTGTGTGTAGAAATGTGTTCCTGGGTGTAGTAGTGCAATAAACACTAACCTGAGACGGCTGACTCTCTGCATAGGCAGGTGATGGTAGGAAAATGTTCGTGACGCCAGTGCCAATTCAACGGTGGCACGCCGTTTGCTGATAGCAGGAATAAATGAGGAACACCGTGATGTTAAAACAGAACTCCAACTTTAGTAGTTTTAAATATAGAGACATTCACGGAAGCGCAGTTCCTTTGCATACAGTCGATTTTTCAATACGGTTGATGCAGGCAATACAGATTGAGCAAGGTGACTACAGAGTGTTAAACACACAGGACTTGCAGTACAGGAGCTTGCACTCTATCTCTGACTGATCCTGGAACATAGCAAATCTTCTCCAAGGCCCAATACCTTAACTCTGGCGTATATCCTTGGTTTTAGCTTTATAAAGTACCTCCTCTGTTATCTTGAGTACCTCTTGCTTTTCTGGATTTTGCCTCTGTCTCTCTCCCTCTTTCCTCAGACTCTAGAAGCTTCTGAACAGTGGTCTTCCTGCTTCTGCATATATATATATTCAGGAGGGGAACCTTCTCCTTTGATTCGGAACCCGGTTACAGGGACTGCAATACCCTCTCCTGGTCCGCAGGCTTCAGGCCTGGACTTGTCTCTGACATAGTCTAAGCTCCAGCTTCAGACTACAGGCTGCAGCTTTAGACAGACACTTAGACTAGACTCCCTTTCACTTCCCTGACTGGGCCTTATATAAACTAGGGCTCTCTAGCTCCCTCTAGTGACTAGAAGCTGGAATGACACCCCTAGCAGGCCTGTACATGCAAGTGTCATAGTAACAGGGAAATACATAACATTACATTACATGACAATTTATAAAGATGACATATACCAACTTCCCCATAAATAAGGGGGGACGACAGCACACCAAGTGACACTTTTGTAGTGACGGGCATTACAGTCCCCGTACACTACACTTCCACTGTGCCCCCGCTGTCAGGTGGGAATGCCACCAGCAGCGCGTCTACCAGCGTGCGCTTGTACTTGCGCATCTTACGATCATGCTCCAGTAATGGAATTACAGGGAGTGAAGAATTATTAGGCAAGTTGTATTTTTGAGGATTAATTTTATTATTGAACAACAACCATGTTCTCAATGAACCCAAAAAACTCATTAATATCAAAGCTGAATATTTTTGGAAGTAGTTTTTAGTTTGTTTTTAGTTTTAGCTATTTTAGGGGGATATCTGTGTGTGCAGGTGACTATTACTGTGCATAATTATTAGGCAACTTAACAAAAAACAAATATATACCCATTTCAATTATTTATTTTTACCAGTGAAACCAATATAACATCTCAACATTCACAAATATATATTTCTGACATTCAAAAACAAAACAAAAACAAATCAGTGACCAATATAGCCACCTTTCTTTGCAAGGACACTCAAAAGCCTGCCATCCATGGATTCTGTCAGTGTTTTGATCTGTTCACCATCAACATTGCGTGCAGCAGCAACCACAGCCTCCCAGACACTGTTCAGAGAGGTGTACTGTTTTCCCTCCTTGTAAATCTCACATTTGATGATGGACCACAGGTTCTCAATGGGGTTCAGATCAGGTGAACAAGGAGGCCATGTCATTAGATTTTCTTCTTTTATACCCTTTCTTGCCAGCCACGCTGTGGAGTACTTGGACGCGTGTGATGGAGCATTGTCCTGCATGAAAATCATGTTTTTCTTGAAGGATGCAGACTTCTTCATGTACCACTGCTTGAAGAAGGTGTCTTCCAGAAACTGGCAGTAGGACTGGGAGTTGAGCTTGACCCCATCCTCAACCCGAAAAGGCCCCACAAGCTCATCTTTGATGATACCAGCCCAAACCAGTACTCCACCTCCACCTTGCTGGCGTCTGAGTCGGACTGGAGCTCTCTGCCCTTTACCAATCCAGCCACGGGCCCATCCATCTGGCCCATCAAGACTCACTCTCATTTCATCAGTCCATAAAACCTTAGAAAAATCAGTCTTGAGATATTTCTTGGCCCAGTCTTGACGTTTCAGCTTGTGTGTCTTGTTCAGTGGTGGTCATCTTTCAGCCTTTCTTACCTTGGCCATGTCTCTGAGTATTGCACACCTTGTGCTTTTGGGCACTCCAGTGATGTTGCAGCTCTGAAATATGGCCAAACTGGTGGCAAGTGGCATCTTGGCAGCTGCACGCTTGACTTTTCTCAGTTCATGGGCAGTTATTTTGCGCCTTGGTTTTTCCACACGCTTCTTGCGACCCTGTTGACTATTTTGAATGAAACGCTTGATTGTTCGATGATCACGCTTCAGAAGCTTTGCAATTTTAAGAGTGCTGCATCCCTCTGCAAGATATCTCACTATTTTTGACTTTTCTGAGCCTGTCAAGTCCTTCTTTTGACCCATTTTGCCAAAGGAAAGGAAGTTGCCTAATAATTATGCAC
This sequence comes from Bufo bufo, assembly GCF_905171765.1. NCBI lineage: Eukaryota > Metazoa > Chordata > Amphibia > Anura > Bufonidae > Bufo > Bufo bufo. The sequence goes on along the minus strand of NC_053393.1, from coordinate 163,215,036 downwards.
ACCTAATATAGGGTGTTGATGTCATTAGACCACACCCCTTCTCATTACAGAGATGCACATCACCTAATATGCTTAATTGGTAGTAGGCTTTCGAGCCTATATAGCTTGGAGTAAGACAACATGCAAAGAGGATGATGTGGTCAAAATACTCATTTGCCTAATAATTCTGCACGCAGTGTAAGGACTGTAAGTGTGTCCTTGTAACGGGGATCCAGCAGCGTGGCCACCCAGTAATCAGCACAAGTTAGAATGTGGGCAACTCGGCGGTCGTTGCGGAGACACTGCAGCATGTAATCGCTCATGTGTGCCAGGCGGCCCAGAGGCAACAAAAAGCTGTCCTCTGTGGGAGGTGTATCGTCTGTGTCCTCTGTATCCCCCCATCCATGCACCAGTGATGGCCATGAGCTGGTCTGGGTGCCACCCTGCTGTGAACATGGTTCCTCCTCCTGCATCTCCTCCTCCTCATCCTCCACCTCCTCATCCTCCAGAACTGTTCCCTGGCTGGACAATTGTGTACCTTGGGTTTGTGGGTGCAGGAATCCACACTCGGAGCCACTTGGGAATGACTGGCCGGAAACCCTACGAAATGATCCCTCTTCCTCCTCCTCCTCCTGTGCCACATCCTCTTCCATCATCGCCATGAGCGTTTTTTCAAGGAGACATAGAAGTGGGATAGTAACGCTGAGAACAGCGTTATCGGCACTGGCCATGTTGGTGGAGTACTCAAAACAGTGCAACAAGGAACACAGGTCTCGCATGGAGGCCCAGTTATTGGTGGTGAAGTGGTGCTGTTCCGCCGAGCGACTGACCCGTGCGTGCTGCAGCTGAAACTCCACTATCGCCTGCTGCTGCTCGCACAGTCTGGCCTGCATGTGCAAGGTAGAGTTCCACCTTGTGGGCACATCGCATATGAGGCGGTGAGCAGGAAGGCCGAAGTTACGCTGCAGCGCTGACAGGCGAGCAGCAGCTGGCTGAGAACGCCGAAAGCATGCACAGACGGTGCGCACTTTATGCAGCAGCTCTGACATCTCGGTGTAATTTTTGAGGAATCTCTGCACCACCAAATTCAGCACATGCGCCAGGCAAGTGATGTGCGTCAAACCGGCTAGTCCCAGAGCTGCTACGAGATTTCGCCCATTATCGCACACCACCAGGCCTGGCTTGAGGCTGACTGGCACAAACCACTCATCGGTCTGTTGTTCAAGGCCCGTCCACAGCTCCTGCGCGGTGTGGGGTTTGTCCCCCAAACAGATAAGTTTTAAAACTGCCTGCTGTCGTTTACCCCTGGCTGTGCTGAAGTTGGTGGTGAAGGTGTTATGCTGACCGGATGAGGAGCTGGTAGAGGATGAGGAAGCAGAGTAGGAGGAGGAGGAAGCAACAGGAGGCAAACTGAAGCGCCCTGCAATCCTCGGTGGTGGAAGGACATACGCCAAACTGCTATCCCCCTCAGGCCCGGCCGCCACTGCATTTACCCAGTGTACTGTCATGGAGATATAATGGCCCTGACCGTGCTTACTGGTCCACGTATCCGTAGTCAGGTGCACCTTGCCACAGATGGCGTTGCGCAGTGCACACCTGATTTTGTCCCCTACTTGGTTGTGAAGGGAAGGGATGGTTCGCCTTGAAAAGTAGTGGCGGCTGGGCACGACGTACTGTGGGACAGCCACCGCCATAAGGCCTTTAAAACTATCCGTCTCCACCAGACGGAATGACAGCATTTCAAAGGCAAGCAATTTAGAAATGCTGGCATTCAGGGCTAGGGATCGCTAGTGGGCAGGTGGATACTTCCTCTTCCTCTCCAGCGTTTGGGATATGGAGAGCTGAATGCTTCCGTGGGACATTGTGGAGATGCTTGGTGACCCAGGTGTTGGTGTTGCTGGCAGATCCTCTGTTTGCGGGGTGCCAGGTGGCACTGTCACTCCAGAGGTGGATGAAGAGGCCGAGACTGCAGCAGAAGAGGAAGCAGGAGGAGCCAGAGACCTTTCTTGGTTTTTGAGGTGTCTACTCCCCTGCAGCTCGTGCTTTGCACTTAAATGCCTGGTCATGCAGGTTGTGCTCAGGTTGAGAACGTTTATGCCTCGCTTCAGGCTCTGATTTCACAGCGTGCAAACCACTCGTGTCTTGTCGTCAGCACATCTGAAGAACTGCCACGCCAGGGAATTCCTTGGAGCTGGCTTTGGTGTGCTCGGTCACTTGCTGCGGTGGGCAGTAGGAGGTGTACTGTCTAGAGGAAGGCCGCTCTGCTTTTGCACCCTGTTCCCTCTTCTGCTGTGCTGGTGGCTCTGTGCGACCACCGCCTCTTCCTCCGAACTACATCGGTCACTCGCATGACCTTGATTCTATGTGGGGTCGAGGACCTCATCGTCCTCCACATCATCTTCCACCTAGTCTTCACCCCTGACTTCCATCGAAAGCCCCAGCAGTTGGCACCTGTGTTTCGTCATAATCTGAGACGTGCTGCGATGGTCCTCCCATGTACTCATCTTGAAAAATAAGTGGTTGGGCATCGGTGCACTTAATCTTTTCCACTTCTGGGGCAGGGCTAGGTGGATGGCCCTGGGAAACCCTGCTAACAGTGTCATCAAAAAGCAGAAGAGACTGCTGCACGACTTGGGGCTCAGACTGCTTGGCTGATTTGCAAGGGGGTGAGGTGAAAGACTGATGGACATCGGCTGCAGGTGCCAACTGTGGTCTTTCAGCATGAGACTGTGTGGGAGACAATGTGAAGGAACTGGATCCACTGTCAGCAACCCAATCTACTATCGCCTGTACTTGTTCAGGCCTCAACATTCGTAGAGCAGCATTAGGGACGACCAAATACCGCTGCAGGTTTTATCACCTACTCGCATTTGAGGAAGGGGTTTCACTTGTGCGTGTAGCTGGCACAGATTGACTAAGTCCTCTCCCTGCAACAGGAGCTCCACCAGCAGCACCACGACCTGGGCCACGTCCCTTATTTGACGCTCTCCTCATATTTTTTTTAATTTATGATCTTGCCCTAAATGGGTGTTTAATTAATATTAGAATAGAACGACAGTATGTAAAGGGTGTATCTCACACGGCCTGAACCAGACTAGGCCTCAATAAAAGATTATTTTGCCCAAAATGGCTGTATTTCAAATGCCTAATTCAAACCCCTGTATGTAGAGGTAGTATCTCTACATACAGTGCATGAACCTCTGTAGGCCTGCAGTAAATATATCTTTGCACAAAATGGCTGTATTTCAAATGGCTGTATTTCAAATGCCTAATTCAAACCCCTGTATGTATAGGGGGAATCACACGCCCTGAATCAGTGTAGGCCTGAAGTAAAGATTTCTTTGCACAAAATGGCTGTATTTGAAATGGCTGTATTTGAAATGGCTGAATCAAACCCCTGTATGTATGGGGAGGATCACACATGCCCTGAATCAGTGTAGGCCTGCAGTAAATATATCTTTGCACAAAAAGGCTGTATTTCAAATGCCTAATTCAAACCCCTGTATGTAAAGGTGGTATCTCAGAGGGCCTGAACCTCTGTAGGCCTGAAGTAAATAAAACTTTGCACAAAATGGCTGTATTTCAAATGCCTAATTCAAACCCCTGTATGTAGAGGTAGTATCTCAGAGGTCCTGAACCTCTGTAGGCCTGCAGTAAATATATCTTTGCACAAAATGGCTGTATTTCAAATTGCTGTATTTCAAATGCCGAATTCAAACCCCTGAATGTATAGGGGGGATCACACACGCCCTGAATCAGTGTAGGCCTGAAGTAAAGATTTATTTGCACAAAATGGCTGTATTTCAAATGGCTGTATTTTAAATGCCTAATTAAATCCCCTGTATGTATAGGGGGATCACACACACCCTGAATCAGTGTAGGCCTGAAGTAAAGATTTCTTTGCACAAAATGGCTGTATTTCAAATGGCTGTATTTCAAATGGCTGAATCAAACCCCTGTATGTATAGGGGGGATCACACACTCACTGAATCAGTGTAGGCCTGAAGTAAATATATCTTTGCACAAAATGGCTATATTTCAAATGCCTAATTCAAACCCCTGTATGTATAGGGGGGATCACACACGCCCTGAATCAGTGTAGGCCCAAAGTGAAGATTTCTTTGCACAAAATGGCAGTATTTCAAATGGCTGTATTCCAAATGGCTGAATCAAACCCCTGTATGTATAGGGGGGATCACACATGTCCTGAATCAGTGTAGGCCTGAAGTAAATATATCTTTGCACAAAAAGGCTGTAGTTTAAATGGCTGTATTTCAAATGCCAAATTCAAACCCCTGTATGTAGAGGTGGCATCTCAGAGGGCCTGAACCTCTGTAGGCCTGCAGTAAATATATCTTTGCATAAAGTGGCTGTATTTCAAATGGCTGTATTTCAAATGCCTAATTCAAACCCCTGTTTGTAGAGGGGGTATCTCACAGGGCCTGAACCAGTGTAGGCCTGAAGTAAATATTGGTGCACCAAATGGCGGTATTTAAAATCTCTGAATGTAACCCAAATGTATTAAGGGTGTATCTCACAATGAGATCTGCATCAAAGGCTGCCAACTAAATTTTTTGTGCCCAAATGAGTCTTTGTTTAAAAACGGAATTTGACAGCAGTATATAAGCCTGTAATTTCACACGTGCTGATGCTGCAAGGCCTGAAAATACAGTTTTTTGTCAAGAGTGTGTTTTTCAAACCCCAGAAAATGATGGGTGTATTTCTACCTTAAATTGCACACTGATTAATACAGATGTTGTAGATTGCCAAAAAAAGACTTTTTTTGCTAACAGAATAGGAAAGCTGTAGATATTAAACTTGAATTTAACACTTGCAGATCTGGAAAATATTGTTTTTTGAAAAAAATTGTGTTTTTAAAACCCTAGAAATTGATGGGTGTATTTCTACCTTAAATTGCACACTGTCTAATACAGATGTTGTAGTTTGCCCCAAAAGAATGGTGATTTGCAATGTCCCAAAAGCTCAGAGGCAGTGATGGTGCACTGAGCATGCATAAATTTGCCGCCGCCACCCACCTAACTAACAGGATTCTAAAAGTTTGTATTATTTGGTCAATGAGCTCAGGGCAGGGTAAAACGATAGTGCCCTGCACCCACACAACTATTTGTCTGTAGATCGCTGAGTTAGATTCTCTCCTATGCTCTCCCTGAAATCACAAGTCCAGCAGCATCCTCTCCCTACACTTGTAACAGCAGAGAGACGTGCAGCGCTACGTGACTCAAGCTTATATAGAGCCTGGGTTACATGCTGCTCTGGCCAATCACAGCCATGCCATTAGTAGGCATGGCTGTGATGGCCTCTTGGGGCAAATAGTATGACGCTTGTTGATTGGCTGCTGTGCAGCCTTTCAAAAAGCGCCAAGAAAGCGGCGAACACTGAACCCGAACCCGAACTTTTACGGAAATGTTCGGGTTCAGGTCCGGGGTCCCAAATTCCTAAAGTTCGGGTTCGCTCAACCCTAATCAGGACCTGTCCGCAGAGAGTGGGAAACTCCAGTTCCTAGGGCCGGCCTAGTGAAAGCCATAGGTGAGAATACCTACTCTCCTGATCTAACAATCTTGCTGTGCATTAACGTCCAGTTCACTGAACAGGTCTTCCTGGATTCCCATTTGGCAGGTAACTTCCTGCACCTGGCTTTAGAAATCTGGCACCACATGCCGTGACCAGGAGCGGGTACGCTGACGCCACTAATGCAGTGGGCCAGGATACAGGTGGATAATAGTCTGTATTTGTTCGTGACACCAATTGCAGGGTTTGCAGGGTACTACCCAAGGGCCCTTAAAAGGTGTTATAACGCACGTCCCAGATTAGGAATGCCAGAGTGGTGTAATGGCCTATAATGTTTCTATAGGGTGGTGATAATTGTGCCAACGGTGTCTCCTACCTGGGGATGGCTGGACTCCTGGCTCCTGGCTCACTTGCAATAAATTTAGATGAAGTTCAAATGTTTCTTTACAGAAGATAACTTGTATTCAAGCAGTATACAGCTTTGTTCTCTGTTCCCAGCAGGTTTTAGCAATGATTGGCAGGAATGAATACTTCTGCACTTTAAATGTGAGCTTGCAGGGCAATTTGTCTGCTTGGTAGCTCTGTTACTGTGGCAGGAAATAATCTTCTGCACTTTTCTGTACCTTCTGCTTTGTGGGGACAGACTTGCTGAGGAGGAATGGCTTCTCCTAGGTCTCTGGACTTGACTCACAGATAGTTTTTTAGGGGATGCTTTCTTCCTGGAGCTCAGACTGGGTATTTGATCAGGTCTCAGCCGAGACAAGATCCTTGCTATCTTCCCTATTCAGAGGATCTTCTACACACACAACCTAATCCTAGCAGGGGGTGGCTACACTGACTCTAGCTTCCTTGTGGGAACAGTCCAAACCTCCACAGAGGGGGAGCTAAGCTGGAATAATCAATTCCAGCCTAGATATACTAAACTAGGACTAGTACCTGGCCAATGCGTTGCTGCCACCTGCTGGAAAACCTGGAAAATTATAAGGAACAATTGTATTTAACATGGTTTTGTATGCACATTTGTGAAGACATAATGCAAATTATATCACATGACAATGTAAAGGCTCTTAGAAGATAGTAGCGGGGTGGAGGCATGTAGTAACACAACTCTAGGGTGTTACATTACCCCTTACTTTGAGTTAAGCCGCCCTCAGCTTATGCTTAGGGTGAGAGGAACATGCTCTGGGGTACCCAATTTAATACAAAGTGCTGAATGTAGTACACATAAAGACATACGAAGACAAACATATAACGTCTATCCTAAGGTTCCTGCCTGCATGAGTAGGGTGTCCTAATTAACAGTTTCCCTCTCGGTATACCCAGTGAACCAACGGTCTGCACTAAGCAATCACTACTGTCTGACTTTTAAGTATTCTGGCCATTGAACACCAAAGAAAGCATGGGGGTGTCTTTACTCTGTAATCCGACCATTGTGTAATGAAATGCCTGCAAATGGCAGGGTGGCTTTATCCTGTATTCCCTTCCCTGCACAAAAGTCAAAATATAAAGCTTATAGCACGATCACTATGTTGACTAAGAGTAGCTAAAATGGCTCTAAGGTGGAGGCGCCATACCTTAGGCAAAGGCACAGAAGGGGGATGTATCAACTTCTCCATGTGCTTCTGGCAATGTCACAGGAGGAGGGTATTATAATCCCATGGAACTCCTGGAAGATACACCAGGATGGGGATTTAGTAGTCCCATTACCAATCCTGGCACATATAACAAACAGGAAGGAGGGGTATATGACTCCCCTAGCCATTCCTGAAGCAGCGGGGTGACCCTTGCTGGACATGCCTGGGACTTACCACTTGTCTTACTTGTGCACTATGAGTAGGCCATTAGTATTAAGCGTCCGCAGAGGCAGTCCGTATAAAGAGAACAGAGCTATGAAGCAAAGTGGCACAAAAGCAAGGTGCTACTGATCTGGCTAAAGGCAAAAGTTAAGTGCAGTTTCACAAAAAAGTGCATGGAGGTCACATTGCGGCTAGAGTTGAGCGAACACCAGGATGTTCGGGTTCGAGAAGTTCAGCCGAACTTCCCGGAAATGTTCGGGTTCGGGATCCGAACCCGACCCGAATTTCGTCCCGAACCCGAACCCCATTGAAGTCAATGGGGACCCGAACTTTTCGGCACTAAAAAGGCTGTAAAACAGCCCAGGAAAGGGCTGCAAAAGGCAGCAAAATGTACAGGGTGGGCCATTTATATGGATACACCTTAATAAAATGGGAATGGTTGGTGATATTGACTTCAAGTTTGTGGCACATTAGTATATGTGAGGGTGGAAACTTTTCAAGATGGGTGGTGACCATGGCGGCCATTTTGAAGTCAGCCATTTTGAATCCAACTTTTGTTTTTTCAATAGGAAGAGGGTCATGTGACACATCAAACATATTGGGAATTTCACAAGAAAAACAATGGTGTGCTTGGTTTTAACGTAACTTTATTCTTTCATGAGTTATTTACAAGTTTCTGACCACTTATAAAATGTGTTCAATGTGCTGCCCATTGTGTTGGATTGTCAATGCAACCCTCTTCTCCCACTCTTCACACACTGATAGCAACACCGCAGGAGAAATGCTAGCACAGGCTTCCAGTATCCGTAGTTTCAGGTGCTGCACATCTCATATCATCTGAAGGCAATCGTCCATGCTGTGAAGATACGAGATGTGCAGCACCTGAAACTACGGATACTGGAAGCCTGTGCTAGCATTTCTCCTGCTGTGTTGCTATCAGTGTGTGAAGAGTGGTAGAAGAGGGTTGCATTGACAATCCAACACAATGGGCAGCACATTGAACACATTTTATAAGTGGAACTACAAACACTGATTAGGGAGGTCAAACCGTAGTAAAAGGTCTGCGCTCCAGATTACCAGAGGTAAGGCATGATTCAGGAGGTGGGTAATCTAAAATTTAACATTTATTGATAATGCAGATAAAATAATTCCAAAATAAAGAGTGCAATAACAGACCTTGGGATAGAACAGATGAAAATACACTGGCGGACAGCCTAAGTGTCCATCCCAATTGAAAAATACATGTAAACACTAAAAATAGTGCACGGCGGCACCAGAAATCAGTTGTCCTACCGGTACCGTGAGACAGGAAACGGGACGTTCACCCTTGACAATGCTCATAAGCAGCTTCTCTATAGAAGATGAAAAAAATGAAAAAGACGATGTCAGGCAGTGATACACAGGAGTGTAGGGTCCCTGTATACACCCTATAGCTGACTAGCGAACATGACCCTAATTCTAAGATTGGGTAGCAGCCTCACCACAGGGCACTCGTCCTTACAAGGACGACCCCGTCCGGAACCTGTCCCTGAAGATAAGACTAGAAGTCCCTAAAAGGATCTAGAAGAAAAGCTCCCTACACGCATGTTTCACTGCCTGCAAACAGATGTGTATATAACGCAGGTAGTTCATCAGGGGAGATAGAGAAAAGAACACCAGGGATAAGTATAAGGTAAACACTAAATCCCTAGAGACCAGCCTGAACAAATTCGTCAGCCAGTGATGGAGATTTGCCCAGATGGTGGACAAATCCTGGGGCGGTCTCTATAGATGGAGAGACTGTGGATATGCAGCTAAATAATATGTAGTAAGCTACAACTGGGCGTCCCAGAACTACCTGCGTTATATACACATCTGTTTGCAGGCAGTGAAACATGCGTGTAGGGAGCTTTTCTTCTAGATCCTTTTAGGGACTTCTAGTCTTATCTTCAGGGACAGGTTCCGGACGGGGTCGTCCTTGTAAGGACGAGTGCCCTGTGGTGAGGCTGCTACCCAATCTTAGAATTAGGGTCATGTTCGCTAGTCAGCTATAGGGTGTATACAGGGACCCTACACTCCTGTGTATCACTGCCTGACATCGTCTTTTTCATTTTTTTCATCTTCTATGGAGAAGCTGCTTATGAGCATTGTCAAGGGTGAACGTCCCGTTTCCTGTCTCACGGTACCGGTAGGACAACTGGTTTCTGGTGCCGCCGTGCACTATTTTTAGTGTTTACATGTATTTTTCAATTGGGATGGACACTTAGGCTGTCCGCCAGTGTATTTTCATCTGTTCTATCCCAAGGTCTGTTATTGCACTCTTTATTTTGGAATTATTTTATCTGCATTATCAATAAATGTTAAATTTTAGATTACCCACCTCCTGAATCACATTTTATAAGTGGTAAGAAACTTGTAAATAACTCATGAAAGAATAAAGTTACGTTAAAACCAAGCACACCATTGTTATTCTTGTGAAATTCCCAATAAGTTTGATGTGTCACATGAAACTCTTCCTATTGAAAAAACTAAAGTTGGATTCAAAATGGCCTACTTCAAAATGGCCGCCATGGTCACCACCCAGCTTGAAAATTTTCCCCCCTCACATATACTAATGTGCCACAAACAGAAAGTTAATATCACCAACCATTCACATTTTATTAAGGTGTATCCATATAAATGGCCCACCCTGTAGTTAAATCCCCTGCAAACAAATGTGGATAGGGAAATGAATTAAAATTAAAATAAAATAAATAAAAATTAACCAATATCAATTGGAGAGAGGTCCCATAGCAGAGAATCAGGCTTCATGTCAGCAGAGAATCAGTCTTCATGTCATAGCAGAGAATCAGGCTTCACGTCACCCAAAACTGGAACAGTCCATTGTCAGATATTTAGGCCCCGGCACCCAGGCAGAGGAGAAAGGTCCCATAACATAGAATCAGTCTTCATGTCATAGCAGAGAATCAGTCTTCATGTCATAGCAGAGAATCAGGCTTCATATCATAGCAGAGAATCATGCTTCACGTCACCCACCACTGGAACAGTCCATTGTCAGATATTTAGGCCCAGGCACCCAGGCAGAGGAGAGAGGTCCCATAGCATAGAATCTGGCTTCATGTCAGCAGAGAATCAGTCTTCATGTCATAGCAGAGAATCAGGCTTCACGTCACCCACCACTGGAACAGTCCATTGTCAGATATTTAGGCCCAGGCACCCAGGCAGAGGAGAGAGGTCCCATAGCAGAGATTCAGGCTTCATGTCAGCAGAGAATCAGTCTTCATGTCATAGCAGAGAATCATGCCTCACGTCACCCACCAATGGAACAGTCCATTGTCAGATATTTAGGCCCCGGCACCCAGGCAGAGGAGAGAGGTCCCATAACAGAGATTCAGGCTTCATGTCAGAAGAGAATCAGTCTTCATGTCATAGCAGAGAATCATGCTTCACGTCACCCAACATTGGAACAGTCCATTGTCATATAATTTAGGCCCCGGCACCCAGACAGAGGAGAGAGGTCCCATAACAAAGATCCAAGCTTCTTGTCAGCGACTCAGCAGAGAATCAGTCTTCATGTCATAGCAGAGAATCAGGCTTCATGTCACCCACCACTGGAACAGGCCACTGTCAGATATTTTTAGGCCCCGGCACCCAGACAGAGGAGAGGTTCATTCAACTTTGGGTTGCCGCGCAATATAATGGTAAAATGAAAATAAAAATAGGATTGAATGAGGAAGTGCCCTGGAGTACAATAATATATGGTTAAGGGGAAGTAGTTAATGTCTAATCTGCACAAGGGATGGACAGGTCCTGTGGGATCCATGCCTGGTTCATTTTTATGAACGTCAGCTTGTCCACATTGTCTGTAGACAGGCAGCTGCGTTTGTCTGTAATGACGCCCCCTGCCGTGCTGAATACACGTTCAGACAAAACGCTGGCCGCCGGGCAGGCCAGCACCTCCAAGGCATAAAAGGCTAGCTCTGGCCACGTGGACAATTTGGAGAACCAGAAGTTGAATGTTGCCTCCTGCTAACACGTTCCGTATCAGGTGGTGGTGCAGTTAGCTGTGGCGTGGTGACAAAACTTTTCCACATCTCTGCCTTGCTAACCCTGCCCTCAGAGGAGATGGCCGTGACACAGCTGCGTTGGCGACCTCTTGCTCCTCCTCTGCCTTCACCTTGGGCTTCCACTTGTTCCCCTGTGACATTTGGAAATGCTCTCAGTAGCGCGTCTACCAACGTGCGCTTGTACTCGCGCATCTTCCTATCATGCTCCAGTGCAGGAAGTAAGGTGGGCACATTGTCTTTGTACCATGGATCCAGCAGGGTGGAAACCCAGTAGTCCGCACACGTTAAAATGTGGGCAACTCTGCTGTCGTTGCGAAGGCACTGCAGCATGTAGTCGCTCATGTGTGCCAGGCTGCCCAGAGGTAAGGACAAGCTGTCCTCTGTGGGAGGCGTATCGTTATCGTCCTGTGTTTCCCCCCAGCCACGCACCAGTGATGGGCCCGAGCTGCGCTGGGTGCCACCCCGCTGTGAACATGCTTCATCCTCATCCTCCTCCACCCCCTCCTCCTCCTCATCCTCGTCCTCCTTGTCCTCCAGTAGTGGGCCCTGTCTGGCCACATTTGTACCTGGCCTCTGCTGTTGCAAAAAACCTCCCTCTGAGTCACTTCAAAGAGACTGGCCTGAAAGTGCTAAAAATGACCCCTCTTCCTCCTCCTCCTCCTGGGCCACCTCCTCTTCCATCATCGCCCTAAGTGTTTTCTCAAGGAGACATAGAAGTGGTATTGTAACGCTGATAACGGCGTCATCGCCACTGGCCATGTTGGTGGAGTACTCGAAACAGCGCAACAGGGCACACAGGTCTCGCATGGAGGCCCAGTCATTGGTGAAGAAGTGGTGTTGTTCCGCAGTGCGACTGACCCGTGCGTGCTGCAGCTTAAACTCCACTATGGCCTGCTGCTGCTCGCACAGGCGGTGAGCGGGAAGGCTGAAGTTACGCTGTAGCGCAGACAGGCGAGCAGCGGCAGGATGTGAACGCCGAAAGTGCGAACAGACGGCCCACACTTTATGCAGCAGCTCTGACATGTCGGGGTAGTTGCGAATGAACTTCTGCACCACCAAATTCAGCACATGCGCCAGGCAAGGGATGTGCGTCAAACCGGCTAATCCAAGAGCTGCAACGAGATTTCGCCCATTATCGCACACCACCAGGCCGGGCTTGAGGCTCACCAGCAGCAACCACTCATCGGTCTGTTGTTCTATACCCCGCCACAACTCCTGTGCGGTGTGGGGCCTGTCCCCCAAACATATGAGTTTCAGAATGGCCTGCTGACGTTTACCCCGGGCTGTGCTGAAGTTGGTGGTGAAGGTGTGTGGCTGACTGAGCAGGTGGAAGAAGAGGAGGAGGAAGCTGAGTAGGAGGAGGAGGAGACAGGAGGCAAAGAATGTTGCCCTGCGATCCTTGGCAGCGGAAGGACGTGCGCCAAACAGCTCTCCGCCTGGGGCCCAGCCGCCACTACATTTACCCAGTGTGCAGTTAGGGAGATATAGCGTCCCTGGCAGTGCTTACTGGTCCACGTATCTGTGGTTAAGTGGACCTTGCCACAGATGGCGTTGCGCAGTGCACACTTGATTTTATCGGATACTTGGTTGTGCAGGGAAGGCACGGCTCTCTTGGAGAAGAAGTGTCGGCTGGGAACAAAATACTGTGGGACAGCAAGCGACATGAGCTGTTTGAAGCTGTCTGTGTCCACCAGCCTAAATTACAGCATTTCATAGGCCAGTAGTTTAGAAATGCTGGCATTCAGGGCCAGGGATCGAGGGTGGCTAGGTGGGAATTTACGCTTTCTCTCAAATGTTTGTGAGATGGAGAGCTGAACGCTGCCGTCTGACATGGTTGAGATGCTTGGTGACGCAGGTGGTGGTGTTGGTGGTACATCCCATGTTTGCTGGGCGGCAGGTGCCAACGTTCCTCCAGAGGCGGAGGAAGAGGCCGAGGCGGCAGCAGCAGAAGAGGCAGAGGCGGCAGCAGCAGAAGAGGTAGCAGGGGGAGCCTGAGTGACTTCCTTGTTTTTAAGGTATTTACTCCACTGCAGTTCATGCTTTGCATGCAGGTGCCTGGTCATGCAGGTTGTGCTAAGGTTCAGAACGTTAATGCCTCACGTCAGGCTCTAATGGCACAGCGTGCAAACCACTCGGGTCTTGTCGTCAGCACATTGTTTAAAGAAGTGCCATGCCAGGGAACTCCTTGAAGCTGCCTTTGGGGTGCTCGGTCCCAGATGGCGGCGGTCAGTAGCAGGCGGAGTCTCTTGGCGGCGGGTGTTCTGCTTTTGCCCACTGCTCCCTCTTTGTCTTTTGCTACGCTGTTGGCTCGGTCTCACCACTGCCTCTTCCTCCGAACTGTGAAAGTCAGTGGCACGACCTTCATTCCATGTGGGGTCTAGGACCTCATCGTCCCCTGCATCGTCTTCCACCCAGTCTTGATCCCTGACCTCACTGCAGAAAGACGCAGCAGTTGGCACCTGTGTTTCGTCATCATCATCAGAGACGTGCTGAGGTGGTATTCCCATGTCCTCATCATCAGGAAACATAAGTGGTTGTGCGTTAGTGCATTCTATGTCTTCCACCGCTGGGGAAGGGCTAGGTGGATGTCCTTGGGAAACCCTGCCAGCAGAGTCTTCAAACAGCATAAGAGACTGCTGCATAACTTGAGGCTCAGACAGTTTCCCTGATATGCATGGGGGTGATGTGACAGACTGATGGGCTTGGTTTTCATGCGCCATCTGTGCGCTTTCTGCAGAAGACTGGGTGGGAGATAATGTGAACGTGCTGGATCCACTGTCGGCCACCCAATTGACTAATGCCTGTACCTGCTCAGGCCTTACCATCCTTAGAACGGCATTGGGCCCCACCAAATATCCCTGTCAATTAGTGGCGGCTACTGGAACCTGAGGTAGTTGGTACACTAGGACTTGTGGCTGTGGCAGAACGGCCACGTCCTCTCCCAGCACCAGAGGGTCCACTAACACCACGACCATGTCCGTGTCCGCGTCCCTTACTAGATGTTTTCCTCATTGTTACCGTTCACCACAATAAGAAAAATATTATTTGGTCCAATGTATTGAATTCAAATTCAGGCCTTTTTTTTACAGACACCTAACACTATCTGGCTATCTATTTAGGTACCGTATTACACTAATACAGGCACAGCAGTAATGACAGATTTAGCTGTTATATAAATTTGAGGCCTATTATTTAGGCGCTGGGTGACAGGTATACGTTTACGGACAGAATTAGACTTGGATATGCACAGTAGCGTGTGTGTGAAGTTATTGAGAATGACCCTATCAGCACCTTGAATCTAATATACCCTTTTAGGGATAGACTCAAAGTAGGCCTGATACAGCAGAAACCACTAATTTAGAAAATTGCTAGGTTGGGAATTGTATTTCAACCCAGAACAAAAACTGTGCTTTGACGGACACAAAATAACTTGGCGGCTACTGGAACCTGAGGTAGTTGGTACACTAGGACGTGTGGCTGTGGCAGAACGGCCACGTCCTCTCCCAGCACCAGAGGGTCCACTAACACCACCACGACCATGTCCGCGTCCCTTACTAGATGTTTTCCTCATTGTTACCGTTCACCACAATAAGAAAAATATTATTTGGTCCAATGTATTGAATTCAAATTCAGGCCTTTTTTTACAGACACCTAACACTATCTGGCTATCTATTTAGGTACCGTATTACACTAATGCAGGCACAGCATTAATGACAGATTTAGCTGAATATAAATTTGAGGCTTATTATTTAGGCGCTGGGTGACAGGTATACGTTTACGGAGAGAATTAGACTTGGATATGCACAGTAGAGTGTGTGTGAAGTTATTGAGAATGACCCTATCAGCACCTTGAATCTAATTTACCCTTTTAGGGATAGATTTAAAGTAGGCCTGATACAGCAGAAACCACTAATTTAGAAAATTGCTAGGTTGGGAATTGTATTTCAACCCAGAACAAAAACTGTGCTTTGACGGACACAAAATAACTTGAGCAGCTACTGCAATAGCCACAGATTTAGCTGAATATAAATTTGAGGCCTATTATTTAGGCGCTGGGTGACAGGTATACGTTTATGGACAGAATTAGACTTGGATATGCACAGTAGCATGTGTGTGAAGTTATTGAGAATGACCCTATCAGCACCTTGAATCTAATATACCCTTTTAGGGATAGATTTAAAGTAGGCCTGATACAGCAGAAACCACTAATTTAGGAAATTGCTAGGTTGGGAATTGTATTTCAAACCAGAACAAAAACTGTGCTTTTACGGACACAAAATAACTTGAGCAGCTACAGCAATAGCCACAGATTTAGCTGAATATAAATTTGAGGCCTATTATTTAGGCGCTGGGTGACAGGTATACGTTTACGGACAGAATTAGACTTGGATATGCACAGTAGCGTGTGTGTGAAGTTATTGAGAATGACCCTATCAGCACCTTGAATCTAATATACCCTTTTAAGGATAGATTTAAATAACCACACTATTGATGGTTAAATGCACTTGGTGGCAGCTTGCCCCTGATGTAGGATATAGCCAAAAAATAACCACACTATTGACGGTTAAATGGACTTGGTGGCAGCTTGCCCCTGATGTAGGATATAGCCAAAAAATAACCACACTATTGATGGTTAAATGGACTTGGTGGCAGCTTGCCCTTGATGTAGGATATAGCCAAAAAATAACCACACTATTGATGGTTAAATGGACTTGGTGACAGCTTGCCCCTGATGTAGGATATAGCAAAAAATAACCAAACTATTGATGGTTAAATGGACTTGGTGGCAGCTTGTGCTGGCGCACCACAAGCCACAAAATGGCCGCCGATCACCCCAGAAAAAAAGTGACTGAAAAACGCTCTGGGCAGCCTAAAAACAGTGAGCAATTGAATAGCAGCAGTTCAATGATCCACAGCTGTAGATCGATCACTGTCTTAAGTGTTTTGGAGGAGTTAATCACTGCCTAATCTCGCCCTAACGTCGCAGCTGCAACCTCTCCCTACACTTGTAACAGCAGAGTGACGTGCAGCGCTACGTGACCCAAGCTTATATAGAGGCTGGGTCACATGCTGCACTGGCCAATCACAGCCATGCCAATAGTAGGCATGGCTGTGATGGCCTCTTGGGGCAAGTAGTATGACGCTTGTTGATTGGCTGCTTTGCAGCCTTTCAAAAAGCGCCAAGAAAGCGCCGAACACCGAACCCGAACTTTTACGAAAATGTTTGGGTTCGGGTCCGTGTCACGGACACCCCAAAATTCGGTACGAACCCGAACTATACAGTTCGGGTTCGCTCATCCCTAATTGCGGCACCTGGAAAAGAATACACACAACATAAGTTCTTGAACGTTGCTACACCTGTAAACATGAGTGCAAAAATATAGTGTAAAAATATCACAATAGAGATCACAAAGAGCTCAGGTACACGTTTGAGTCCTTTCTTACGTTGCATAACTTGTAAAACAGTGTAAATATATTACGCATTTATTAGTTCATTCAATATTCAATAATACGCTCAAATATGACTTGAGTTCTTTTTCTTTGAAGTGCTTTAACACTGGAATCCTCTGGAAACAAAAGTCACTTGTAATCCACGTGAAACAATAGAGTTAATTGTCATCCAATAGAAGGTGTATTTGTAATCCAAGGGATGGTATAAAATATTATAAAACACATAAAAGAGCAGCAAAAGTGAGAACCATAGTCCCATGAGGGTCTCAAAAAACCTGAGAAAGGGGATAAAACAATGTGAAAACTGGGGTATAAAAAGTTAAAGTAGTTGTGGGGAGTCCTTACAAAAGTGGCCATCCAGCTGAGGCTGTAACTAACGAAAACAACAAAACTGGCCAACAGTTCCTCAGATTTCAAGACCAGTCCACACTGTGGCTCCCAGAAGTCTTTATTTAGGATTAAGAGGATATGTTAAAAAGGACTTGCACGTCCTCCGCACGTCCTCCTCACTACTTGAGCTGCTAAAGCTCATTAAAGGGCGCTCCTGTCTTTGGTATCTCAACTTAGCGGCTGTAGTGCTGCGTCACTGCCCTCTTGTGGTGTTGCTTGGTACTGACTGGGCAGTCAGCCTGGTAAATGCTGTGGTGACCTGCTGCAAGCCGAAATCCCTAGCCGGTGCAGAGGTGGACAAAACCTCCATCTGGAGAGACTCTGGCAGACAAACTGGGGGTGCCTCTGGGAGCTTCCAGGGCAGGATGTATGGTTGCACCCTGGGATTAAAGGTTAATATGGAATTGTTTATCTGACCCACCCGTAGCATTGGGGGTGCTGCCAGGTCAGGGATTAGTGGCTCTGGTTCAGGTTGGGCTTGTTCCCTGAACCGCAACTTGCCATCTGGGGTCTCCTGTAGACAACAGACCCTCCCTGCAGAGCCTGGGTCTTCCTGCCAGGTCTCAGGGGTAAATGCAAGGGATAGTGGCTTGGCCAGGAGGGTCACTCCTGCGGCAAAGGGGCCTTGAAGTGACCGCATTGGAGTGTATTCAACCTGGTCCCCCACATACAGATTGTGTCGGGCCTGAGGCAGGTAAGTGCGCTTGACAGAGTGGCGGGCCACAAATACCTCGGCTCCCGAGTAGTTGTCTTGGAGGAAGCCCACTCCTCTCTCTGCAGAAAACCAGAGTACGATTCCTGTGCGCCGGGCGAGTTTGGGGTCCCCTGGCTGGGGGTCATCCAGTACCTGTTTCACCCACTCCTCAATGGCTGTCTTATACTCCCACTGGCTTTGGGCATGACAGGTGATCTCCATTGGGACTTCTGGATTAGGGTGACTGGGCCTGGGTTCAGTCTGACTGGGCAGCAGAGTAGAAGCCAGCGGGTGTGCGGAGCGGGGCCTCACTGGGCCTAGTAGTAGTGTCGGGGACCACCAGGCGCTGAGCAGGGGCCGCTAGTAAAAAATATTTGTTGGCCATCATTTCTGCTCAGGGTGAATCGAATTTTTCCTGAAATTCGGATCAATTTCCACTTTGTCAGCTTTGATTCGCTCATCTCTAGTCAGCATGTATGTGCCATGATTGTGTGGTTTTCTTCCCTGTAATCAATTGGGGAGGGACTGTTTTTATGAACTAGTTGTGCTTTATGATGAAATTTATTAAAAGTTAAGTCTTATGGTGATTCACCCTCTTGTATGAACTAGATGATTAACATTGGTGATTGTATGTTAGAGTATTAGAAGTGAATGGATGCCTGTGCTTCATTTGTGATTTGGTAGTATTTGATAATGGTGTGATGTTACTAGGGTACATAATACACATAGTTTTATTTTCAGCATACTGATGGAATTTATTATCAGCCTTTACCATAGAAATACATAGGATCTGTGAATTGATACATCATTATCTGTAGAGATGAGGGAATAGAAGTTGACGAAGTAGAATTCGATCAGAATTTCAGGAAAAATTTGATTCACACAGAATCCGAATTTCCTCACGCTTGCTTTTGTGGTCGGGGCACTGACGGGAGAACGTAACTCCTACCTGTTGATGTATAACTAAAGCGGTTAGATTTGTGCCGAAACCGCGCCGTTGTAGGGATGCCTGAAGTAGGGCATCCCCTTGGTGTGAGAAACTGAGGCTGAGGGTGGGTAGGGTGGGAGTGCTGAAACGACGTTTGTTGAGGGAGGGGACATTCTGCCATGATATAGGCAGCGGTGCCCCTCCCACAAATACAGGCCAATGAATTGGCCTTAAAACTTGTGGTCGGGGCACTGACGGGAGAACGTAACTCCTACCTGTTGATGTTTAACTAAAGCGGTTAGATTTGTGCCAAAACCGCGCCTTTGTAGGGTTGCCTGAAGGAGGCCAAAAATAACCAACAAATTTCTTCCAAGATAACTTTATTACTTCTAATTACAACACCAAACTTTGAAAAGCATGAGACATTTCGGAATTCGGGTGAGGTATATATCCGTTAAAACAAGAGGAACGCCAGCGACCTAGTCTCTTGAGGATATGTGCTGGTACTTGATTTTTTGACGCGGCAGATGCCACCCCTATGCGAAAAGAATGCCCGGATACTGAGGACGGGTCTATTCCAAGGTTAGTCAACAATACACGAATGTGGGTTATGAATTTGGGGCAGGTGAGGTGAGTATTGTTGAATGGTAGCAATGGGCTATCGGGCAGTTTGTCATTTAGCACGGTCAATAGCTGTTGGAGAACACGAACGGGGAACCAACGATGTGTGGTAGGAAAATATAACACCTGAGTAGGGGGGCCTACCTGAGACGTCTTAGTGGTAATTAGCGAGAGTATGAAGCCATCTCTGGTAGCGTTGAGCTGTCTGATGGTGACAAACCTATCATTGTTAGGAGGGGAAGTGAACTCTCCCGGTCTCAAGAAACCGTAAAAGGCCAAGTACATGGCTGCTTTCACTACTAAAATTTGCTGGGCACCGAAAGGTTCTCTGTCCAGCATGTCGGGCAAATCACGGAAAACCTGGCCAGTAATGGGTTTCCGGCAAGTGCGTCTCTCATTGTTACATTTGTTCAGACCCTTTTGAGTGGCTTTGATGGCATGGATAGAAAACAAGGAACCCTCCTCCGGGTGACTCATGGCTCTGAAATGCTGAACTCCCGCGAGGTAGGATTTAACCATGGAGTGTGACAGTTTTAAATCGGTATGACAGTAACCAACGAATGCTAGAATGTACTCAACAAACTCAGTGTTGCCTTGAGGAAATTTGTCCTGGAATTTGCAAAAAGCTCCCCAACCTGTCTGATAGGCCCTAGCAGTATTAGGCGAGAGGGATTTGGCTAATAATCGAGCTGTGGCCAGATGAGTGTCTAGATTAGGGTCAGAGAGGCGTACGGAGGGACTGTGGCACCGATGACGTCTGCTTCTGGACAAACCTGCGAGAAAATGGAAAAGTTAAATCGAGATAAGGCATCGGCAGCTGTATTTTTAGTCCCGGATATGTGCGAACATATGTAACGGAATTGGTGTTGTAGGGAAAGAAGAACCAGACGTCTTACAAATGATATAACGTGAGGGGATTTGGATGACCCGCTATTCAGAATGTCAATGACTGCGGCATTATCTGAAACAAATTATACTGTTTGGCCAGGCCATTCTTGACCCCAAATGTGGGCAGCTGCTACTATGGGGTAAAGTTCAAATATTGCCGAAGTCTGAAAGAAACCTGGGATTGAGCTGACTTCACTCGGCCACTTGTCCGCTAGCCAGTGGGAGCCAAAAATAGCTGCAAAGCCTGTATTTGCGGCGGCATCAGAAAAAACTACGGGAGAGTTGTTGGACATTTCGGGAATGAAAAGCGAAATGCCATTCCACTGCCTAAGAAAGTGGTCCCACATGTTTAAATTGGCAATGATCAGCTCATCCAGGCATATGAGGCTATGCTGGGAGGGGGCTGTAGGGAGGAGTGTGAGCAAACAAATTAATGCCCTACCTTGCGGTATGATGCGCATGGCAAAGTTTAGCATGCCTAAGAGTGACTGTAGCTCCACTTTTTTGACCACCCTGGTTAACTTGAAATTGTGGATGACTTCCCTGATCCTGTGTAATTTGTCATCCGGTAATCTGGCTAGCATATTGTGGGTGTCCAAAACGATGCCAAGGAAGGTGATGACTGTGGATGGGCCCTCAACCTTCCTCGGAGACACAGGAACGGCGAGTTGACTGAAACAGTTTAGAAGTGAATGAAGGTCTTTTGTGGTGGAGTCAGGGTGTTCGATATTTAGAAAATCATCTAGGTAGTGAATGATATTACTGCAGTGGAATTCATGGATTAGTATCCAGTGGAGAGCTTGGGCTAACTGGTCGAATAACCATGGGCTACTCTTTGAGCCGAAGGTGAGTTTGGATGCAAAATAATAAAGATCCCTCCACTTGATACCATGCCACTGCCACAGAGACGGCTTGATAGGCAGCAATTTGAAGGCATCTGAAATGTCAGCTTTTGACAGGATTGAGCCGGGGCCTAACTGCAATATGATGGCGATGGCTTGGTCTATGGAAGAATATCTCATGCTGACTTCTTCTAACGGAATGAGGGAATTGATGCTGGGAATGGAGGAACCATGCGGGGCAGACAGGTCGATAATCAATCTCTCTTTCTTGCTGAATTTACCGGTAACCATGCCTACAGGACTGACCCTCCACCGTTTGAAGGGTGAGGACAAAAAAGGGCCTATCAAGAAACCTTTTACTAACTCTGCTGCGATCAATTTATCGGAGACATTTGGTTAAGGTCAGTGGATTGTAAATTTTTGCATTCGTGTGTAGATTCTGGTAAGGCAACCATCCCGGTGTGGAAACCGAACGTGAGACCTGTGACTAGAAATTCCACAAAACCTGGGTCATGATGGTAGCGCAAGAACCGTTGCAAGCAACCTACGTTAATGACACACATGTAACCATTAACCGATTTAAATGAACAGACTGACCTAGGATGGGCTCTAAAGCAGTTAGAACAAACATGCAGCAAACGACATTGACTATAGTTACAGGATGAGTAATTGAAATTGTTGCATATATGCGACCTACCGAGAAGTTTGATTGGTCTACCTAACTTATCTACAATACCAGAAGATTTCTTGCGGTTCAGAGGGCCCGGCAACCGGAACTGTGCTACTGAACTCAGCACCGGGAGCGGCCTTATGACACCATACTGTGGAATGATAAATGGATTGGCACAGGGAGCATGATGGGGCCCTCAGCCCGCCAAAATGCCTGCAAAATATCTCAGTGTCCTGACGTTGAGGGCATGAGTTAGCGATGAGCAGACAATATAGTTCGGCTTTTCTGGCAGTAGCGGGAAACGAGATACCTCTTTTTGATAGTTCCGACATTAACTTGGGAATGGTCCAGCTGCGCAGAGATGGGATACTGCCCTCTTCTGACATCCTGGCGACATTAACGTCGACCGAAGCCTCCACTATGTCTGATGCGTGTGACATTTTTCCTGCGGGTATAGTATGCCACAATGAATCAAAACCAACCCGTCACCAGAACCACGTGGCAAACAACACCCGTGCAAGACGTGAGAAGGCCCGGAACAATGCAAACTGTGTTTGATATATATGAAGGATGAGTGACACGGTGAGCCTGTGAAGCAACCTGAACCGATAGCTGAATCCTGACTTACCCGCGGTGACGGGTATGCTAGGAGGTGATACAGAGCTAACATTACCACCTGATAAGAATGTTAGGTTAGAAATAGCAAGTAAAGACCGACATCTACACTACTATACCCTGCTAGTTGTAGGAAGGAACGTAGAATCACGTAGAACCACAACACAGATCCTGAAACAAAAGGAGACGTAAGAACCTAGCATACGCGCTACGGCCAATGCGTGTTGGCACATGGATGAAATAACGAGTAGACAAGTATGTGCGAAATGCGTCATTTAATTTTTATATATATATATATATATATATATATATATATTTATTTATTTTTTAACACTGCAACAATTACTTGTAGTAACTAAAGTGGCCACTAGAGGGAGAAAACATGGGAAACTAACTCTCCTCCTGCCCGCAGTACCTGACAGACCACTAGAGGGCATCAGAGACACTGCAAGGAGCGCCTGTGGAACCCGAACGGCAGATCAGTGCAAGGCAGGGGTGAGTGAGTGCGGGAGCGGGCATAACTACGATGAACTTGTGCTGCAGCTTGCAACCCTACCTCGCTAGCGGCACAGCGGCCCGTGCCATACATTACAGGTGTCAGATGCGTGAATCGATTCGGGATTGCGCTGACCCCTGCTCCCTACGATTCATGCCGCGTGGGAGTCGAAGCTGCCTGGCAGAACGCTCCGGTGCAGTGTACCTCCCCCTTACCTAGGGAGCCGGCACCGCCGGCCGGACTTACGACATCGGAGCTGCGATACGAGGCAGCCACTTACTTGTTCTTGGTGAAAGTTTGTCGGCGAAGTTGTCAGGCGCGGAAATTTCTCTGGCTAGACGCTAAAGCTGTAGCGCTTCCCCACACAGAAACGACGCCAATGCTGAAATGACGTTCGTTGAGGGAGGGGACATTCTGCCATGACATAGGCAGCGGTGCCCCTTCCACAAATACAGGCCAATGAATCAGCCTTAAAACGTATTCGTAAAATGGCTGCTGCACGTGTTAGGACATGGAACAAGGAACTCTGGGAACGAGGGATCACCCACAATGCCATGATGCAGGCAATCAGCATCCAGCCAGCCCTGTGATGTAATAGCCCTATAAATAGCCTCAGCCATCTTGGTTTCAGGCATTTTCCAGCGTACTTAGTGCAGGGAGAGACATCAGCAGGCACTAGGGACAGTGGTAGAAAAACCTTTAAAACTTTTATTTTGCTGTATAGAAATTCAGGGAAAGGATAGGGAGTAGAGTTGAGCGAACACCTGGATGTTCGGGTTCGAGAAGTTCGGCAGAACTTCCCGGAAATGTTCAGGTTCGGAATCCGAACGCGACCCGAACTTCGTCCCGAACCCGAACCCCATTGAAGTCAATGAGGACCCGAACTTTTCGGCACTAAAAAGGCTGTAAAACAGCCCAGGAAAGAGCTAGAGGGCTGCAATAGGCAGCAACATGTAGGTAAATCCCCTGCAAACAAATGTGGATAGGGAAATGAATTAAAATAAAAATAAAATAAATAAAAATAAACCAATATCAATTGGAGAGAGGTCCCATAGCAGAGAATCTGGCTTCACGTCAGCAGAGAATCAGTCTTCATGCCATAGCAGAGAATCTGGCTTCACGTCACCCACCACTGTAACAGTCCATTGTCATATATTTAGGCCCCGGCACCCAGACAGAGGAGAGAGGTCCCGTAACAGAGAATCTGGCTTCATGTCAGCAGAGAATCAGTCTGCATGTCATAGCAGAGAATCAGGCTTTACGTCACCCAACACTGGAACAGTCCATTGTCAGATATTTAGGCCCAGGCACCCAGGCAGAGGAGAGAGGTCCCGTAACAGAGAATCTGGCTTCATGTCAGCAGAGTATCAGTCTGCATGTCATAGCAGAGAATCAGGCTTCACGTCACCCACCACTGGAACAGGCCACTGTCACATATTTAGGCCCAGGCACCCAGGCAGAGGAGAGAGGTCCCATAACAGAGATTCAGGCTTCATGTCAGCAGAGAATCAGTCTTCATGTCATAGCAGAGAATCAGGCTTCACGTCACCCACCACTGGAACAGGCCACTGTCACATATTTAGGCCCAGGCACCCAGGCAGAGGAGAGAGGTCCCATAACAGAGATTCAGGCTTCATGTCAGCAGAGAATCAGTCTTCATGTCATAGCAGAGAATCAGGCTTCACGTCACCCACCACTGAAACAGGCCACTGTCACATATTTAGGCCCAGGCACCCAGACAGAGGAGAGAGGTCCCGTAACAGAGAATCTGGCTTCATGTCAGCACAGAATCAGACTTCATGTCATAGCAGAGAATCAGGCTTCACGTCACCCACCACTGGAACAGGCCACTGTCAAATATTTAGGCCCAGGCACCCAGGCAGAGGTCCCATAACAGAGATTCAGGCTTCATGTCAGCAGAGAATCAGTCTTCATGTCATAGCAGAGAATCAGGCTTCACGTCACCCACCACTGGATCAGGCCACTGTCATATATTTAGGCCCAGGCATCTAGGCAGAGGAGAGAGGTCCCATAACAGAGATTCAGGCTTCATGTCAGCAGAGAATCAGTCTTCATGTCATAGCAGAGAATCAGGCTTTACGTCACCCACCACTGGAACAGGCCACTGTCACATATTTAGGCCCAGGCATCCAGACAGAGGAGAGAGGTCCCGTAACAGAGAATCTGGCTTCATGTCTGCACAGAATCAGTCTTCATGTCATAGCAGAGAATCAGGCTTCACGTCACCCACCACTGGAACAGGCCACTGTCACACATTTAGGCCCAGGCACCCAGACAGAGGAGAGAGGTCCCGTAACAGAGAATCTGGCTTCATGTCAGCACAGAATCAGTCTTCATGTCATAGCAGAAAATCAGGCTTCACGTCACCCACCACTGGAACAGGCCACTGTCACACATTTAGGCCCTGGCACCCAGACAGAGGAGAGAGGTCCCGTAACAGAGAATCTGGCTTCATGTCAGCACAGAATCAGTCTTCATGTCATAGCAGAGAATCAGGCTTCACGTCACCCACCACTGGAACAGGCCACTGTCACACATTTAGGCCCCGGCACCCAGACAGAGGAGAGGTTCATTCAACTTTGGGTTGCCCCGCAATATAATGGTAAAATGAAAATAAAAATAGGATTGAATGAGGAAGTGCCCTGGAGTACAATAATATATTGTTAAGGGGAGGTAGTTAATGTCTAATCTGCACAAGGGATGAACAGGTCCTGTGGGATCCATGCCTGGTTCATTTTTATGAACGTCCGCTTGTCCAGATTGGCTGTAGACAGGCGGCTGCGTTTGTCTGTAATGACGCCCCCTGCCGTGCTGAATACACGTTCAGACAAAACGCTGGCCGCCGGGCAGGCCAGCACCTCCAAGGCATAAAAGGCTAGCTCTGGCCACGTGGACAATTTGGAGACCCAGAAGTTGAATGGGGCCGAACCATCAGTCAGTACGTGGAGGGGTGTGCACAGGTACTGTTCCACCATGTTAGTGAAATGTTGCCTCCTCTAACACGTTCCGTATCAGGTGGTGGTGCAGTTAGCTGTGGCGTGGTGACAAAACTTTTCCACATCTCTGCCATGCTAACCCTGCCCTCAGAGGAGCTGGCCGTGACACAGCTGCGTTGGCGACCTCTTGCTCCTCTTATGCCTTCACCTTTGGCTTCCACTGGTTCCCCTGTGACATTTGGGAATGCTCTCAGTAGCGCATCTACCAACGTGCGCTTGTACTCGCGCATTTTCCTATCACGCTCCAGTGTAGGAAGCAAGGTGGGCACATTGTCTTTGTACCGGGGATCCAGCAGGGTGGCAACCCAGTAGTCCGCACACGTTAAAATGTGGGCAACTCTGCTGTCGTTGCGCAGGCACTGCAGCATGTAGTCGCTCATTTGTGCCAGGCTGCCCAGAGGTAAGGACGAGCTGTCCTCTGTGGGAGGCGTATCGTCATCGTCCTGTGTTTCTCCCCAGCCACGCACCAGTGATGGACCCGAGCTGCTTTGGGTGCCACGCCGCTGTGAACATGCTTCATCCTCATCCTCCTCCACCTCCTCCTCATCTTCGTCCTCCTCGTCCTCCAGTAGTGGGCCCTGTCTGGCCACATTTGTGCCTGGCCTCTGGTGTTGCAAAAAACCTCCCTCTGAGTCACTTCGAAGAGACTGGCCTGAAAGTGCTAAAAATGACCCCTCTTCTTCCTCTTCCTCCTGGGCCACCTCCTCTTCCTTCATCGCCCTAAGTGTTTTCTCAAGGAGACATAGAAGTGGTATTGTAACGCTGATAACGGCGTCATCGCCACTGGCCATGTTGGTGGAGTACTCGAAACAGCGCAACAGGGCACACAGGTCTCGCATGGAGGCCCAGTCATTGGTGGTGAAGTGGTGCTGTTCCGCAGTGCGACTGACCTGTGCGTGCTGCAGCTGAAACTCCACTATGGCCTGCTGCTGCTCGCACAGTCTGTCCAGCATGTGCAAGGTGGAGTTCCACCTGGTGGGCACATCGCATATGAGGCGGTGAGCGGGAAGGCCGAAGTTACGCTGTAGCGCAGACAGGCGTGCAGCAGCAGGGTGTGAACGCCGGAACCGCGAACAGACGGCCCGCACTTTATGCAGCAGCTCTGACATGTCGGGGTAGTTGCAAATGAACTTCTGCACCACCAAATTCAGCACATGCGCCAGGCAAGGGATGTGCGTCAAACCGGCTAGTCCCAGAGCTGCAACGAGATTTCGCCCATTATTGCACACCACAAGGCCGGGCTTGAGGCTCACCGGCAGCAACCACTCGTCGGTCTGTTGTTCTATACCCCGCCACAACTCCTGTGCGGTGTGGGGCCTGTCCCCCAAACATATGAGTTTCAGAACGGCCTGCTGATGTTTTCCCCGGGCTGTGTTGAAGTTGGTGGTGAAGGTGTGTGGCTGACTGGATGAGCAGGTGGAAGAAGAGGAGGAGGAAGCTGAGTAGGAGGAGGAGGAGACAGGAGGCAAAGAATGTTGCCCTGCGATCTTTGGCGGCGGAAGGACGTGCGCCAAACAGCTCTCCGCCTGGGGCCCAGCCGCTACTACATTTACCCAGTGTGCAGTTAGGGAGATATAGCTTACCTGGCCGTGCTTACTGGTCCACGTATCTGTGGTTAGGTGGACCTTGCCACAGATGGCGTTGCGCAGTGCACACTTGATTTTATCGGACACTTGGTTGTGCAGGGAAGGCACGGCTCTCTTGGAGAAGTAGTGGCGGCTGGGAACAACATACTGTGGGACAGCAAGCGACATGAGCTTTTTGAAGCTGTCTGTGTCCACCAGCCTAAATGACAGCATTTCATAGGCCAGTAGTTTAGAAATGCTGGCATTCAGGGCCAGGGATCGAGGGTGGCTAGGTGGGAATTTACGCTTTCTCTCAAATGTTTGTGAGATGGAGAGCTGAACGCTGCCGTGTGACATGGTTGAGATGCTTGGTGACGCAGGTGGTGGTGTTGGTGGTACATCCCATGTTTGCTGGGCGGCAGGTGCCAACGTTCCTCCAGAGGCGGAGGAAGAGGCCGAGGCGGCGGCAGCAGCAGAAGAGGTAGCAGGGGGAGCCTGAGTGACTTCTTTGTTTTTAAGGTGTTTACTCCACTGCAGTTCATGCTTTGCATGCAGGTGCCTGGTCATGCAGGTTGTGCTATCGTTCAGAACGTTAATGCCTCGCTTCAGGCTCTGATGGCACAGCGTGCAAACCACTCGGGTCTTGTCGTCAGCACATTGTTTAAAGAAGTGCCATGCCAGGGAACTCCTTGAGGCTGCCTTTGGGGTGCTCGGTCCCAGATGGCGGCGGTCAGTAGCAGGCGGAGTCTCTTGGCGGCGGGTGTTCTGATTTTGCCCACTGCTCCCTCTTTGTCTTTTGCTACGCTGTTGGCTCGGTCTCACCACTGCCTCTTCCTCCGAACTGTGAAAGTCTGTGGCACGACCTTCATTCCATGTGGGGTCTAGGACCTCATCGTCCCCTGCATCGTCTTCCACCCAGTCTTGATCCCTGACCTCCTGTTCAGTCTGCACACTGCAGAAAGACGCAGCAGTTGGCACCTGTGTTTCGTCATCATCAGAGACGTGCTGAGGTGGTATTCCCATGTCCTCATCATCAGGAAACATAAGTGGTTGTGCGTTAGTGCATTCTATCTCTTCCACCCCTGGGGAAGGGCTAGGTGGATGCCCTTGCGAAACCCTGGCAGCAGAGTCTTCAAACAGCATAAGAGACTGCTGCATAACTTGAGGCTCAGACAGTTTCCCTGATATGCATCGGGGTGATGTGACAGACTGATGGGCTTGGTTTTCATGCGCCATCTGTGCGCTTTCTGCAGAAGACTGGGTGGGAGATAATGTGAACGTGCTGGATGCACTGTCGGCCACCCAATTGACTAATGCCTGTACCTGCTCAGGCCTTACCATCCTTAGAACGGCATTGGGCCCCACCAAATATCGCTGTAAATTCTGGCGGCTACTGGGACCTGAGGTAGTTGGTACACTAGGACGTGTGGCTGTGGCAGAACGGCCACGTCCTCTCCCAGCACCAGAGGGTCCACTAACACCACCACGACCATGTCCACGTCCGCGTCCCTTACTAGTTGTTTTCCTCATTGTTACCGTTCGCCACAATAAGAAAAATATTATTCGGGCCAATGTATTGAATTAAAATTCAGGCCTTTTTTTACAGACACCTAACACTGTCTGGCTATCTATTTAGGTACCGTATTACACTAATACAGGCACACAAGTAATGACAGATTTGGTTGAATATAAATGTGAGGCCTATTTGGGAATAGTTTTTCAACCCAGAACAAAAACTGTGCTTTTACGGTCACTACAAATAATTTGACCAGCTAAAACAGTACAGATTTGGTTGAATATAAATGTGAGGCCTATTTTTTACGCGCTGTGTGACAGATATACCTTTAATCACAGAATTAGACTTGTATCTGCACGGTAGCGTGTGTGTTAAGTTTTTCAGAATGACACTATCAGCACCTTCAATCTAAGATATCCTTTTTGGGATAGATTTAAAGTAGGCCTGATATAGCAGAAACTACTAATTTTGAGAATGGCAAATTTGGGAATAGTTTTTCAACCCAGAACAAAAACTGTGCTTTTACGGTCACTACAAATAATTTGACCAGCTAAAACAGTACAGATTTGGTTGAATATAAATGTGAGGCCTATTTTTTACGCGCTGTGTGACAGATATACCTTTAATCACAGAATTAGTCTTGTATCTGCACGGTAGCGTGTGTGTTAAGTTTTTCAGAATGACACTATCAGCACCTTCAATCTAAGATATCCTTTTTGGGATAGATTTAAAGTAGGCCTGATATAGCAGAAACTAATAATTTTTAGAATGGCAAATTTGGGAATAGTTTTTCAACCCAGAACAAAAACTGTGCTTTTACGGTCACTAAATATATCTTGACCAGCTAAAACTGTACTGATTTGGAGGAATAGAAATGTCAGGCCTATTTTTTAGGCGCTGGGTGACAGGCTCAACTTGCCCCTGAGGTAGTATATGGCCAAAAAATAACCACACTATTGATGGTTAAATGCACTTGGGTGACGCAGGCTCAGCCTGCACCTGATGTAGGATATAGCAAAAAATAACCACACTATTGATGGTTAAATGCACTTGGTGGTAGCTTGTGCTGGCGCACCACAAGCCACAAAATTGCCGCAATTCAATATCAGCACTTCAATGATCCACAGCTGGAGATCGATCACTGAATTAAGTCTTTTGGAGGAGTTAATCTGCCTAATCTCGCCCTAACG
The DNA here is from genome assembly GCF_905171765.1 of Bufo bufo. Classification (NCBI taxonomy): domain Eukaryota; kingdom Metazoa; phylum Chordata; class Amphibia; order Anura; family Bufonidae; genus Bufo; species Bufo bufo. Next base: position 163,184,803 of record NC_053393.1, on the reverse strand, counting down.
TCGCAGCAGCAACCTCTCCCTACGCTTGTATCAGCAGAGTGATGTGCAGCGCTACGTGACCCAAGCTTATATAGAGGCTGGGTCACATGCTGCACTGGCCAATCACAGCCATGCCAATAGTAGGCAAGGCTGTGATGGCCTCTTGGGGCAAGTAGTATGACGCTTTTTGATTGGCTGCCTTGCAGCCTTTCAAAAAGCGCCAAGAAAGCGCCGAACACCGAACCCAAACCCGGACTTTTACGAAAATGTTCGGGTTCGGGTCCGTGCCACGGACACCCCAAAATTCGGTACGAACCCGAACTATACAGTTCGGGTTCGCTCATCCCTAATAGGGAGGAATCATTCCACAGTATTGAAGCAGAACAGGGTTCAGTAGGGGAGTTTACAGCCTGGGTAATATGAACAATCCTATTGCACCTTGCTGCACTGACTGCGGATCCAAATTGCCATTATACAGCTCTGTAATTTCAGCCGTTGTGTGATATAGGTAGAAATTACAGTCCCTTTTGGCGTGTATTAGTGGCAAAAATATATATTATTTGCCGTTCAACAGTGCAGTTATGTGTTCTAAAGCCCTTTTTGGTGTGTATTAGTGGCACAAAAAAAAGTATTTGCCATTGTGTGTTTAGGTGAGAAAATTACAGCCCTTTTTGGCGTGAAATAGTGGCCAAAAAATGTTTATTTGCCGTTGAACGGTGCAGTTTCATGTTCTAAAGCCCTTTTTTGCTTGTATTAGTGGCACACAAAAAAATATTTGCCGTTGTGTGGTGAAGTAAGAAAATTACTGCCCTTTTTGGCGTGTATTAGTGGCAAAAATATATATATTTGCCGTTCAGCGGTGTAGTTATATGTTCTAAAGCTGTTTTTGGCGTGTATTAGTGGCAAAAAATATATTATTTGCAGTTCAGAGGTGCAGTTATATGTTCTAAAGCCCTTTTTGGCGTGCATTAGTGGCAAAAAAAATATATTATTTGCCGTTTAGCGGTGCAGTTATATGTTCTAAAGCCATTTTTGGGGTGTATTAGTGGCAAAAAAAGTATTATTTGCAGTTCAGTGGTGCAGTTATATGTTCTAAAGCCTTTTGTGGCGTGTATAAGTGGAAATAAATAAAGGTCTATTTGCTGTTCAGCAGTGCAGTTATATGTTCTAAAGCCCTTTTTGGCGTGTATTAGTGGGAAAAAAAGGGGTTATTAGCCGTTGTGTAGTAAAGTGAGAAAATGTTTGGGGGTTTTAACCACCTCAGCCCCCAGTGCTTAAACACCCTGAAAGACCAGGCCACTTTTTACACTTCTGACCTACACTACTTTCACCGTTTATTGCTCGGTCATGCAACTTACCACCCAAATGAATTTTACCTCCTTTTCTTCTCACTAATAGAGCTTTCATTTGGTGGTATTTCATTGCTGCTGACATTTTTACTTTTTTTGTTATTAATCGAAATTTAACGATTTTTTTTGCAAAAAAATGACATTTTTCACGTTCAGTTGTAAAATTTTGCAAAAAAAAACAAGATCCATATATAAATTTTGCTCTAAATTTATTGTTCTACATGTCTTTGATAAAAAAAAAATGTTTGGGTAAAAAAAAAGTGGTTTGGGTAAAAGTTATAGCGTTTACAAACTATGCTACAAAAATGTGAATTTCCGCTTTTTGAAACAGCTCTGACTTTCTGAGCACCTGTCATGTTTCCTGAGGTTCTACAATGCCCAGACAGTACAAACCCCCCACAAATGACCCCATTTCGGAAAGTAGACACCCTAAGGTATTCGTTGATGGGCATAGTGAGTTCATAGAACTTTTTATTTTTTGTCACAAGTTAGCGGAAAATGATGATTTTTTTTTTTTTTTTTTCTTACAAAGTCTCATATTCCACTAACTTGTGACAAAAAATAAAAAGTTCTATGAACTCACTATGCCCATCAGCGAATACCTTGGGGTCTCTTCTTTCCAAAATGGGGTCACTTGTGGGGTAGTTATACTGCCCTGGTATTCTAGGGGCCCAAATGTGTGGTAAGGAGTTTGAAATCAAATTCTGTAAAAAATGACCTGTGAAATCCGAAAGGTGCTCTTTGGAATATGGGCCCCTTTGCCCACCTAGGCTGCAAAAAAGTGTCACACATCTGGTATCTCCGTACTCAGGAGAAGGTGGGGAATGTGTTTTGGGGTGTCATTTTATATATACCCATGCTGGGTGAGAGAAATATCTTGGCAAAAGACAACTTTTCCCATTTTTTTATACAAAGTTGGCATTTGACCAAGATATTTATCTCACCCAGCATGGGTATATGTAAAAAGACACCCCAAAACACATTCCTCAACTTCTCCTGAATTTTTTGTCACAAGTTAGTGGAAAATGATGATTTTTTTTTTTTTTTTTTTTCATACAAAGTCTCATATTCCACTAACTTGTGACAAAAAATAAAAACTTCCATGAACTCACTATGCCCATCAGAGAATACCTTGGGGTCTCTTCTTTCCAAAATGGGGTCACTTGTGGGGTAGTTATACTTCCCTGGCATTCTAGGGGCCCAAATGTGTGGTAAGGAGTTTGAAATCAAATTCAGTAAAAAATGACCTGTGAAATCCGAAAGGTGCTCTTTGGAATATGGGCCCCTTTGCCCACCTAGGCTGCAAAAAAGTGTCACACATGTGGTATCTCTGTATTCAGGAGAAGTTGAGGAATGTGTTTTGGGGTGTCTTTTTACATATACCCATGCTGGGTGAGATAAATATCTTGGTCAAATGCCAACTTTGTATAAAAAAATGGGAAAAGTTTTCTTTTGCCAAGATATTTCTCTCACCCAGCATGGGTATATATAAAATGACACCCCAAAACACATTCCCCACCTTCTCCTGAGTACGGAGATACCAGATGTGTGACACTTTTTTGCAGCCTAGGTGGGCAAAGGGGCCCATATTCCAAAGAGCACCTTTCGGATTTCACAGGTCATTTTTTTATAGAATTTGATTTCAAACTCCTTACCACACATTTGGGCCCCAAAAATGCCAGGGCAGTATAACTACCCCACAAGTGACCCCATTTTGGAAAGAAGACACCCCAAGGTATTCCGTGAGGGGCATGGCGAGTTCCTAGAATTTTTTATTTTTTGTCACAAGTTAGTGGAAAATGATGATTTTTTTTTTCTTTTTTTTTCATACAAAGTCTCATATTCCACTAACTTGTGACAAAAAATAAAAACTTCCATGAACTCACTATGCCCATCAGCGAATACCTTGGGGTCTCTTCTTTCCAAAATGGGGTCACTTGTGGGGTAGTTATACTGCCCTGGCATGCTAGGGGCCCAAATGTGTGGTAAGGAGTTTGAAATCAAATTCAGTAAAAAATGACCTGTGAAATCCGAAAGGTGCTCTTTGGAATGTGGGCCCCTTTGCCCACCTAGGCTGCAAAAAAGTGTCACACATCTGGTATCTCCGTACTCAGGAGAAGTTGAGGAATGTGTTTTGGGGTGTCTTTTTACATATACCCATGCTGGGTGAGATAAATATCTTGGTCAAATGCCAACTTTGTATAAAAAAATGGGAAAAGTTGTCTTTTGCCAAGATATTTCTCTCACCCAGCATGGGTATATATAAAATGACACCCCAAAACACATTCCCCACCTTCTCCTGAGTACGGAGATACCAGATGTGTGACACTTTTTTGCAGCCTAGGTGGGCAAAGGGGCCCATATTCCAAAGAGCACCTTTCGGATTTCACAGGTCATTTTTTTATAGAATTTGATTTCAAACTCCTTACCACACATTTGGGCCCCAAGAATGCCAGGGCAGTATAACTACCCCACAAGTGACCCCATTTTGGAAAGAAGACACCCCAAGGTATTCCGTGAGGGGCATGGCGAGTTCCTAGAATTTTTTATTTTTTGTCACAAGTTAGTGGAAAATGATGATTTTTTTTTTTCTTTTTTTTTCATACAAAGTCTCATATTCCACTAACTTGTGACAAAAAATAAAAACTTCCATGAACTCACTATGCCCATCAGCGAATACCTTGGGGTCTCTTCTTTCCAAAATGGGGTCACTTGTGGGGTAGTTATACTGCCCTGGCATGCTAGGGGCCCAAATGTGTGGTAAGGAGTTTGAAATCAAATTCAGTAAAAAATGACCTGTGAAATCCGAAAGGTGCTCTTTGGAATGTGGGCCCCTTTGCCCACCTAGGCTGCAAAAAAGTGTCACACATCTGGTATCTCCGTACTCAGGAGAAGTTGAGGAATGTGTTTTGGGGTGTCTTTTTACATATACCCATGCTGGGTGAGATAAATATCTTGGTCAAATGCCAACTTTGTATAAAAAAATGGGAAAAGTTGTCTTTTGCCAAGATATTTCTCTCACCCAGCATGGGTATATATAAAATGACACCCCAAAACACATTCCCCACCTTCTCCTGAGTACGGAGATACCAGATGTGTGACACTTTTTTGCAGCCTAGGTGGGCAAAGGGGCCCATATTCCAAAGAGCACCTTTCGGATTTCACAGGTCATTTTTTTATAGAATTTGATTTCAAACTCCTTACCACACATTTGGGCCCCAAGAATGCCAGGGCAGTATAACTACCCCACAAGTGACCCCATTTTGGAAAGAAGACACCCCAAGGTATTCCGTGAGGGGCATGGCGAGTTCCTAGAATTTTTTATTTTTTGTCACAAGTTAGTGGAAAATGATGATTTTTTCTTTTTTTTTTTTTTCATACAAAGTCTCATATTCCACTAACTTGTGACAAAAAATAAAAACTTCCATGAACTCACTATGCCCATCAGCGAATACCTTGGGGTCTCTTCTTTCCAAAATGGGGTCACTTGTGGGGTAGTTATACTGCCCTGGCATGCTAGGGGCCCAAATGTGTGGTAAGGAGTTTGAAATCAAATTCAGTAAAAAATGACCTGTGAAATCCGAAAGGTGCTCTTTGGAATGTGGGCCCCTTTGCCCACCTAGGCTGCAAAAAAGTGTCACACATCTGGTATCTCCGTACTCAGGAGAAGTTGAGGAATGTGTTTTGGGGTGTCTTTTTACATATACCCATGCTGGGTGAGATAAATATCTTGGTCAAATGCCAACTTTGTATAAAAAAAATGGGAAAAGTTGTCTTTTGCCAAGATATTTCTCTCACCCAGCATGGGTATATGTAAAATGACACCCCAAAACACATTCCCCACCTTCTCCTGAGTACGGAGAAACCAGATGTGTGACACTTTTTTGCAGCCTAGGTGGGCAAAGGGGCCCATATTCCAAAGAGCACCTTTCGGATTTCACAGGTCATTTTTTACTGAATTTGATTTCAAACTCCTTACCACACATTTGGGCCCCTAGAATGCCAGGGCAGTATAACTACCCCACAAGTGACCCCATTTTGGAAAGAAGAGACCCCAAGGTATTCGCTGATGGGCATAGTGAGTTCATGGAAGTTTTTATTTTTTGTCACAAGTTAGTGGAATATGAGACTTTGTATGAAAAAAAAAAAAAATCATCATTTTCCACTAACTTGTGACAAAAAATAAAAAATTCTAGGAACTCACCATGCCCCTCACGGAATACCTTGGGGTGTCTTCTTTCCAAAATGGGGTCACTTGTGGGGTAGTTATACTGCCCTGGCATTTTCCAGGGGCCCTAATGTGTGGTAAGTAGGTAAATGACCTGTGAAATCCGAAAGGTGCTCTTTGGAATGTGGGCTCCTTTGCCCACCTAGGCTGCAAAAAAGTGTCACACATCTGGTATCTCCGTACTCAGGAGAAGGTGGGGAATGTGTTTTGTGGTGTCATTTTACATATACCCATGCTGGGTGAGAGAAATATCTTGGCAAAAGACAACTTTTCCCATTTTTTTATACAAAGTTGGCATTTGACCAAGATATTTATCTCACCCAGCATGGGTATATGTAAAAAGACACCCCAAAACACATTCCTCAACTTCTCCTGAATACAGAGATACCAGATGTGTGACACTTTTTTGCAGCCTAGGTGGGCAAAGGGGCCCAAATTCCTTTTAGGAGGGCATTTTTAGACATTTGGATACCAGACTTCTTCTCACGCTTTGGGGCCCCTAAAATGCCAGGGCAGTATAAATACCCCACATGTGACCCCATTTTGGAAAGAAGACACCCCAAGGTATACAATGAGGGGCATGGCGAGTTCATTGAAAAAAAAAATTTTGGCACAAGTTAGCGGAAATTGATTTTTTTGATTTTGTTCTCACAAAGTCTCCCTTTCCGCTAACTTGGGACAAAAATTTCAATCTTTCATGGACTCAATATGCCCCTCAGCGAATACCTTGGGGTGTCTTCTTTCCAAAATTGTGTTATTTGTGGGGTGTTTGTACTGCCCTGGCATTTGAGGGTCTCCGCAATCATTACATGTATGCCCAGCATTAGGAGTTTCTGCTATTCTCCTTATATTGAGCATACGGGTAATGAGATTTTTTTTTTCCGTTCAGCCTCTGGGCTGAAAGAAAAAAATGAACGGCACAGATTTCTTCATTCGCATCGATCAATGTGGATGAAAAAATCTCTGCCAAAAAAAGAAAAAGGAGGGGAAAGGCGTCTGCCAGGACATACAGTCTTGTGAAAAAATTAGGACACCCTTTGAAAGCATGTGGTTTTTTGTAACATTTTTAATAAATGGTTATTTCATCTCCGTTTCAACAATACAGAGAGATTAAAGTAATCCGACTAAACAAAGAAAACTGAAGAAAAGTCTTTTCAAGATCTTCTGTAAATGTCATTCTACAAAAATGCCTATTCTAACTGAGGAAAAAGATAGGACACCCTTGCCCCTAATAGCGAGTGTTACCTCCTTTGGCTGAAATAACTGCAGTGAGACGGTTCTTGTAGCCATCTACCAGTCTTCGACATCGGTCTGAGGAAATTTTACCCCACTCCTCAATGCAGAACTTTTTCAGCTGTGAGATGTTTGAGGGGTTTCTTGCACGTACAGCCCTTTTCAAGTCACCCCACAGCATCTCAATGGGATTCAAATCTGGACTTTGACTTGGCCATTCCAGGACTCTCCATTTCTTCTTTTTCAGCCAATCTTTGGTTGATTTACTAGTATGTTTTAGGTCATTGTCATGTTGCATGGTCCAGTTCCGCTTCAGCTTTAATTTTCTAACTGATGGTCTCACATGTTCTTCAAGCACCTTCTGATACACAGTAGAATTCATCGTGGATTCTATGATGGTGAGCTGACCAGGTCCTGCTGCAGCAAAGCAGCCCCAAACCATGACACTTCCACCTCCATGCTTCACAGTTGGTATGAGGTTCTTTTCTTGGAATGCTGTGTTTGGTTTACGCCAAACATGTCCTCTGCTGTTGTGTCCAAATAATTCAATTTTGGACTCATCTGTCCAAAGAACATTATTCCAGAAGTCCTGGTCTTTGTCAACTTTATCGCTGGCAAATGTCAGTCTGGCCTCGATGTTTCTCTTGGAAAGCAAAGGTTTCCTCCTTGCACACCTCCCATGCAAGTTAAACTTGTACAGTCTCTTTCTGATTGTAGAGGCATGTACTTCTACATCAACAGTAGCCAGAGCCTGCTGTAGTTCTCGAGATGACACTTTAGGGTTTTTGGATACCTCTTTTAGCATCTTGCGGTCTGCTCTTGGGGTGAACTTGCTGGGGCGACCAGTCCTGGGCATGTTGGCAGTTGTTTTGAAAGCCCTCCACTTGTAGACTATCTTCCGGACAGTGGAATGGCTGATTTCAAAATCTTTTGAGATCTTTTTAAATCCCTTCCCAGACTCATAGGCTGCTACAATCTTTTTTCTGAAGTCCTCTGACAGCTCTTTTGCTCTCACCATGGTGCTCACTCTCACTTCAACAGTCAGGAGCACACCAAACTAAATGTCTGAGGTTTAAATAGGGCAAGCCTCATTCAACATGCAGAGTAACGATCTACTAATTATGTGCACCTGGTGTGATATACCTGTGTGAGATCTGAGCCAATTTAAGAGGGAATACATGTGAGGGTGTCCTATCTTTTTCCTCAGTTAGAATAGGCATTTTTGTAGAATGACATTTACAGAAGATCTTGAAAAGACTTTTCTTCAGTTTTCTTTGTTTAGTTGGATTACTTTAATCTCTCTGTATTGTTGAAACGGAGATGAAATAACCATTTATTAAAAATGTTACAAAAAACCACATGCTTTTAAAGGGTGTCCTAATTTTTTCACATGACTTGTAGGAGCTCCTCCCAACATCCATACCCACTTCAGCTCGTATGCCCTGGCAAACCAGATTTCTCCATTCACATCAATCGATGTGGATGAATAAATCATTGCCGGGATTTTTTTTTTTATATATACAAAGTGATTGCCAAAGTATATGAACACCGCCACCTCCTCAGCTCATATGCCTCGGCAAACATATCTTTTACTGCAGAGGAGAAATCTCGTCTTGCAGCGCCGCATACACCGACTTGCGTGTAATCTGACAGCAGCGCAATGCTTCTGTCCGAATGCACATCAGTGCTGCAGCTGGTCGATCGGTTGGTCCACCTGGAAGGTAAAAAAAACAAAACAAAAAAGAAAAAACCAGGCCGCAAAGCAATAACTTTATTAACTTTAGAACAGAACATATTAACTTTTTTTTAACTTTTTTAACTTTTTTACTTACCGGTAATTTTTTTTTTGTTTAGTTTTTTTTACCTTTATAGAACAAACCTCTCCTTCCCCATGGGACAATGTGCAAAGCGCAAATCGCCCAAAGATGTGGCGAAGTACGTTATGCACTTTATCCCAGGTGAAAGGAGAGGTTTGCAGCAGCTGAGAGTAAAAGGGCTCTAATAGCCCTGTGTGCCTGTCCTGTGAGATGCAATCCCTATGCTAGGTGTACCTGTGTGTGGTACTTGAAACACTCACCAAAGCATAGGGCAGGGTGGTCAAGACAGTCAGGACAGAAATAGCGGGTGTCACGCCTTATTCCACTCCTGCTACAGACACGACATCTTTTTCGGGGTGACGGTTGGGTTGAGGTACCAGGAACGACACTGGGGAAATGTCGCTCGTGTAGACGGCTAACTACACTGGTGGATGGGGCCACGGAACCTCCTGGGTAAAGGAGGTTCTCGATGATCTCTTCCTGGAATTTGAGGAAAGATCGTGTTCTCCCAGCCTTACTGTAGAGAACAAAACTATTGTACAGCGCCAATTGAATTAAATATACAGACACCTTCTTATACCAGCGTCTGGTTCTGCGGGAAACTAAATACGGAGACAACATCTGGTCATTGAAGTCCACCCCTCCCATGAGCGCATTATAGTCGTGGACACAGAGGGGCTTTTCAATGACACGGGTTGCTCGCTCAATTTGGATTGTCGTGTCTGCGTGAATGGAGGAGAGCATGTAAACGTCACGCTTGTCTCTCCATTTCACCGCGAGCAGTTCTTCGTTACACAAGGCAGCCCTCTCCCCCCTTGCAAGACGGGTGGTTACAAGCCGTTGGGGGAAGCCCACGCGACTAGTTCGCGCGGTGCCACAGGCGCAAATCCGTTCTAGAAACAAATGCCTAAAGAGGGCCACACTTGTGTAAAAATTGTCCACATAAAGATGGTACCCCTTGCCGAATAAGGGTGACACCAAGTCCCAGACTGTCTTCCCACTGCTCCCCAGGTAGTCAGGGCAACCGACCCGCTCCAGGGTCTGATCTTTTCCCTCATAGATCCGAAATTTGTGGGTATAGCCTGTGGCCCTTTCACAGAGCTTATACAATTTGACCCCATATCGGGCACGCTTGCTTGGGATGTACTGTTTGAAGCCAAGGCGCCCGGTAAAATGTATTAGGGACTCGTCTACGCAGATGTTTTGCTCGGGGGTATACAAATCTGCAAATTTCTGGTTGAAATGGTCTATGAGGGGCCAAATTTTGTGGAGCCGGTCAAAAGCTGGGTGGCCTCTGGGACGGGAGGTGGTGTTGTCACTAAAATGCAGGAAACGGAGGATGGTCTCAATTCGTGCCCTGGACATAGCAGCAGAGAACATGGGCATGTGATGAATCGGGTGCGTTGACCAATATGACCGCAATTCATGCTTTTTTGTCAGGCCCATGTTGAGGAGAAGGCCCAAAAAAATTTTAAGTTCGGAAACTTGGACTGGTTTCCACCGGAAAGGCTGGGCATAAAAGCTTCCCAGGTTGGCGGATATAAATTGTGTGGCATACTGGTTGGTCTCTGCCACGACTAAGTCCAAGAGCTCCGCAGTCAAGAACAGCTCAAAAAATCCCAGGGCCGAACCGATTTGAGCCGTCTCAACCCGAACTCCAGACTGGGCGGTGAAAGGAGGAACTACAGGTGCGGCTGAAGTTGGTGACTGCCAATCGGGGTTTGCCAGCACCTCAGGGATTCTAGGGGCTCTACGGGCCTGTCTGTGCGGTGTCTGCGACGGGGTAACTAGTGCACGTGCCACCGTACCAGCTTCAACTGCCCTTCGTGTGCTCGCCACGTCACCATGTTGTACGGCAGTGCTGGTACTAGGTCCAGGGAGGGCTGCGCTGCTGGTGTATGCCTCACCACGTGATCCGGCAGCGACAGCCTCACTCTGCTGCTCTTGAAGCGGATCCTGCATAACCTGTGGTCTAGCGACACGGGGCCGGGTACGCCTGGTGCTGCCAGGGACCTCCTCGTCCGAACTTTAGGTCAGAGAGCCACTGCTTTCCACAGGTTCATATTCTGACCCGCTAGATTCATCAGATGAGGGTTCCCACTCCTCATCCGACTGGGTCAGAATCCTGTAGGCCTCTTCAGAAGAATACCCCCTGTTTGACATTTTGGACTACTAAATTTAGGGGTATTCCCTGAGACTACCCAAGAAAAAAAGCAAGCCTGTCTTACAAAGGGGAGGCTAGCGAAGTACCGGAGGCCGCTGCGGTTGATAAAAAATATCAAAACTGATTTTTTTATCGCCGCAGTGCGTGTAAAATGAATGTGCAGTGATCAAAAAATATATATTTTTTGTCACTGCGGTGGGGCGGGCGTGGGTGAACGCACGTGTGGGCGACCGATCAGGCCTGATCGGGCAAACACTGCGTTTTGGGTGGAGGGCGAACTAAAGTGACACTACTACTATTATAGATCTGACCGTGATCAGTTTTGATCACTTACAGATACTATAAAAGTACAAATGCTGATTAGCGATACGCTATTCAGCGAATAAAAGTGACTGCGGTGCGGTGGGGTGGGCGCTAACTGACACTAACTACCTAACCAAGGGGCCTAAACTATCCCTAAAACCTAACAGCCAATACTAGTGAAAAAAAAAAAGTGACAGTTTACACTGATCACTTTTTTTCCTTTCACTGGTGATTGACAGGGGCGATCAAAGGGGTGATCAAAGGGTTAATTGGGGTGCAGGGGGGTGATCAGGGGCTAAGGTGTAGTGTTGGTGTACTCACAGTTCAGTCTGCTTCTCTGCTGGATCCAACCGACGAAAAGGACCAGCAGAGAAGCAGAGAAGCCATATAACAGATCATATTTACTAATATGATCTGTTATATGACTTTTGATTGGATTTTTTGAAAATCGCCAGCCTGCCAGCCAATGATCGTTGCTGGCAGGCTGGTGACGAACTTCTTCTTTGAATTTTGCCGGCCCGCGATGCGCATGCGCGGGCCGGCTTTGAGCGAAATCTCGCGTCTCGCGAGATGACGCGTATATGCGTGATTGTGCGCAGCGCTGCCACCTCCGGAACGCGAATCTGCGTACAGCGGTCCGGAGACTGGTTAATTTCCGATTTATTTATTTGATCTAACAGTATGGCCTCTTGCACACAAACGTTTTTTTTTCTGTTCCGTTTTTTGAATTCCGTATACGGACCGTATATGGAAGCATTCATTTCAATGGATCCGCAAAAAAAAACGGAAGGTACTCCATATGCCTTCCATTTCCGCATTTCCGTTTTTACGTTCCGTTCAAAGATAGAACATGTCCTATTATTGTCCGCATAATGGACAATGATAGTACTATTCTATCAGGAGCCAGCTGTTTTGTTCCGCAAAAAAACTGAAAAAGCCATACTGTCGTGTGCAAGAGGCCTATGTCAGACATAGAAGTGCCAGGCCTTGTACAGGGGAGTGGCAGAGGCCTAAATGTTTCTGGTTCAGGCATAGGTCGCAGCAGAGTAAGGAGGTGTGGCAGCAGGAGTCGCAGCGAGAGGCCTGAGTTTCCGGTGTCATCTATAAGTCGTGTCTTGACAAGCAACCAAGCGGTTCTTGAATGGTTGACTCGTCATCCTCTTCGTTCCAAGTGACATCAGACACCCCCAGCCAAGAGTCGGTGGGTTTGTTAGACACAAACCTTAGTTGGCATGGCCTGGGAGCAGGCTCTGTGCCCTCATCTGCCCTCAACCTGCCTCTGTCCTTTTCTGTTCCCTCAGCTAGAGAAGTATTATATGCTGTGGGCTCAGCTCCACTATACAGTGAGGTTGAGATACTAGAGGAGAGAGAGCAGCTACTGTCCAGCTAAGATGTGGAGGAGACATCCGCTGCTTCGTCCAGTAGGCCGGCAAGTAGTGATGAGGAGAGTGGGGTGGGAGATGGTGTTGCGAGCGGTCAGGCTCCTGACCCAGAGACGGTTGAGCAGGACATCAGTGACGTGCAGACAGTACTCGATGATGATAAAGTAGCTGATCGCACTTGGGAGTCGGGTGACGAAAAGGCTTCATTATCATCGGAAGAAGAGGTTGGCAGCTTGCACGTGAGGCAGCAGTGGAGCCATCAAGTCGCTAGCGTGGACGGGAGTCAGCAGGGTGGCAGCAGTGGGAGGTCGGGAGCCAAACGGGGTAGACCACCCGCTTTGCAGGAGCCTATCTGCCTGGGAAGTAGCGGTGCACGGATTCATGGAGGCAGCGGCGGTAGCAGTCAGTCAGTGCGTAGTGTTGGGGGTAAAATCACCTACTAGGCGGTGTGGCAGTTTTTTGTTATGCCGCAGGAAGAGGTGAACATGGCCATTTGTAGAATCTGTGGGCAGGAGTTGAAGCATGGCAGGGTGCCAATGTTGGCACCACGGCCCTGCGTCAACATATGCAGCATCACCATAAAGTGGCCTGGGAGAACCATGGCTCCAATGTGGTGGTCCAGCCTGCCACAGCAACCACTGCATCAAGCAGTGGCACGCACCCAGTTTCAAGCAGTCAAGACTCCACCACCTCAGCCGAAGGGAGCTGTCTATCCTTCCCATCATCTGCTGGTCCTGATGCTCCTGCTCCTCCTCCTACTCCTTGTCAGTCATTCCATCAGCAATGGATCACAGTATGCGTGCACTCATCCAACGGTGCAGAAGCTAAATGTGCTCCTGGCCAAGTTGCTGGTGCTGCAGTCCCTCCCTTTCCAAGTGGTGGACTCTGCACCTTTCAGAGAACTGATGGCTTGATGCTTGTAGAGGTAGAGAGTCCCAAGCCATGGAAACATAGAAACATAGAATGTGTCGGCAGATAAGAAACATTTGGCCCATCTAGTCTGACCAATATACTGAATACTATGAATAGCCCCTGGCCCTATCTTATATGAAGGATGGCCTTATGCCTATCTCATGCATGCTTAAACTCCTTCACTGTATTTGCAGCTACCACTTCTGCAGGAAGGCTATTCCATGCATCCACTACTCTCTCAGTAAAGTAATAATTCCTGATATTACTTTTAAAACTTTGCCCCTCTAATTTAAAACTATGTCCTCTTGTAGCAGTTTTTCTTCTTGTAAAGGGGGAATATTAATCACCAATATTTATGCAAATATCGATAATTAATATTCATAAATGGGAGGAGCCACCTAGTGATAACTCCGCCCATTTATGCCTTTATATAATAATAACAATACCTTCGCTATGCTTCACACTGATCACTATGCTAGCTGCATGCGCCTTACTAAACTAACTATCGCCAATAACCACACGCCACACAGATAGTTATAAACCAAACACAGTATTTATTACTAACAATACACTACGCACGCAATACTAACAATACAGCACTAAATATACAATCCTAAACTACACTACACAGCACAATCCCAAATTCCACCCCACACACTATCTATATAATACAATAATACATTCGCATACACACAAATATCAGCAACCCACCCGCCTGACTAATCACTGTCCCTAAGGGGTACAAGGAGTTAAACACAATGGTGGCTCTGCAGGGGTTATTACCTGCAGGCCAAGGGACACAGGGTTATGAGTTATCAGGACAGTGGTAGCAGGGATCAGGCATTCACAGTCTAATATTTGCTTATAATTATATATATCTATATCAATGGAATAGATATATATATTTATAGCAGCACACCACAATATAAGTAACAATACTAACTACACTAACACATTCCCATTTCCACCCATCAACTAACTATACAATTTACACATTCAATATCAACAATCCACCCCACCTGACTATTCACTGTCCCTACGGGGTACGACGAAGGGTTAAAAGGATTTGTTTGCAGAGCAGAAGCATGCTCTACAAAGGAACCAAGGCAGGGAAACAGGGGTTATTCAGGGTACAGGGGTCTATGGGGGGTGAACCAGGGGAGAGCAGGCACACAGGGAAACAGGGGTAACCAGGGGAGACCAGGGGTCTACAGACACAGCAGGGAGTGGGGGTAATCAGGGGTCAAGGGTTTGGGGATCAGGGTGTCCAGTAACACGGCAAGGGTAAATCAGGGCCCAGGGTCACATCACATCAAGGGTAAATCAGGGCCCAGGGTACACATCACGGACACAAATATAGGGGTAACAGGACCAGGGGTGTGGGTTAACCAGGGGAGAGATATAGCGGTCGGGGGTCAGGGGATATACTTAATCCTTCCAGCGTTAGTAGGCCATTTACAGGCGGTCATCATGGAGCTGCACTCTCCCATGTATCTAGTCTGGTTGCAAGAGACCGCATGTCTGCCATGCTGGGGGTTTTATATCCCAAAAGCAACCCCTCCTCCTTCCTCAGGGATGTGACATCATAGTGTCACTGTGACGTATGCCTGCCTACAATCCCCAGAGTCCCCCCCCCCCCTAGTCCCAAAGATGCTGGGAGTAGTGGGATGGAGTTTTAGCCATGGGCAGAGGTGTGGAAAAACAGGTTCTCTGATTAGAAGGTCCCCTCACAAATGGTGCCAAAGCGTCTGATTGCTTTGGGCCTGAACAAAAGGGGACTAGATGCTAATCAGCTGTTATCCTACAGGCTAAACAACTCTGTTGATAACAGTTGGAATTGCATATATGCATATATATATCCACAGATGCTTGGGGGCTCATCTATAAACACATACTGTCATGCTGACATAAGTGTATATACATAGACACGTGTGCAAATACATACACACATATCTATATATACACACACCCTCGCATATATCTGGGGCATACAGGGGACATATATAAGGGGGCACATATATATACTAATATAAGGGGGATTATAAGGGGGCACAGCTTCCAGGGACCACATATTTCCCACAGGGGCCACCATGAGCCCCTGGGGATCACCATGGGCATCACCCCATGATGCGGTGGTTAATGTATGCATATATATACCATACATGCCCGCACGTGTTTGCAGGCATGCATGGATATATATGCACACGTCTCAACCGTTCCTCAACAATCCCCCTGTTGTCGGAATATAATACGACAATATAATGGGGGAACGGGTTGAGATATGTTTGCCCCCCTTCAACCCCATCTTTGGTGGAAGTTCAGGAAGAACTGTAGTGCACACTGATCTTTAGGTACTTAGACATCCCCAATCCAGCTTCCTCCGACCTGCCTTTCTGTCTTCTTCTTGACATCTTTAGGATACCACACACCCACAGTCTCTTGGTTAGCTGGTCTTTCTTTAACAGTCTTAGTGTCGGCCACCCCCACTTTGGAGTGACCACACCCCCACAGTCTCTCGGTAATTCTGCCGATCTTCAGGTATCTTCGTCCCCCCCAATTCTGGAGCGGGTTCACCCTTACAGTCTTTACCTTTCTATAACAGTCTCTTGGTGTCGGCCACCCCCACTTTGGAGTGACCACACCCCCACAGTCTCTCGGTAATTCTGCCGATCTTCAGGTATCTTCGCCCCCCCAATTCTGGAGCGGGTTCACCCTTACAGTCTTTGTCCCAACTTTCTTCTATCCAACATCTGTTTCCATCTTGATGGGTGCGGTTCTCCCGTGGACAGATTAATAGGTCTTTACAAGGCAGGTCAGACTCTTAAGCGGTGATGTCATAGTACCTAAATTCTACTGCGGAGAACACCTCCGCCACACTACACCTCCAGCCCTTCCCTTAAGAACCTCACCGTTCCAGGGTTCAAGGTGGCAAATGAATGATGCCTGTCCCTATCGTGACCTAACCTTATCCCCATTCACACAAAATACATGCCACATCCCTCCCAACACCACCAAATTCCATTAAATGTGTGTACCCATAGAGACTAATGCAACCTGGCATATCTCTACACCTCCAAAGGCACAGGTAGGTCGCAGACCCCTGTGTCAATGGGAAACTACTATAGGATGCAAATGTGTACAGCCAAATAATAACTCACCGCAATGCGTTGGGCGAGTTTCCCTGGGTATAGGCTGTCACACATTTGTACCTAAAGTCTCTATGGGTACACAATCAACCAACATAATCAATCAATAAATACAATGTGCTATGGGGTTTCAGGGTAGTACAAGTTATACGTCCCGAACCCTCATAGGAAACAAAGTGTGTCCATACAATATTTGGCTACAGGAACAATGTTTGAGTTATGTCCTGAGCCTCCTCCTCCGGATAGTTCTGTAAAGTTCTGTCTGGTTCTGGTGTATTTGGTCAGTAAGTCCCTTGACCCTCAGATTACGATGACCAGAACCAGAAGAAGTTTCACTGGGTGAAACAATTGAATAAGTTCTTCCACCCGAACGTCTCCCAAGTCTTCCTCCAGAGCCTTAAATAATGCTCCCGCTGGATTGTGGCACAGTCTTCTCTAGAACACCTCTAGGCAGAGGTCGCTTAGTTGCCAAAATCCAGTGGGATCCTCTGGAGCTTCAAAACAGTGTCAGGGGGAATAGCTGGCCTCTTCTGTGGCATCTCCTAGGTTTTTCTTCCGCTCCATATAAAAATCACACCTATGGCAGAAGAAAATACCAGGCGCTCCCAGGGGAGATTCTCCCCTAACAGTGCAATTAATGTGAAAATTCCCAGCCCCAATACCTTTGACCCATGGGTAGAGAAAGGTATTGGGCTGCCCTTTATCTCACAGGACCCCTCGTTATCCCAACACTGGTGTCTGAACACCCTACCTTCAGAGGATTGAGTCCTCTGCTGCACATCCCTCTGCGCCAACAGATAAGGATGGCCACCCTACTAGGTTAGGATAACTGGAGTTCTGTGGACAAAGCACCATCTTGTTATTGATGGCACCGCATCCCTGTCCACCCATGTGTACCCAGGCTGATTTCCCCCTGTGATCCCGTCTTGTGGAGGCCCGCAGAACCAATGGCATAGTCATGCCCTGGTTCCCCAGGACCCCACAACACAAGAACACAGTCCACACTCTGCTGCCAAACACTCTGCGTCCAATCCCTATCAGAGCTGTGCTACCTGACCGGACTAGAATTAAGTGCGCAGCACAACATTACACCAATGTTGTCTGTCCGCCCCAGTCCCCAGCGCAACACAGCCCTACCGAAAACCTGGAGCACAACAGTGCTATCTGTATCGATCTGAGACCCTGGTTGCCCAGAATAATATCACATCATCCTTTGTGTGCTGCATGGAGAAGGTCCTTATGCCTTCTCCCGACCAGCAGGATTTCCCGTGTGATATTATCTGCTCGCGAACCTATACGTTCTCGATCCACAGTATAACACTGTTCCACTCCAAGGGGACACAGAATGAAACAAAGACAGCAGACGGGACTTACAACACTACATAAATCAGCATGGTAGAACACATCCGTAGACAAGGACTACCACCATCAACATCAAGAAGAACGTACAAACAGATAACAAAAACACACAACATGGACATACACAGGGAACAAACTGTGTAACAAATAGTACAGGGGTGTCAAATGTTGCCTAGCCTAGCTTGGCCACTCTGACCTCTCAGCAGCTGGTGATGCTGCCGAGAGGTAACCCCGTTATGGCCAGGCTGACTAGACCCCACTGCACAACTTGTTACCTGGCTGATACTGTTGGACACATTGCAATTACTTGCACAAGGGCAATTCCTTGCAATGTGTCCTTTGTTCCTACACCTGAAACACGTGACTTGGTTTCCTGTCCTGTGTGTTATGTTCCCATCTGTTTCGCAGTGTCTCGCTATGTGACCTAGGCCACCACATGCAAAACATCTGATGTTTGCTCTGCATGGCCCAGGTCCATCTACACTGCATCCGTGCTCCCTTCTCCTGAATTGTTCCATCCTCAGGGACGCACTCTTCACCACAGTTGTTTTTCCCAAAGTCAGGGAAAAATCTCTGTTAGTCTGGACCGGCTTGACCTGATGATCAGACCGGTCACAGACTACTCTCCCCCCTTGTGGCCCTGCACAGGGCAACGTTTTGGGAGATTCCGACCCTGGCTTTACGGAAAAAGAAAGGGCCGGCACCAACTTGGTGATAACCTGTTGCATGCCAGACATTAGCTGGGACCTTACAGCAACCTGAGCCTTCAATTTGGCTACCGTCACGTCAGTAGAGGCAGTCCGCTCCTTGAAGGCATTGACTTCAGTATAAGACTGAGTCAACTTAGCCTCAATTTCCTCCTTCTGCCTCTGCAGCTCTACCAACTGTGACTCCATCCTAGCCACCTGCGCATCTTGCTCAACAGTAGACTGCACATTCTCTGCCAGCTGTGCCTGCAATGTCGAAACCTGGTCCGAATTACTGGCACAGCACTGGCAGTGAATGGCCGGAGGAATTGTCTCCGTTGACCGAGACACCAGCGCAACTTCCTTTGGCTTACAGATGCTAGCCTCAAACGTATGAACGAGTTTGGCCAGCATCCGAAGCCGTTTGGTGGCCTTGTTCAAAACCGTCCGTTTGTTAACACAAAGCTTGTCGTAACTACAAGCCTGTGCTAACAAATCGGACCACAGCATTTCTGCTGACTTGTATGTAGTGGGGAGGATGGGGTTAAATGTGCTGTGTTTGCTCAAGTGTTGCAGTGTGGGGAAGTCCATACTCACCGTTTGATGAGTGTCCATCTTCTTCTTGGCGCCGTACCTCGCAGCTGCTTGGAAGAAGTCCATTTTCCCGGATCGCCTCTTCCCGACCAGCCTGACTTGTACGCCGCTCCCACGAAGATGGATCTCCTTCAGTGATGTGTCTTCTTCTCCCTTGCAATCACTTGAGCGATGCAGTGACCGTGTAAAGCAAACAGCAAAATATTAATACACAGATAGACAATAGATTCTCTGCTAAAGATTTTGATCCGTGTTTGGTGCTGTGAGGTAGAGCCGCGTTACCTGTCCGAATTATCAGGTCCTAGACGCTCAGACCACTGACCGCGTCTCTCTTGCCTGATAATTGACAGTATAACCGAACTATAGCCTCAAAACCAAACACAGATTTCAAAATCTAAGCAGTGGGCCTGACTCGCCAATGTAAAGGGGGCATATTAATCAGCAACATTTATGCAAATATCGATAATTAATATTCATAAATGGGAGGAGCCATCTAGTGATAACTCCGCCCATTTATGCCTTTATATAATAATAACAATACCTTCGCTATGCTTTACACTAATCACTACGCTAGCTGCAAGCGCCTTACTATCACTATACTACGGCGGCGACTACTAAAAACACCATACACTGCATTATGAACAATAAGGAATATTTATTACACAATACAATTATATCAGTCTAGCAATACGTTATATCTATATATATTCATGGATCAATGGATATGAATATACATACATATAGACGTACACACCGCAATACAGAAACAGTACTACAATAAACACAATACATGCCTAACTACACTACACAATCCCAAATTCCACCCCACATACTATCTATACATTACAATAATACATTCGCATACACACAAATATCAGCAACCCACCCGCCTGACTAATCACTGTCCCTAAGGGGTACAAGGAGTTAAACACAATGGTGGCTCTGCAGGGGTTATTACCTGCAGGCCAAGGGACACAGGGTTATGAGTTATCAGGACAGTGGTAGCAGGGATCAGGCATTCACAGTCTAATATTTGCTTATAATTATATATATCTATATCAATGGAATAGATATATATATTTATAGCAGCACACCACAATATAAGTAACAATACTAACTACACTAACACATTCCCATTTCCACCCATCAACTAACTATACAATTTACACATTCAATATCAACAATCCACCCCACCTGACTATTCACTGTCCCTACGGGGTACGACGAAGGGTTAAAAGGATTTGTTTGCAGAGCAGAAGCATGCTCTACAAAGGAACCAAGGCAGGGAAACAGGGGTTATTCAGGGTACAGGGGTCTATGGGGGGTGAACCAGGGGAGAGCAGGCACACAGGGAAACAGGGGTAACCAGGGGAGACCAGGGGTCTACAGACACAGCAGGGAGTGGGGGTAATCAGGGGTCAAGGGTTTGGGGATCAGGGTGTCCAGTAACACGGCAAGGGTAAATCAGGGCCCAGGGTCACATCACATCAAGGGTAAATCAGGGCCCAGGGTACACATCAGGGACACAAATATAGGGGTAACAGGACCAGGGGTGTGGGTTAACCAGGGGAGAGATATAGCGGTCGGGGGTCAGGGGATATACTTAATCCTTCCAGCGTTAGTAGGCCATTTACAGGCGGTCATCATGGAGCTGCACTCTCCCATGTATCTAGTCTGGTTGCAAGAGACCGCATGTCTGCCATGCTGGGGGTTTTATATCCCAAAAGCAACCCCTCCTCCTTCCTCAGGGATGTGACATCATAGTGTCACTGTGACGTATGCCTGCCTACAATCCCCAGAGTCCCCCCCCCCCCTAGTCCCAAAGATGCTGGGAGTAGTGGGATGGAGTTTTAGCCATGGGCAGAGGTGTGGAAAAACAGGTTCTCTGATTAGAAGGTCCCCTCACAAATGGTGCCAAAGCGTCTGATTGCTTTGGGCCTGAACAAAAGGGGACTAGATGCTAATCAGCTGTTATCCTACAGGCTAAACAACTCTGTTGATAACAGTTGGAATTGCATATATGCATATATATATCCACAGATGCTTGGGGGCTCATCTATAAACACATACTGTCATGCTGACATAAGTGTATATACATAGACACGTGTGCAAATACATACACACATATCTATATATACACACACCCTCGCATATATCTGGGGCATACAGGGGACATATATAAGGGGGCACATATATATACTAATATAAGGGGGATTATAAGGGGGCACAGCTTCCAGGGACCACATATTTCCCACAGGGGCCACCATGAGCCCCTGGGGATCACCATGGGCATCACCCCATGATGCGGTGGTTAATGTATGCATATATATACCATACATGCCCGCACGTGTTTGCAGGCATGCATGGATATATATGCACACGTCTCAACCGTTCCTCAACACTTCTTTTAAATATTTTCTCCTCTTTTACCTTGCTGATTCCCTTTATGTATTTAAAAGTTTCTATCATATCCCCTCTCTCTCGTCTTTCTTCCAAGCTATACATGTTAAGGTCCTTTAATCTTTCCTGGTAAGTTTAATCTTGCAATCCATGTACTAGTTTAGTAGCTCTTCTCTGAACTCTCTCCAAAGTATCAATATCCTTTTGGAGATATGGTCTCCAGTACTACACACAATACTCCAAATGAGGTCTCACCAGTGCTCTGTAGAGCGGCATGAGCACCTCCCTCTTTCTACTGTTAATGCCTCTCCCTATACACCCAAGAATTCTGCTAGCATTTCCTGCTGCTCTATGACATTGTCTGCCTACCTTTAAGTCTTCTGAAATAATGACCCCTAAATCCCTTTCCTCAGATACTGAGGTTAGGACTGTATTACTGATTTTATATCCTGCTCTTGGGTTTTTACGCCCCAGGTGCATTATCTTGCACTTATCAGCATTAAATTTTAGTTGTTAGATTTTTGACCATTCCTCTAGTTTTCCTAAATCCTTTTCCATTTGGTGTATCCCTCCAGGAACATCAACCCTGTTACAAATCTATGTGTCATCAGCAAAAAGACACACCTTACCATTGAGGCCTTCTGCAATTTTGCTGATAAAGATATTAAACAATATGGGTCCCAGAACAGATCCCTGAGGTACCCCACTGGTGACTAGAGATGTCGCGAATAGAGTTGAGCGAACACCTGGATGTTCGGGTTCGAGAAGTTCGGCCGAACTTCCCAGAAATGTTCGGGTTCGGGATCCGAACCCGACCCGAACTTCGTCCCGAACCCCATTGAAGTCAATGGGGACCCGAACTTTTGGGCACTAAAAAGGCTGTAAAACAGCCCAGGAAAGAGCTAGAGGGCTGCAAAAGGCAGCAACATGTAGGTAAATCCCCTGCAAACAAATGTGGATAGGGAAATGAATTAAGATAAAAATTAAAAAAATAAAAATGACCCAATATCAATTGGACAGAGGTCCCATAGCAGATAATCTGGCTTCACGTCAGCAGAGAATCAGTCTCTTCATGCCATAGCAAAGAATCTGGCTTCATGTCAGCAGAGAATCAGTCTCTTCATGCCATAGCAGAGAATCTGGCTTCATGTCACCCACCACTGGAACAGGCCACTTTCACATATTTAGGCCCCGGCACCCAGACAGAGGAGATAGGTCCCGTAACAGAGAATCTGGCCTTATGTCAGCACAGAATCTGTCTTCATGTCATAGCAGAGAATCAGGCTTCACGTCACCCACCACTGGAACAGGCCACTGTCACACATTTAGGCCCAGGCACCCAGGAAAAGAGGAGAGAGGTCCCGTAACAGAGAATCTGGCCTTATGTCAGCACAGAATCTGTCTTAATGTCATAGCAGAGAATCAGGCTTCACGTCACCCACCACTGGAACAGGCCACTGTCACACATTTAGGCCCAGGCACCCAGGCAGAGGAGAGAGGTCCCGTAACAGAGAATCTGGCCTTATGTCAGCACAGAATCTGTCTTCATGTCATAGCAGAGAATCAGGCTTCACGTCACCCACCACTGGAACAGGCCACTGTCACACATTTAGGCCCAGGCACCCAGGCAGAGGAGAGAGGTCCCGTAACAGAGAATCTGGCCTTATGTCAGCACAGAATCAGTCTTCATGTCATAGCAGAGAATCAGGCTTCACGTCACCCACCACTGGAACAGGCCACTGTCACACATTTAGGCCCCGGCACCCAGGCAGAGGAGAGAGGTCCCGTAACAGAGAATCTGGCCTTATGTCAGCACAGAGTCTGTCTTCATGTCATAGCAGAGAATCAGGCTTCACGTCACCCACCACTGGAACAGGCCACTGTCACATATTTAGGCCCAGGCACCCAGGCAGAGGAGAGAGGTCGCGTAACAGAGAATCTGGCTTCATGTCAGCACAGAATAAGTCTTCATGTCATAGCAGAGAATCAGGCTTCACGTCACCCACCACTGGAACAGGCCACTGTCACACATTTAGGCCCCGGCACCCAGACAGAGGAGAGGTTCATTCAACTTTGGGTTGCCCCGCAATATAATGGTAAAATGAAATTAAAAATAGTATTGAATGAGGAAGTGCCCTGGAGTAGAATAATATATTGTTAAGGGGATATAGTTAATATCTAATCTGCACAAGGGATGGACAGGTCCTGTGGGATCCATGCCTGGTTCATTTTTATGCTTGTCCACATTGGCTGTAGACAGGCGGCTGCGTTTGTCTGTAATGACGCCCCCTGCCGTGCTGAATACACGTTCAGACAAAATGCTGGCCGCCGGGCAGGGCAGCACCTCCAAGGCATAAAAGGCTAGCTCTGGCCACGTGGACAATTTGGAGACCCAGAAGTTGAGTGGGGCCGAACTATCAGTCAGTAAGTGAAGGGGTGTGCACAGGTACTGTTCCACCATTTTAGTGAAATGTTGCCTCCTGCTAACACGTTCCGTATCAGGTGGTGGTGCAGTTAGCTGTGGCGTGTTGACAAAACTTTTCCACATCTCTGCCATGCTAACCCTGCCCTCAGAGGAGCTGGCCGTGACACAGCTGCGTTGGCGACCTCTTGCTCCTCCTCTGCCTTCGCCTTGGGCTTCCACTGGTTCCCCTGTGACATTTGGGAATGCTCTCAGTAGCGCGTCTACCAACGTGCGCTTGTACTCGCGCATCTTCCTATCACGCTCCAGTGTAGGAAGTAAGGTGGGCACATTGTCTTTGTACCGGGGATCCAGCAGGGTGGCAACCCAGTAGTCCGCACACGTTAAAATGTGGGCCACTCTGCTGTCGTTGCGCAGGCACTGCAGCATGTAGTCGCTCATGTATGCCAGGCTGCCCAGAGGTAAGGACAAGCTGTCCTCTGTGGGAGGCGTATCGTCATCGTCCTGTGTTTCCCCCCAGCCACGCACCAGTGATGGGCCCGAGCTGCTTTGGGTGCCACCCCGCTGTGAACATGCTTCATCCTCATCCTCCTCCACCTCCTCCTCATCCTCGTCCTCCAGTAGTGGGCCCTGTCTGGCCACATTTGTACCTGGCCTCTGGTGTTGCAAAAAACCTCCCTCTGAGTCACTTCGAAGAGACTGGCCTGAAAGTGCTAAAAATAACCCCTCTTCCTCCTGGGCCACCTCCTCTTCCTTCATCGCCCTAAGTGTTTTCTCAAGGAGACATAGAAGTGGTATTGTAACAGGGCACACAGGTCTCGCATGGAGGCCCAGTCATTGGTGGTGAAGTGTGTCTGATCCGCAGTGCGACTGACCCGTGCGTGCTGCAGCTGAAACTCTACTATGGTCTGCTGCTGCTCGCACAGTCTGTCCAGCATATGCAAGGTGGAGTTCCACCTGGTGGGTACGTCGCATATGAGGCGGTGAGCGGGAAGGCCGAAGTTACGCTGTAGCGCAGACAGGCGAGCAGCGGCAGGGTGTGAACGCCGGAAGCGCGAACAGACGGCCGGCATTTTATGCAGCAGCTCTGACATGTCGGGGTAGTTGCGAATGAACTTCTGCACCACCAAATTCAGCACATGCGCCAGGCAAGGGATGTGCGTCAAACCGGCTAGTCCCAGAGCTGCAACGAGATTTCGCCCATTATCTCACACCACCAGGCCGGGCTTGAGGCTCACCGGCAGCAACCACTCGTCGGTCTGTTGTTCTATACCCCGCCACAACTCCTGTGCGGTGTGGGGCTTGTCCCCCAAACATATGAGTTTCAGAATGGCCTGCTGACGTTTACCCCGGGCTGTGCTGAAGTTGGTGGTGAAGGTGTGTGGCTGACTGGATGAGCAGGTGGAAGAAGAGGAGGAGGAAGCTGAGTAGGAGGAGGAGGAGACAGGAGGCAAAGAATGTTGCCCTGCGATTCTTGGCGGCGGAAGGACGTGCGCCAAACAGCTCTCCGCCTGGGGCCTAGCCGCCACTACATTTACCCAGTGTGCAGTTAGGGAGATATGGCGTCCCTGGCCGTGCTTACTGGTCCACGTATCTGTGGTTAGGTGGACCTTGCCACAGATGGCGTTGCGCAGTGCACACTTGATTTTATCGGACACTTGTTTGTGCAGGGAAGGCACGGCTCTCTTGGAGAAGTAGTGGCGGCTGGGAACAACATACTGTGGGACAGCAAGTGACATGAGCTGTTTGAAGCTGTGTGTGTCCACCAGCCTAAATGACAGCATTTCATAGGCCAGTAGTTTAGAAATGCTGGCATTCAGGGCCAGGGATCGAGGGTGGCTAGGTGGGAATTTACGCTTTCTCTCAAATGTTTGTGAGATGGAGAGCTGAACGCTGCCGTGTGACATGGTTGAGATGCTTGGTGACGCAGGTGGTGGTGTTGGTGGTACATCCCATGTTTGCTGGGCGGCAGGTGCCAACGTTCCTCCAGAGGCAGAGGAAGAGGCCGAGGCGGCGGCGGCAGCAGCAGAAGAGGCCGAGGCGGCGGCAGCAGCAGAAGAGGCCGAGGCGGCAGCAGCAGAAGAGGTAGCAGGGGGAGCCTGAGTGACTTCCTTGTTTTTAAGGTGTTTACTCCACTGCAGTTCATGCTTTGCATGCAGGTGCCTGGTCATGCAGGTTGTGCTAAAGTTCAGAACGTTAATGCCTCGCTTCAGGCTCTGATGGCACAGCGTGCAAACCACTCGGGTCCTGTCGTCAGCACATTGTTTGAAGAAGTGCCATGCCAGGGAACTCCTTGAAGCTGCCTCTGGGGTGCTCGGTCCCAGATGGCGGCGGTCAGTAGCAGGCGGAGTCTCTTGGCGGCGGGTGTTCTGATTTTGCCCACTACTCCCTCTTTTACTACGCTGTTGGCTCGTTCTCACCACTGCCTCTTCCTCCTAACTCTGAAAGTCAGTGGCACAACCTTCATTCCATGTGGGGTCTAGGACCTCATCGTCCCCTGCATCGTCTTCCACCCAGTCTTGATCCCTGACCTCCTGTTCAGTCTGCACACTGCAGAAAGACGCAGCAGTTGGCACCTGTGTTTCGTCATCATCAGAGACGTGCTGAGGTGGTATTCCCATGTCCTCATCATCAGGAAAAATAAGTGGTTGTGCGTTAGTGCATTCTATCTCTTCCACCACTGGGGAAGGGCTAGGTTGATGCCCTTGGGAAACCCTGGCAGCAGAGTCTTCAAACAGCATAAGAGACTGCTGCATAACTTGAGGCTCAGACAGTTTCCCTGATATGCATGGGGGTGATGTGACAGACCGATGGGCTTGGTTTTCATGCGCCATCTGTGCGCTTTCTGCAGAAGACTGGGTGGGAGATAATGTGAACGTGCTGGATCCACTGTCGGCCACCTAATTGACTAATGACTGTACCTGCTCAGGCCTTACCATCCTTAGAACAGCATTGGGCCCCACCAAATATCGCTGTAAATTCTGCTGGCTACTGGGACCTGAGGTAGTTGGTTCACTAGGACGTGTGGCTGTGGCAGAACGGCCACGTCCTCTCCCAGCACCAGAGGGTCCACTAACACCACCACGACCATGTACACGTCCGCGTCCGCGTCCCTTATTAGATGTTTTCCTCATTGTTCCCGTTCACCACAATTTTGTGCTTTTACGGTCACTACAAATAACTTGACCAGCTAAAACAGTACAGATTTGGTTGAATAGAAATGTCAGGTCTATTTTTTAGGCGCTGGGTGACAGGCTCAACTTGCCCCTGATGTAGTATATGGCCAAAAAATAACCACACTATTGATGGTTAAATGCACTTGGGTGACACAGGCTCAGCCTGCACCAGATGTAGTATATGGCGTCCCTTATTAGATGTTTTCCTCATTGTTCCCGTTCACCACAATTTTGAGAATGGCAAATTTGGGAATAGTTTTTCAACCCAGAACAAAAAGTGTGCTTTTACGGTGACTACAAATAACTTGACCAGCTAAAACAGTACAGATTTGGTTGAATAGAAATGTCAGGCCTGTTTTTTTTTGCGCTGTGTGACAGTTATAGGTTTAATCACAGAATCAGACTTCTATCTGCACGGTAGCGTGTGTCTTAGGTTTTTCTGAATGACACTATCAGCACCTTCAATGTAAGATATCCTTTTTGGGATAGATTTCAAGTAGGCCTCATATACCAGAAACTAGTTATTTTGAGAATGGCAAATTTGGGAATAGTTTTTCAACCCAGAACAAAAAGTGTGCTTTTACGGTCACTACAAATAACTTGACCAGCTAAAACAGTACAGATTTGGTTGAATAGAAATGTCAGGCCTGTTTTTTTTTGCGCTGTGTGACAGTTATAGGTTTAATCACAGAATCAGACTTCTATCTGCACGGTAGCGTGTGTCTTAGGTTTTTCTGAATGACACTATCAGCACCTTCAATGTAAGATATCCTTTTTGGGATAGATTTCAAGTAGGCCTCATATACCAGAAACTAGTTATTTTGAGAATGGCAAATTTGGGAATAGTTTTTCAACCCAGAACAAAAAGTGTGTTTTTCCGGTCACTACAAATAACTTGACCAGCTAAAACAGTACAGATTTGGTTGAATAGAAATGTCAGGCCTGTTTTTTTTTGCGCTGTGTGACAGGTATGGGTTTAATCACAGAATCAGACTTCTATCTGCACGGTCGCGTGTGTCTTAGGTTTTTCTGAATGACACTATCAGCACCTTCAATGTAAGATATCCTTTTTGGGATAGATTTCAAGTAGGCCTCATATACCAGAAACTAGTTATTTTGAGAATGGCAAATTTGGGAATAGTTTTTCAACCCAGAACAAAAAGTGTGCTTTTACGGTGACTACAAATAACTTGACCAGCTAAAACAGTACAGATTTGGTTGAATAGAAATGTCAGGCCTGTTTTTTTTTTGCGCTGTGTGACAGGTATAGGTTTAATCACAGAATCAGACTTCTATCTGCACGGTAGCGTGTGTCTTAGGTTTTTCTGAATGACACTATCAGCACCTTCAATGTAAGATATCCTTTTTGGGATAGATTTCAAGTAGGCCTCATATACCAAGCGCTTCGATTGGATTGAGTTCCTCTAGAGCGCTATACAAGGACTTAGTAACATAACATAACATACCAGAAACTAGTTATTTTGAGAATGGCAAATTTGGGAATAGTTTTTCAACCCAGAACAAAACGTGTGCTTTTACGGTCACTACAAATAACTTGACCAGCTAAAACAGTACAGATTTGGTTGAATAGAAATGTCAGGCCTGTTTTTTCTTTGCGCTGTGTGACAGGTATAGGTTTAATCACAGAATCAGACTTCTATCTGCACGGTAGCGTGTGTCTTAGGTTTTTCTGAATGACACTATCAGCACCTTCAATGTAAGATATCCTTTTTGGGATAGATTTCAAGTAGGCCTCATATACCAGAAACTAGTTATTTTGAGAATGGCAATTTTGGGAATAGTTTTTCAACCCAGAACAAAAAGTGTGCTTTTACGGTCACTACAAATAACTTGACCAGCTAAAACAGTACAGATTTGGTTGAATAGAAATGTCAGGTCTATTTTTTAGGCGCTGGGTGACAGGCTCAACTTGCCCCTGATGTAGTATATGGCCAAAAAATAACCACACTATTGATGGTTAAATGCACTTGGGTGACACAGGCTCAGCCTGCACCAGATGTAGTATATGGCCAAAAAATAACCAGACTGTTGATGGTAAATGCACTTCGGTGACACAGGCTCAGCCTGCAGCTGATGTAGTATATGGCCAAAAAATAACCAGACTGTTGATGGTTAAATGCACTTCGGTGACACAGGCTCAGCCTGCAGCTGATGTAGGATATAGCACAAAATAACCACACTATTGATGGTTAAATACACTTGGTGATAGCTTGTGCTGGCGCACCACAAGTCACAAAATGGCCGCCGATCACCCCAGAAAAAAGTGATCTAAAAACGCTCTGGGCAGCCTCAAAAAAGTGAGCAAGTCGATATTAGCACTTCAATGATCCACAGCTGCAGATCGATCACAGAATGAAGTCTTTTGGAGGAGTTAATCTGCCTAATCTCGCCCTAACGTCGCAGCTGCAACCTCTCCCTATGCTTGAATCAGCAGAGTGACGTGCAGCGCTACGTGACCCAAGCTTATATAGAGGCTGGGTCACATGCTGCACTGGCCAATCACAGCCATGCCAATAGTAGGCAAGGCTGTGATGGCCTCTTGGGGCAAGTAGTATGACGCTTGTTGATTGGCTGCTTTGCAGCCTTTCAAAAAGCGGCAAGAAAGCGCCGAACACCGAACCCGAACCCGGACTTTTACGAAAATGTTCGGGTTCGGGTCCGTGTCACGGACACCCCAAAATTCGGTACGAACCCGAACTATACAGTTCGGGTTCGCTCATCCCTAGTCGCGAACATAAAATTTACCGTTCGCGAACGTGAATTTCCGCAAATGTTCGCGAATGGGCGAACCGGGCGAACCACCATAGACTTCAATAAACAGGCGATTTTTAAAACCCACAGGGACTCTTTCTGGCCACAATAGTGATGGAAAAGTTGTTTCAAGGGGACTAACACCTGGACTGTGGAATGCCGCAGGGGGATCCATGGCAAAACTCCCATGGAAAATTACGTAGTTGACGCAGAGTGTGGTAAGTTGAATTCGCATTGCGATTACAACTTAGATCTGAGATCCTAATGGTTGTATTGCTAGAATTGACGAATATAGCACTATATTCTCAATCTTCGTTATATCCTAGCAATACAACCATTAGGAACCCAGCTCTAAGTTGAATTCACAATGCGATTAATATAACCTGTATTAATCGCATTGCGATTACAACTTAGATCTGAGTTCATAATGGTTGTATTGCTAGAATAGACGATTCCGAATATAACGATTATAGCACTATATTCTCAATCTTCGTTATATTCTAGCAATACAAGAATTAAGAACTCAGATCTAAGTTGAAGTCGCAATGCGATTAATATAACCTGTATTAATCGCATTGCGATTACAACTTAGGTCTGAGTTCATAATGGTTGTATTGGTCGCGCCGTCACGTGGTAAAGGGGGACAGGGGTGTGACTCACTGCAGCCTGGTGAGTGGTGGGGCGCCGCGGCAGCTGCCCTGCAGGAGTCTCTGGTGCCGGGAGGAGGAGGTAGGTAGAGCAGCTCTGACTTTATAGACCAAATTATTTTAATAATACCCCAATAAATCATAAATTACTGTGGATTATTATAGAGACGGCCCCAGGCCAGGAGACATAAGGGGTTGGGGTGAACTGTGGGCTGGGGCCACCCGGCCACATTTACTAATATTTGCTCAGGGGGGCCCTCAAAAATATAGACCCACATGGTGTGGACTGGTCATTTTTACTAAGGAATATAGTTTAAACGTTTATGTGCAAAAGAGAAAATAAGAAGTCAGCTCCAATCAGATATCTGCACATAGACCAAGACTCTGGGTCTATGCAGATATCTGATTGGAGCTGACTTAGTGACTTCTTTTTTTTTCTCTCTTTATCTCTTTATTATGGCTTGGGGGGGGGGAGAAGGGGTGACACCATTTTCTACCGCACTGGGTGACACCAGTCATAGCAACGCCACTGTAACCACTGTAAGTTGAATTTGCAATGCGATTAATATAACCTGTATTAATCGCATTGCGATTACAACTTAGATCTGAGTTCCTAATGGTTGTATTGCTAGAATTGACAAATATGACGGATATAGCACTATAATCACAATCTTCGTTATATTCTAGCAATACAACCATTAGGATTCCCAGCTCTAAGTTGAATTCGCAATGCGATTAATATAACCCGTATTAATCGCATTGCGATTACAACTTAGTCAAATTTGTGACACTGCAGCTTCAGAATGAATCTAAGATGGATGCTGTCCCTAAAATGGATGCTGTCCTTGCTATTTGATAGGAGGTGGGAGGGTCTGGGAGGGAGGGTATGCTAATTGGCTGGAATGTGTCTGCTGACTGTGAGGTACAGGGTCAAAGTATGCTCAATGATGACGTATAGGGGGCGGACTGAACATCGCATATGTTCGCCCGCCGCGGCGAACGCGAACAAGCTATGTTCGCCGGGAACTATTCGCCGGCGAATAGTTCGGGACATCTCTACTGGTAACAAGACCATGGTCTGAATATACGCCATTGACTATAACCCTCTGTCTGTCCCTCAGCCACTGCCTAATCGCCTAATCCATTCAACAATATGGGAGTCCAAGCACAAAGACTGAAATTTATTGATAAGCCTTCTATGTGGGACAGTATCAAAAGCCTTACTAAGGTCTAGATAAGCGATGTCTACTGCACCTCTGCCATCTATTATTTTAGTCACCCAATCAAAAAAATCAATAAGATTAGTTTGACATGATCTCCCTGAAGTAAACCCATGCTGTTTTTCATATTTCAATCCATGGGATTTTAGATGTTCCACAATCCTCTCCTTAAGTATGGTTTCCATTAATTTCCATACTATTGATGTCAGGCTTACTGGCCTATAGTTGCCCGATTCCTCCTTACTACCTTTCTTCTGAATGGGTACAACATTTGCTAATTTCCAATCTTTTGGGATGACTCCTGTTACCAGTGATTGATTAAATAAATCTGTTAATGGTTTGACTAGTTCCCCGCTAAGCTCTTTTAATAGCTTTGGGTGTATCCTATCAGACCCCTGTGACTGGCATTTCTTTGCCAAAAAGGCAGTACCAGCCCTGCACATACATGTAGAATACAAGGTGGGCCAGTCCTTGAGCCTGTTGGTGTCTGCCAAAGTGCACGGCAGCGCCGACGTGTGGGGCTGTAACTACGGTCAGGGACAATACATGTCCTTAACGACCCACTGGGTGAATGGGGTTCCTGCACAGCCACACTAGCAACTTGGCCAGGTGACGCCGCTTCCACGTTCACGTTCTCATGCCGTTGGTCCTGCGACAATGTCCGCCTCTGCCTCCTCATCCTCCACTGTGTCAGCCTCCACTGAAGGTTCAATTGACAGTGCCCCTCCAGCATACCACATGTATAGGACACGGCGGTGTCACACTGTTCTGAACCTCATTTGATTCGGCGAACAGAGTCACACAGGGGAGGATCTGCTCCATGTACTTCATCAAGAAATCAAATCCTGGCTTTCTCCTCGACAACTCAAAATCGGAACCATAGTGACCGACAACGGTAAGAACATGGTGCCGGCGCTGTGTAAAGAAGCGCTAAGCTATGTGCCCTGCATGGCACACATGTTCAATATGGTTGTCAAGCGGTTCCTGAAGTCTTCCACCCATCTGCAAGACATCCTAAAAATGGCCAGAAAAATTTGCATGCACTTGAGCCACTCGTACGCCGCAAAGCACACCCTCCTTGAGCTGCAGCAGCAGAACAGCAACCCCCAACATAGGCTAATATGCAACGTTTCCACCCGTTGGTATTCCACCCTCCATATGTATACAAACAGAGAAAGGCCATAAACTATTTCTTGATGATTTAAGAGGACAGGAGTACTACCCTGTGTAACTTCGATGTCAACCAGTGGCAGCTCATGCATGACACCTGCCATTTGCTCAGGCCCTTTGAGGAGGCCACATTATTTGTCAGTCAGACTACAGGATGAGCAACGTCATTCCACTGCTTCATGTCCTGGAACAGATGCTAGTAAATCTGGCTGATCAGGGGACTGGAGACGTGGCGCCTAGATATCAAAACCACATGAGCCCAGTGGGGGCTGAACTGGAGGAGGAGGAGGACATTGGAGCATAAGCAATGTAGCGAAATGGGTGGTTTTTCTACACAGGTGACAGGAGAGGAGGAGCAGGAGCAGCCAGAGGCTACAAGGTCATGAGGAAGACAAGACAGAGGACACTGACACACCGTGGCAGTATGCAGTGGAGATGGAGGCAGGGAGTCCCTCCGAGTCACTTGCACAAATGGCCCGATGCATGCTCACTTGCTTGCGTAGTGACAGCCGAATTGTCACCATTCAGCAAAATGATGACTTCTAGCTATCCATATTGTTTGATCCTCGCTATCGGTCCAAAATTGGGGCCTTTCTTAGACCCGCTGAGAGGGAGGACAAACTTAACTACTATAGAGACATTCTATGAAGTGAGTTGGCCGCTGCCTATCTGCGGCATCGTCCATCCTCTCACAGGTCTGACCGGGGGGCCCTCTGTGCTCACGTTCCTCTGCCATCGCTGCTGTGGCAGGGTGAGGGGGTAGGAGCAGTTCCAACTCCATCAGCAGCAACCCGCCTAGTGAAGAAACTACTCACCAGCAGCAGCAGCTAGACCTGGAGCAGGATCTGAACCAGCAGGTGGTGGCATACTTTGACAGCACCCTGCAACTCCACATTGAAGATCCGCTGGACTACTGGGCAGCCAAACTGGATTTGTGGCCGCAACTGGCAGAGTTTGCCCTAGAACAGCTGTACTGCCCGGACAGTAGTGTGGCATCAGAGCAGGTGCTTAGTGCAGCGGGGGGAAATAGTTACCCCAAGAAGAAATTGCCTATCCACCCAAAATGTGGAGAAACTGACCTTTGTCAAGATGAATCAGGTGTGGATCAGCCAGGATTTCCACCCACCAATGACTGATGCATTAGACTAGATCATCTATGGTGCCACACCAACACTTTGACAAAAGTGACCGGTTTCTTCTGGCTACCTGCCTCAGCTACTATTCTGATGCAGCCACCCACCTGATGACACACATCTGATGTCAAGTGCTCCTTTTTTCACCCCGCATCTTCAGCTGGTACTGGTATTGCCACCCACCTCCCCACTCTGTCAAGGGGTCACTCTGTGGCCTCCTGATGCTGCTGCCACCTCCACACTCTGTCATTGTGCCATTCAGTGGCCTCTTGATGATGCTGCTGCCATCTCCACACTGTCATTGTGCCACCCTGTGGCGTCTTCCTGATGCTGCTGCTGCCACCACCTACACACTCTGTCATTGTGCCATTCTGTGGCCTTATGATGCTGCGGCCACACATGTGCCACCTGTGGCCTCCTACTGATGCTGCTGCCACCTCCACACAGTGTCATAGGGCCACTTTCTGGACTTCTCATGCTGTTCCCACCCTCCCCACTTCAGGACTGGGCCACTATTTTGCCTTTTGGCCTGGCTGACATCATCATTTATTTGACCTTTCTTCTAATTTGTCAGAAGAAAGGAAAAATGAGATGCACAACGGATCCTGTCTGTGCAGCAGCTGTAAGGCCTGCATGACATTTTGCATCAGAATTGGCTTATGATTTGGTAGCCAAAAGGAGGAGTAGGTACAAAACACAGAAGACATGCAAATATTCCATTTTTGTGTCATCTCTGTTTTATATACACTCCTATTTTTTTGGGCATTAGCAATACTGATGGATTACTGACCAAATGCTGATTGAAGGCGGATGCTTAACAGACAGGATCCGTTTTTTGGGGGTTATTGTTATGACGGTTTAGAGGAAGTGCACAATTATCAGTGACATCAACACAAACTTACTGCTGACACCCTCTCCACTGTGTCGGGGGGTTCTACTTGTATAAGCGTTTAATAGAACAGGTTATGTAGACATCTATGTGAAATCAGCTGCTGACGGTGTAAAAGGAGTGCACTTCTTCTTGACGCTAATATTGACCTGTAAGTTCATACTTGAGTTATTTGGTCAGTTTTGGCCCCGTGACTGCCCTAATAAGTGAAGTGTACCGTGATTCAAAGAGTGACGCCTGTCATCTGCATGTCATACTGACTCACAGTATTATTTCACTACCACAGCAGACTCCCTATGCATGTTACTGCAAGGCACAGTGTTCTACACAACTATAAAGGCTCTCTGCAGCCAGAAAATAGCTGTTTTTTAACCTGATTCGCCGCAAATATATTCGTATCAAACCAAATTTTGGTTTGATACGAATGCATGTAGGCCCTTTTACCAAGATATATGCCGCAAAATTGAAATACTGTATTTTATGACCACTTTATTTCCTTGCCATAATTTTTCTACTATCATAACAGTGAATGCTACTACAGTGACTTACTGTAACTCCCATAATATTGTTATTATTATTATTAAGTTATGAACATTATTAAAACAAGTATATGAAGTGGTCAAGCCTACATGTATGCTAATTTGTAGACTACTAGAAGAGAGGAACTTTCATAATGAGATATTTAAAGCTTTAATGAAAGAACAGAGTTTTGATATTTTTTTTTTCTACAATGCTCCTTAAACCTTGTACTGTGACTTCAGACATCTTTGACTGTTAAAATAAGTGTCAACCAGGAAGCTAAGGGACTTTAGAATTATCTGTTATAAAAGTGAGAATAGAAATCATTTTGGATAAATTATTTTTTATCACGTTATGTGTGAATGAATGGAAAGATTCTAATTATGTGAGCACTGACTGTGAGTCATAGGTTAAAAATAGGTTACATAAACCTTTTTTTAGGACAGTGTTAACGAATGCTGTGTCATTATGCACTCAAAAAATACATATATAAAACCACGTTAGGCGATTGCAAATACCAACAAATGCCTAGATACATTCAAATGTTTAGATGTAGTCAAAGAGGATTATGTCTACATCAAAGACTTTGCTTAAAAAAACATGCTAATGAAGTTAATATTAATGCATGTTAAAATTAAAATCTGTCATTAGTTCTCTTTAGAAATGTGAGAATATTATAATAGTGACTTACGGTAATGCTTCAGCTACTGCTGGTTAGCTTTATATGCATATTATTTTTCCATGGAATAAAAATAATATATTTAAATATGCGAAAAAAATGCCATATTTAAAAAAGAGTTAGGAATATTGTGGCCATAGGGCTCATTCCCGTGGTCGTAATACACAATTTTGTAGAGGGCTACAATACTGCTTTTGTAGAGGTGCAATTGACCTCTACTTTAACTTCATATGCCTTTAATTTTAAGAGACATACAGGAGTCTTTTTAATCCATTCCATGCGAATCCAACATAAAATAAATATGTCTCAAAACTGTATATTGACCAGAGCCAACATCTGACACCAGAACATTCCAAAGTTGTTGACATTGGCTGGGAATTTTGAGCGATAGTTGTGTTCCTTGAGATGTGGTAGAGATCTCTGTGTCTCTGTTTAGGGAAAATAAGTATAAACTATACTGGGAGCTCTAGCAGTTGCAGAGTAAAACCAGTATTATACTGGCAAATTTTCATAGTAACGGTCATTAGCATCATCTGGCAGCCTAATACGGCTGCGGATTACCCAGTGAACAAGCAAACTTTCAGCATGCTGAAAGATCATGATTTGCCTGCGTCAGATCATGCTGTCTAATCACAATCTGCTGCCGGCAAATAACTAGATAGCATGGGGATGAGCGATGACAAAATGATCACTCCTCCCCATGCTGTAGAGGAAATCGCCCCATGCAATAGCAGCAGTCTGCTCTGCTAGCAAGCAGGCGATTGCCGTCTAGTGTAATACAGCCTTAAAGGAGTTTTGCCATCACATACAATGGGGGAATATCGCTAGCATAGGTGCAGGTCCCTTGTCTAGGATGCCCACCTACAACGAGAACAGAGCGGGGAAATGAATGGAGTGCGCATGCGCAGCCACCCTCCATTCATTTCAATTGGGCAGCCGAAAATAGCAGAGCGCTGGCTCGGCTATTTCTATTTGCCTCATAGAAATGAATGGGAGCAGGGGCCGCGAGTGTGCGGTACACTCCTATTCACTTGTATGGGAGCAACACTTGGTGGTGGACGGATCCCGGAAAACCAGGGGTCCTCCAGCCACAGCTCTCCCCGCTCCATTCTCCTTGTAGGTGTGAGTCCCAGAGGTGGGACCCGCAAATATCAGACAATGGGGGCATATACTAGCGATATGCCCCATTGTATGTGATGTGAATACCCCTTTAAGTTTTGGTGTTATGTTTGCTTATGGTAAGTATAAACAGAGAAGACAATGGGAGGAATTTATCAAAGACCATTGTTTTAAACTGGTCTTTGATATCCCCGAGCCACCAGAAGATGTGCGTAATTTATCACAAAACGCACGCCTTGTCATGAATTGCATTAAGTGCATCCTCCAGCAGTCTGTGTGTCTTAAATTAAATCTATGCTAGCCCATAACTGGTGTAGATTTCAGTCACCATTTAAACCAGATGTCCCACACTCTGCCCCCCAACAACCCCATTTTGGAAAGTGGTGAAGGTGGTATAAAAACATAACTGACCTAGATTTACGCACATTGGTGTTTAAGTTGCAATCCCGGGGTTTAAAATTTTTATGCCAGAAAACTGGTGTAGGGATGATGATAAATTATCCCTATTGTGGCACATTAGTATATGTGAGGGGGGAAACTTTTCAAGATGGGTGGTGACCATGGCGGTCATTTTGAAGGCGGCCATTTTGAATCCAACTTTTGTTTTTTCAATAGGAAGAGGGTCATGTGACACATCAAACTTATTGGGAATTTCACACGAAAAACAATGGTGTGCTTGGTTTTAACGTAACTTTATTCTTTCATGAGTTATTTACAAGTTTCTCTTTGTTTACAGCCATTGACATGTCGCCGAGGTTAACACGTGAAGAGTGGATAGAAATTGTGTTGATGTCTGGTGAACGCAGTAACCGGGTCATTGCAGCAGATTTCAATGCAAGACACCCTACGAGACCACCCATCTTCCATGCTACAGTTAGCAAACTGCTTGCTAAGTTTCGTGAAACTGGTTCAGTGTTGGATTTGCCAAAATGTGGACGCATGAAATCTGTCTCTAATGAAGAAACATCAGTGGCTGTCCTAGCTTCATTCAGAAAGAGCCCACAGCGTAGCACTCGCCACATGTCACTGGAGAGTGGCATTAGTCGAACATCCCTTCGGCGGATATTAGCTACTCACAAATGGCACCCTTACAAACTCCAGCTACTGCAGCGTCTCCACGAGGATGACCCAGATCGGCGCACTGAATTTGCAGAATGGGCAAAACAAAAATTGGAACAGGACTCTCAGTTTACGCAGAAGATTTTGTTCAGTGATGAGGCAAACTTTTATGTGAATGGTGAAGTTAACAAACAAAACCACCGCTATTGGTCTGACACTAACCCACATTGGATAGATCCTTCCAAGACTGTTGGAACAAAAAAAAATTGATGGTATATGGGGTAAAAAGATAGTGGGGCCATTCTTCATCAATGGAAACCTCAAGGCCACTGGATATGCAAAATTGCTACATGATGATGTGTTTCCCTCTTTAAGCACTGAAGCTGGCATGTTCCCAGAGTTTTTCCAGCAAGATGGTGCACCACCACATTATGGGTGTCAGGTCCGAGCATTCCTAGATGAACAGTTTCCTGGAAAGTGGATTGATTGTCGTGGGCCAGTTGAATGTTCCCCAAGGTCTCCCGATCTGACCCCCTTAGACTTTTATATTTGGGGTCATCTGAAGGCAATTGTTTATGCTGTGAAGATACGAGATGTGCAGCACCTGAAACTACGGATACTGGAAGCCTGTGCTAGCATTTCTCCTGTGGTGTTGCTATTAGTGTGTGAAGAGTGGGAGAAGAGGGTTGCATTGACAATCCAACACAATGGGCAGCACATTGAACACATTTTATAAGTGGTCAGAAACTTGTAAATAACTCATGAAAGAAAAAAGTTACGTTAAAACCAAGCACACCATTGTTTTTCTTGTGAAATTCCCAATAAGTTTGATGTGTCACATGACCCTCTTCCTATTGAAAAAACAAAAGTTGGATTCAAAATAGCCGCCTTCAAAATGGCCGCCATGGTCACCACCCATCTTGAAAAGTTTCCCCCTCACATATACTAATGTGCCACAAACAGGAAGTTAATATCACCAACCATTCCCATTTTATTAAGGTGTATCCATATAAATGGCCCACCCTGTATAATAACTAGAGTTGAGTGGACACCTGGATGTTCGGGTTCGACCGAACTTCACAAAAAAGTTTGAGTTCGGGACCCGAACTTGACCCCGAACCCCATTGAAGTCAATCGGGTCCCGAACTTTTGAGCACTAAAATGGCTCTAAAAATTTCACGGAAAGGGCTAGAGGGCTGCAAATGCCAGCAAAATGTGGTTAAAAGCATGGCAAGTGCTCTGCAAACAAATGTGGATAGGGAAATGACTTCAAATAACATAAAATACGTAAAAATTAAAACTAACAATCTTGATCTAGGAGGACGAGGTCCATATGGAGTAGGAGTTTGAGGAGGCGGTGGAATTGGCGGTGTAGGTGGAAGCGGTGGTGGAGGAGGAGGAGGTAGCCTACACTGCTTTTTTGTTTTAAATTTATTTATTTAACTCCAAAACATTAGGAAATATAACCTGTGATAACCCCCTCCAGTCGTGCTAAACACACATTTAGACAATACACTGGCTGCAGGGCAGGCCAGCACCTCCAAGGCATAAAGGGCAAGCTCAGGCTATGTGCCCAATTTGGAGACCCAGAAATTGCAGGGGGCAGAACTATCAGTCAGTTCGTGTAGGCGTGTGCAAACATACTGCCCCACCATGTTGCACGTCCCCAAGATGTTCATGATCCAATTGGATATCTGCCCTATCAACTTTCGATGTTCTTTTCTGCGCCTACCATGTTGATCACGGTTAGCGGTGAATCAGGGTTCCACCCCTGAGAGGGAGCGTTAGAAAGAGAGACCACATCCAAGGAAGATAAATGCATGAAATTTTATTTTGATCGAGCGAAAATGTGGGAGAAGCTATTAAATTACACGGCAATTACCCACTCCCGACTCGGGGAGGTAGTGGCGATAAATAACAATACAGTACTCTTAAGATGCCCTGTTATTGGAATGATTAATAAAAAATTATCGGGAATGTCGCTGTGGTATTTTGGATTTGAAAACGTTAGACAGGAGAGGCCCTGCTGCCGCTTTGTTGACTCTAGATAACTTCTGTCTGATCGCACGTCCCTGTGACGTCCACCATCCATTTGGATATCTTCTCTATCAACTTTTGATGTTCTTTTCTGAGCTTACCATGTTGATCACGGTTATCGGCAAATCAGGGTTCCATGCCGGAGAGGGAGCGTGAGAAAGAGAGACCATATCCAAGGGAGATAAATGGATGAAATTTTATTTTGATCGAGCGGAAATATGGGAAAACTTATTGAAGCACAAATGTGGGACAAATTATTAAAGCGCAAATGTGGGACAACTTGTTAAAGTTTAAGCATTGAATGGAGATGGCGCACATCAAGAATTTCAGAAATTTTATTCCCTGTCACCTATGCAGAGCAGGGGTTTCTATCCGGCAAAATTTTTTAAATGTCACCTGACAATGTAACAGACGATCTTTTGAAATTTATGTTCCTGTCACCTATGCAGAGGTGCCCCCGAGACGTCCACCATCCATTTCAATATCTTCTCTATCAACTTTCGATGTTCTTTTCTGAGCCTACCATGTTGATCACGGTTATCGGCGAATCAGGGTTCCACGCCGGAGAGGAAGCGGAGGAAGAGAGACCACATCCAAGGGAGATACAGTTGCAAGAAAAAGTATGTGAACCCTTTGGAATTATATGGATTTCTGCACAAATTGGTCATAAAATGTGATCTGATCTTCATCTAAGTCCCAACAATAGACAATCACAGTCTGCTTAAACTAATAACACACAAAGAATTAAATGTTACCATGTTTTTATTGAACACACCATGTAAACATTCACAGTGCAGGTGGAAAAAGTATGTGAACCCTTGGATTTAATAACTGGTTGAACCTCCTTTGGCAGCAATAACTTCAACCAAACGTTTCCTGTAGTTGCAGATCAGACGTGCACAACGGTCAGGAGTAATTCTTGACCATTCCACTTTACAGAACTGTTTCAGTTCAGCAATATTCTTGGGATGTCTGGTGTGAATCGCTTTCTTGAGGTCATGCCACTGCATCTCAATCGGGTTGAGGTCAGGACTCTGACTGGGCCACTCCAGAAGGCGTATTTTCTTCTGTTTAAGCTATTCTGTTGTTGATTTACTTCTATGCTTTGGGTCGTTGTCCTGTTGCAACACCCATCTTCTGTTGAGCTTCCGCTGGTGGACAGATGGCCTTAAGTTCTCCTGCAAAATGTCTTGATAAACTTGGGAATTCATTTTTCCTTTGATAGCAATCCGTCCAGGCCCTGACGCAGCAAAGCAGCCCCAAACCATGATGCCCCCACCACCATACTTCACAGTTGGGATGAGGTTTTGATGTTGGTGTGTTGTGCATCTTTTTCTCCACACATAGTGTTGTGTGTTTCTTCCAAACTCAACTTTGGTTTCGTCTGTCCACAGAATATTTTGTCACTACTGCTGTGGAACATCCAGGTGCTCTTGTGCAAACTGTAAACGTGCTGCAATGTTTTTTTGGACAGCAGTGGCTTCCTCTGTGGTATCCTCCCATAATATCCATTCTTGTTTAGTGTTTTACGTATCGTAGATTCGCTAACAGGGATGTTAGCATATGCCAGAGACTTTTGTAAGTCTTTAGCTGACACTATAGGATTCTTCTTCACCTCATTGAGCAGTCTGCGCTGTGCTCTTGCAGTCATCTTTACAGGACGGCCACTCCTAGGGAGAGTAGCAGCAGTGCTGAACTTTCTCCATTTATAGACAATTTATCTTACCGTGGACTGATGAACAGCAAGGCTTTTGGAGATGCTTTTATAACCCTTTCCAGCTTGATGCAAGTCAACAATTCTTAATCGTAGGTCTTCTGAGAGCTCTTTTGTGCGAGGCATCATTCACATCAGGCAATGCTTCTTGTGAAAAGCAAACCCAGAACTGGTGTGTGTTTTTTATAGGGCAGGACAGCTGTAACCAACACCTCCAATCTCATCTCATTGACTGGACTCCAGTTGGCTGACACCTCACTCCAATTAGCTCTTGGAGATGTCATTAGTCTAGGGGTTCACATACTTTTTCCACCTGCACTGTGAATATTTACATGGTTTGTTCAATAAAAACATGGTAAGATTTAATTCTTTGTGTGTTATTAGTTTAAGCAGACTGTGATTGTCTATTGTTGTGACTTAGATGAAGATCAGATCACATTTTATGACCAATTTGTGCAGAAATCCATATAATTCCAAAGGGTTCACATACTTTTTCTTGGAACTGTAAATGGATAAAAAAATATTTTGATCGAGCGGAAATATGGGAAAAGTTATTGAAGCGCAAATGTGGGACAAATTATTAAAGCACAAATGTGGGACAAATTATTAAAGCGCAAATGTGGGACAAATTATTAAAGTGCAAATGTGGGACAAATTATTGAAGGACAAATGTTGGACAACTTGTTAAAGTTTAAGCATTGAATGAAAGAAGGTGGAGCGCATAAATTAAAGAAGATGGTTTATTCACGTCCAAAATTGTAAAATGTCAATTCAAGAATGTAACAGAAAAATTATTGAAATGTATTAACCTGTCTACTTGGTAGAGCAGGGGTCTATGACAGAACAAAATTGTTTAATGTCACCCGAAAATGTAAAAGAAAAATTTGTGAAATTTATTAAGCTGTCAACTAGGTAGAGGAGGGGTATATTACACCCAAAAATTTGTGAATTTCACCTGAAAATGTAACAGACAAATTAGTGATTTTTTTTTAACCTGTCTACTAGGTATAGGAGTGGTATATCACACCCAAAAATTGGTGAATCTCACCCGAAAATGTAACAGACAAAGTAGTGAAATTACATAAAATAAAATACGTGCAAATAAAAAAAATAATAATCTGATTTATGAGGTGGAGGTCCATATGGAGTAGCAGTTTGAGGAGGCGGTGGACGTAGCGTTGTAGGTGGAAGTAGCAGAGGACGAGGTAGCCAACACAGGTTTTTGGTTTTAATAAAAAAAAAATATTTAGGGTACACTCCAAAAGAGTGTGAAATATCCAAAATACAAGAATGAGCAATTGCGCTGTAGTATAACAATGGCTGTTTAAGGCCGGTATACATGTCTATTCTGCACAAGGTACGGACAAGTCCTGAGGGATCCATGCCTGGTTCATTTTAATGAACGTGAGCTTGTCCACATTGGCTGTGGACAGACGGCTGCGCTTGTCTGTGATG
Organism: Bufo bufo; assembly: GCF_905171765.1. Lineage (NCBI taxonomy): Eukaryota > Metazoa > Chordata > Amphibia > Anura > Bufonidae > Bufo > Bufo bufo. The sequence goes on along the minus strand of NC_053393.1, from coordinate 163,141,240 downwards.
ACGCCCCCTGCCGTGCTAAACACACGTTCAGATAATACACTGGCTGCAGGGCAGGCCAGCATCTCCAAGGCGTAAAGGGCAAGCTGAGGCCATGTGCCCAATTTGGAGACCCAGAAGTTGAAGGGGGCAGACCCGTCATTCAGTACGTGTAGGCGTGTGCACACATACTGCTCCACCATGTTGGTGAAATGCTGCCTTCTGCTAAGACGTTCCATATCAGCTGGTGGTGCTGGTTGTTGTGGCGTGCTGACAAAGCTTTTCCACATTTCGGCCATGCTAACCCTGCCTTCTGAGGTGCTGGCCATGCCCCAGCTGCGTTGGCGACCTCTTCCTCTGCCTTCGCCCTGTGCTTCCACTGTGCCCCTGCTGTCAGGTGGGAATGCCACCAGCAGCGCATCTGCCAGCGTGCGATTGTACTCGCGCATCTTACGATCACGCTCCAGTGAGGGAATTAAGGACGTACGTTGTCCTTGTAACGGGGATCCAGCAGCGTGGCCACCCAGTAATCAGCACAAGTTAGAATGTGGGCAACTCGGCGGTAGTTACGGAGACACTGCAGCATGTAATCGCTCATGTGTGTCAGGCTGCTCAGAGGCAACGAAAAGCTGTCCTCTGTGGGAGGTGTATCGTCTGTGTCCTCTGTATCACCCCAGCCTCGTACCAGTGATGGCCATGAGCTGGTTTGGGTGCCACCCTGCTGTGAACAAGGTTCCTCCTCCTCCATCTCCTCATCCTTAACCTTCTCATCCTCCAGAGCTGTGCCCTGGCTGGACAATTGTGTACCTGGTGTTTGTGGGTACAGGAACCCACCCTTGGAGCCACTTGTGAATGACTGGCCGGAAACCCTACGAAATTATCCCTCTTCCTCCTCCTCCTCCTCCTGTGCCACATCCTCTTCCATCATCACCAGCAGCGTTTTTTCAAGGAGGCATAGAAGTGGGATAGTAATGCTGAGAACGACGTTATAGGCACTGGCCATGTTGGTGGAGTACTCGAAACAGCACAACAAGGAACACAGGTCTCGCATGGAGACCCAGTCATTGGTGTTGAAGTGGTGCTGTTCTGCAAAGCGACTCACCCGTGCGTGCTGCAGCTGAAACTCCACTATCTCCTGCTGCTGCTCGCACAGTTTGGCCAGCATGTGCAAGGTGGAGTTCCACCTTGTGGGCACGTCGCATATGAGGCGGTGAGCGGGAAGGCCAAACTTACGCTGCAGCGCTGACCGGCGAGCAGCAGCAGGGTGAGAACACCGAAAGCGTGCACAGACGTCTCGGACTTTATGCAGCAGCTCTGACATATCCGGGTAATTTTTAAGGAATCTCTGCACCACCAAATTCAGCACATGCGCCAGGCAAGGGATGTGCGTAAAACCGGCTAGTCCTAGAGCTGCTATGATATTTCGCCCATTATTGCACACTACCAGGCCGGGTTTGAGGCTCACTGGCACCAACCACTCTTCGGTCTGTTGTTCGATTTTGTCCCCCACTTGGTTGTGCAGGGAAGGGATGGCTTGCCTGGAAAAGTAGTGGTGGCTGGGCATGACATACTGTGGAACAACCACCGCCATAAGGCCTTTAAAACTCTCCGTCTCCACCAGATGGAATGACAGCATTTCAAAGGCCAGTAATTTAGAAATGCTGACAATTATGGCCAGGGATCGCAGGTGGGTAGGGGGGACTTCCTCTTCCGCTCCAGTGTTTGGGAGATGGAGAGCTGAACGCTTCCGTGGGACATTGTGGAGATGCTTGGTGACCCAGGTGGTGGTGTTGCTGGCAGATCCTCTGTTTGCGAGGTGGCACTGTCACTCCAGAGGTGGATGAAGAGGCCGAGACTGCAGCAGATGAGGAAGCAGGAGGAGCCAGAGACCTTTCTTGGTTTTTGAGGTGTCTACTCCACTGCCACTCATGCTTTGCGCTTAAATGCCTGGTCATGCAGGTTGTGCTCAGGTTGAGAATGTTTATGCCTCGCTTCAGGCTCTGATTGCACATCCTGCAAACCACTTGTGTCTTGTCGTCAGCACATTGTCTGAAGAGCTGCAATGCCAGGGAACTCCTTGGAGCGGGCTTTGGTGTGCTCGGTCTCTCGCTGCGGTGGGCAGTAGCAGGCGTACTGTCTAGGGGACGGCCGCTCCTCTTTTGCACCCTGCTCCCTCTTCTGCTGTGCTGGTGGCTCTGTTCGACCACCGCCTCTTCCTCCGAACTACATAGGTCACTCACATGACTTTGATTCCATGTGGGGTCGAGGACCTCATCGTCCCCCACATCATCTTCCACCCAGTCTTCACCCCTGTCCTCCTTGTCAGTATGCACACTGCAGAAAGCCACAGCTTTCTGTTTCATCATCAGAGATGTGCTGCAGTGGTCCTCCCATGTCCACATCCTGAAACATAAGTGGTTGGGCATCAGTGCACTCAATCTCTTCCACTTCTGGAGCAGGGCTATGTGGACGGTCCTCGGAAACCCTGCCAGCAGAGACATCAAAAATCATAAGAGACTGCTGCATGACTTGGGGCTCAGAATGCTTGGCTGATTTGCAAGGGGGTGAGGTAAAAGAAATTCTGTGCTTTCAGCAGGGGACTTGGTGGGAGACAATGTGAAGGAACTGGAGACACTGTCAGCCACCCAATCTACTACCGCCTCTACTTGTTCTGGCCTCACCATTCATACACCGGTATTCGGGCCTACAAAATAATGCTGAGCGTTCTGTCGTATACGTGCACCTGAGGAAGGGGTTTCATTTGGGCGTCCATCCGACACAGATCAACCACATCCTCTCCCTGCAAGAGGAGCTCCACCAACCCCAGCGGCACTACGACCAAGGCCACGTCCCTTATTTGATGCTATCCTCATTCTTTGAGGTCAGCCACTGAACTAACAGACAGATTAACTATATTATTTTCCCTGTCACGTATGCAGTGCAGGTGTACTTCACGCAATAAATGGGTATATGACGCGCACCTAACTAACAGACGGATTAACTATATCAATTTCCCTGTTACGTATGCAGTACAGGTGTACTTCACGCAATAAATGAATATATAACGTGCACCTAACTAACAGATGTATTAACTATATCAATTTCCCTGTCACGTATGCAGTGCAGGTGTACTTCACGCAATAAATGGGTATATGAAGCGCACCTAACTAACAGATGTATTAACTATATCAATTTCCATGTCACATATGCAGTGCAGGTGTACCTCACGCAATAAATGGGTATATGACGTTCACCTAACTAACAGACGGATTAACAATTATATTTGTGTGTCAGGGGTACATAGTACAATGTTTCATTGCACCCACAAAAAAATTTGCTGTAGGTCATCCACAGAATTAACAGCCAGATTTATGATTATCTTATTGTGTGAGGGGTGCAAAGATAGTGTATTGCACCCACACAAAAAAATAAAATAAAAAATTTGCAATAACACCATTCCTCACTTTAGCTGCCTGCTTTCTGTCCCTTCACTACTGAGAGCTGATGGGCTGTGCTACACATGATCCAGCTTATATAGAGGCTGGGTCACATGATACACTGGCCAATCACAGCCATGTCATTAGTGGGCATGGCTTCTAAGGGCACACATCTTAAAAGCTTGTTGATTGGCTGCCCTGCAGCCTTTCAACAAGCTTTATTAAATGCCCGAACGCCGAATTCGAACCCAAACTTTCCGGCAAAGTTCGGGTTCGGGTCCGGGTACCAAAAATCGTAAAGTTCGGTACGGACCCGAAGTTTACAGTTTGGGTTCGTTCAACACTAGTCAAAAGCAGAGCCCGGAAACTATAGGACAGTAAGTTTAACATCTATGTGTAAAATGTTTGAAGGTTTTCTAAGAGATGCTATTCTGGAATATCTCAATGAAAATAAGTGAATAACACCATATCAGCACAGCTTCATAGGGGATTAGTCCTGTCAAACAAATTTTATCAGTTTCTATGAGAAGGTAAGTTGTAGACTTGACCGCGGTGAGTAAATGGATGTCATTAGAGGTGATTGAATCAAATACCACAAAGTGGAATTTGATCCGAATTTCAGGATAAATTCTATTCACCTCGTAGCCGAATTTCCTCGTGCTGTAAAACATTTTTACACTCAGATGCCGTGACCATGTATAAACACGGCATCTGAGTGGTACAATGACGGGGGCAGCGCTGTTGCATGTCCCCATCATTTCACCCGTACTTTAAAAAAATATGCGCTTTTTGAGTAAGTAATTCGTCACAAAGCAATTTTTTTTTTTAATTCGGCAAAGGAAAAATGGCTTCTACTTCACAGTTTTTTATTTGCCTTACTCTGGATCAACTTGCAGGATAACAGGCTGAACTGGATGGACAGATGTCATTTTTCAGCCTTGTAAACTATGTTACTATGCATCCACCCACCCTTTTCTTCGTTATAACAATATACAATGTGGCTGTGAGCATCTGGCCATGTAAAGGTCACATTTTTTGAGGCTGCATCCACCCACCCTGTTGCTCAGCAATATGCCCACGCCCCCTCTCACCCTTGCCACACACCCTTCTCAGAAAGTGGAGAGGATGGTGTAGAAATGCCATTTACAATTAAAGTTAGTTTCAGTGGTCAGGGCCGGCTCCAGGTTCATGTGGGCCCTTGGGCAATAAATCCCAGTGGGCCCCCTTGAGGTATTTTTTTACATTTACATGTCCCCCTGTGGCTCCCACACGGTATAATGACCCCCAGGGGCCCCTATACAGAATAATGACCACTAGTGGCCCTTTACACAGTATAATGACCCCCCCAATCCCCCCCCCACTGTATAATGAATAATAACCCCCAGTCGCCCCCCATTCAGAATAATGACCCCAGTAGCCCCCACACATACCTATCATTGCTGGGGGAATACTGTATGGAGGGGACTCTGGGGGTTATTATACTGAATGGAGGATCATTGGGGATCATTATACTAAATGGGGGACACTGGGGGTCGTTATACTATGTAAAGGGCCCTCACAGTATAATGACCCCACAATGGCCCTCCATTCAGAATAATGACCCCCAGTTGCCCCCACCCTGGGGGTTATACTGTATGGAGGGGGCACTGGGGGTCATTATATTTAATGGGGGATCATTATACTAAATAGGGGGCACTGGGGGTCATTATACTGTGTAAGGGGCCCTCACAGTGTAATGACCCCCCAGTGGCCCCCTCACATACCTATCATTGCTGGAGCTGGCGGACCTGGGGGTCCTGTCATTCACTAACCGCTGCTCCCTGCGCTCCTTCTCTCCTCTGGCCCACTGAAGCAGTGAGACACACGTCATGACATCACCCCTGGGCAGGGCCTGGAGGAGAGAAGGAGATGTGCAGTGATGTAGCTAGAACTGACTGGGCCCCACAGCAAATTTTAGTACTCACCCCCCCCCACCCCAGTGGGTTTACATCACGTTTTTCCTATCGGTTTGATGTATACAAATGTGCAGTACTCCACATTTTTGTATCCTGCAGAGTCCAGTAAAAAATGCATACGTTAACGTATATGTTTTTTTTACAATGGAACTGTATGGTGAACGGACGCCACTGTACGGCATCAGTCTGAGGCATCTGTTAACGCATACATTTTTGGTATACATTAAATGGATGTCACAAATGGGATGTGAACCCAGCCCTAGTGTCAGAATAAGCACCAGTACACAGCGGAGCATTGTGGTGGAAAAAGGCGAGGCCGCCATGTACTGACAAAGCACTACCTAGTCCTGGTGGTCAGGGATGAAGACTGTGTTTCCCAAGGATCATTTTCTACTGGGAAATACAGGGCACAGTATAATACACTAGAATCTATATAATATAAAGATATTAGCCCTATCCCCGAAAAATAATACAATTAGGGGGTCATTTATTATATAGAAAAACGTCTATATTAGGCATATTTCTGACACCGATTGTGGCGCAAAGGTCCTTAGCACCACAAACAGTATCTTTTACCGCACATGCTAAGTCTAAAAAAAGTGGCGTGTGCAGGGAAGAGGATACAGTTATTGGATACCACCGCCATACAGTGACCGGATAAAAGGGTATAAGAGGGAACAGTACAGGGAATGACTAGGGGCACTGCACAGGGTGTGGTAAGAGGGCACAATGCAGGGTATAAAGGGGCACAATACTGGGTGGGGGACACAGTACAGGGTGGGGGGCACAGTCACATGACCCTGTGACGTTAGAAGGTCCTTATGATGAATGCGGTTCAGATGCCACCATAATGAGAGGCAGAGGAGTGAGACAGGGGCCCGGGGCCCTGGATGGACAGGAGGGGTGGACACAGCAAGTAGGTGGGGGGGATTCATATAAGAAGTAGTGGCAGTACTGCGTAAGTGAAATGACAGCAGTGAGAGCCTCCATCTGTATTGATGGAAGTGCTCATAGCAGCTCAGTGGGCCCCCCGAGGAGCATTGGGCCCCGGGACTTGCCCGGGATGCCGGGTTATGACGCCGGCCCTGTCAGTGGTGTTTACCCTCTTCAGGACCCTTTTTTCACCTTACAGACCAGGGCATTGTTTGCTAATCTACCATGTGTCACTTGATGTGGTGATAACTTTAAAACGCTTTTACTTATCCAAGCCATTCTGAGAATGTTTTCTCGTCACATATTGTACTTCATGGCAGTGGTAAATTTGAGTCAAAATATTCTTTATTTATAAAAAATACCAAATTTACCAAGAATTTGGAAAAATTAGCAATTTTCTAAATTTCAATTTCTGTTTTTAAAACAGATGGTGATACCTCCTAAAATAGTTATTACTTACATTCCCCATATGTCTACTTCATGTTTCGATTATTTTGTAAATGCCATTTTCTTTTTTTGGGACGTTATAAGGCTTAGAAGTTTAGAAGCAAATCTTGAAATTTTTCTGAAAATTTCCAAAACCCACTTTTTGAGGACCAATTCAGGTTTGCAGTCACTTTGTGAGGCTTACATAATATACATAATAGAAACCACCCATAAATGACCTTTAGGTGTTCCACAAGAATTAAAGGAAAATGGAGAAGAAATTTCAGAATTTCACTTTTTTTGCTGATTTTAATCTATTTTTTTCCAGTAACAAAGCAAGGGTTAACAGCCAAACAAAACTCAATATTTATTGCCTTGATTTTGTAGTTTACAGAAACATCCCATATGTGGTTGTAAACTGCTGAACGGGCACGCGGTAGTGATGAGCGGCATAGGCAATATTCGAATTTGCGATATTTCGTGATCTCCAGTCATTTTTTACTTGATTGCGAAAATCGGCAATGTAATATATTCGCAATAAATTTGCGATAAATTAGCGATTAGAATATTCAACACTATTCGCAAATACGAATATATAGCACTATATTCTAAATATTTGCGAATTCTCAAAGTGGTGATATTCGCGATTAAAATTTGCGATTCTAATATTCGCGCTCAACACTAGCACACAGAAGGGCGCAGAAGGAAAGGAACGCCATATGGTTTTTAGAGGGCAGATTTCACTGGCCCAATTTTTATTTGCCATGTCACCCCTAGAGTAGAAACTCCAAAAAAGGGACCCCATTTTGGAAACTACACCCCTTAAGGTAACTAAAACTGATTTTACACACTTAGATAACCCTTTAGGTGTTCTACAAGAATTAAAGGAAAATGTAGATAGCATTTCAGAATTTAGCTTTTTTTGCAGATTTTCCATTTTAATCCATTTTTTCCAGTAACAAAGCAAGGGTTAACAGCCAAACAAAACTCAATATTTACTGCCCTGATTCTGTAGTTTACACCTCATATGTGGTCGTAAACTGCTGTACGGGCACACGGAAATGTGCAGAAGGAAAGGAACGCCATATGGTTTTAGAGGGCAGATTTCACTGGCATAATTTTAAGTTGCCATGTCACATTTGAAGACCCCCTGATGCACCTCTAGAGTAGAAACTCCCCAAAATTTTGGAAACTACAGAATAAGGCCTCATGCACCACGCATTATGGATGCCGACCCATTCTCTTGAATGGGTCCTCAATTCCGGAGATGCAGAACAGAGTCACGGAACGGAATACTGTAAGAACGACGACGTGCTTCCGTGGTGTTCCTTTCCGTTGTTCCGCACCACAAATAAATATGACATGTCAAGTTGAATGGGTCCGGCCCGCAGCACGGATGTTGCCCGTGCGTTGGGGACCGCAATTGCGGTCCCCAATGCACAGAACAGCCACACAATGGCCATGTGCATGAGGCCTAAGGTAGCGGTTTTGTTAGTACTATTGTAGGGTACATATGATTTTTGGTTGCTGTGTATTACACTTTTTGTGAGGCAAGGTAACAAAAAATAGCTGTTCTGGCACAGTTTTTATTTTTTGTTATTTACAATGTTCATCTGACAAGTTAGATCATGTGGTATTTTTACAGAGCAGGTTGTTACGGACGCGATGCCACTACTTTTTTTGGTTGTTTGTTTCAGTTTTACATAATAAAGCATTTTTGAAAAAAAAATACATTTTAGTGTCTCCATATTCTGAAAGCCATATTTTTTTTGGGTGCCTGTCTTATGTAGGGGCTCATTTTCTGGGGTATGAGATGACGGTTTGATTGGTACTATTTTAGGGTGCATATGACTTTTTGATCGCTTGGTATTACACTTTTTGTGATGTAAGATGACAATTTTTTTTTTTACGGTGTTTACATGTGGTGTTAGGTCATGTGGTATTTTTAAATAGCAGGTTGTTACGAATGCGACGATACCTAATGAGTATACTTTTTTAATTTATTTAAGTTTTACACAATAAAAAAGATTTTTGAAACTAAAAAAATCATGTTTTAGTGTCTCCATATTCTGAGAGCCATAGTTTTTTCTTATTTTTTGGGCGACTGTCTTATGTAGGGTCTAATTATTTGTGGGATGAGATGACGGTTTGATTGGTATAAATTTTGGGATGCGTATGACTTTTTGATCGCATGGAATTACACTTTTTGCAGTGTAAGGTGAAAAAAAAATGGCTTTTTTGGCACAGTTTTTATTTTTATTCTTTACAGTGTTCACTTGGTCATGTGATATTTTTATAGAAAAAGTCATTACGGACATGGCACTACCCAATATGTCTACTTTTTTTTATTTATGTAAGTTTTACACAATAATATCATTTTTGAAACAAAAAAAAAATCATGTTTTAGTGTCTCCATATTTTTTTTTATTTTTTTTAGGCGATTGTCTTAGGTAGAGTATCATTTAGCCTCATGTAGATGTCCGTGGAACACGGCCCGTGAGATACTGGACTGGTATTGCAGGAGCGCACGGCGTCATAGCAACCAATGACGCCGTGCGCTCCTGCAATGCTAGTCTGGTATCTAATGGACTGTGTTCCATGGACGTCTGCATGAGGCTTTTTTGCGTGATTAGATGACTGTTTGATTGGCACTATTTTGGGGTGTATATGACTTTTTGATCACTTGCTATTACACTTTTTGTGATGTAAGGAGACAAAAATAGCTTTTTTACACGTTTTTTTTTTTTTTTTTTTTTTTTTACGGTGTTCACCTGAGGGGTTAGGTCATGTGATATATTTATAGAGTCAGTCGAAACGGACGTGGCAATACCCAATTTGCATACTTTTTTATTTTTTTAAGTTTTACACAATATCATTTTTGAAACAAAAAAAAAACACATGTTTTAGTGTCTCCATAGTCTGAGAGCCATAGTTTTTTAATTTTTTGGGCGAATGTCTTAGGCAGGGTATCATTTATGCGAGATGAGATGACGGCTTGATTGGCACTATTTTGGGGTACATATAACTTTTTTTTTATATCTATATCTTTATTAGTTTTTAATAGATACAAGTATATCAATAGTTAGCAATTTTTTTTCATTTTTAACAAAAAAAATTCTTTACATTGACAGTATATATAGTTAACAGCAATAAAAATTTACAAAACCCTTGTACCTTCCCTGTTGCTTTGTCTCGTTCTGAAGGGGTAGGAAAGGAAAAAAGAAGAAAATAAAAAAATTGTATATAAGTTCCCGTCTCCCTCACCCCCCGTGTCCCAGGCCCGACACCAACTCAGCCCGATTATTTCAGCCATTTTTTAGCAAATGCATATTTTTTCTTCATTGATATCAAGTGAAATTCCTCTCTAGCGAGCGAAAGTCTAGTCAAATTCTCCCATTCACTAGCTGTAGGCATTGTCTTTGCTCCCCAGTGGGCTACAATTGTTTTCCTTGCATAAAAAATAGGAGTTTCACTGCTACTTCTCGATTTTGAGCAGAATCTACTTTATCTATCACTAGAGATGTCCCGAACTATTCGCCGGCGAACAGTTCCCGGCGAACATAGCTTGTTTGCGTTCGCCGCGGTGGGCGAACATATGCGATGTTCGGTCCGCCCCCTATTCGTCATCATTGAGCAAACTTTGACCCTGTACCTCACAGTCAGCAGACACATTCCAGCCAATCAGCAGCATACCCTCCCAGACCCTCCCAGACCCTCCCACCTCCTGGACAGCATCCATTTTAGATTTATTCGGAAACTGCAGTCTTAGTGAGAGGAGGGACAGTGTAGCTGCTGCTGATTTAATAGGGAAATCGATAGCTAGGCTAGTGTAATCAGTGTCCACTCCAGTCCTGAAAGACTCATCTGATCTCTGCTGTAAGGACAGTGTCCTGACAGCACCCCAAACAGCGCTTTTTAGGGCTAGTACATCAGTCTGCTTTTTTTTTCCCTCTGTAATCTAATTGCAGTTGCCTGCCAGCGTGTGTGTCAGGCCCTGCCAGTGCACAGTGTCAACAGTGCAACTCATATCTGTTGTCACAGTAGATTACATTTAAAAAATAATAATAATAATTTTGACTATAATATAATAGCAGTTAGTTGCCTACAAGCATGTGTGTTTCAGGCCCTGCAAGTGCCCAGTGTCACCAGTGCAACTCATATCTGGTGTCACAGTAGATTACATTTAAAAAAACAACAACAATTTTGACTGTATTATAATAGCAGTCAGTTGCCTGCAAGCGTGTGTGTTTCAGGCCCTGCCAGTGCACAGTGTCACCAGTGCCACTCATATCTGGTGTCACAGTAGATTACATTTAAAAAAAAACAATTTTGACTGTATTATAATAGCAGTCAGTTGCCTGCAAGCGTGTGTTTCAGGCCCTGCCAGTGCACAGTGTCACCAGTGCCACTCATATCTGGTGTCACAATAGATTACATTTAAAAAATAAAAATACATTTTGACTGTAATATAATAGCAGTTAGTTGCCTGCAAGCGTGTGTCAGGCCCACAGCGTGAACTGTGCCAACTACTGCCAGTGCACAGTGCCACTCTTATCGGGTGTCACAGTAGCTTGCACGCATAGTACAACTAATCTAAAAAAAATGACAGGCAGAGGCAGGCCACCCCGCAGGGGCCATCATGGTCGTGGTGCTGTGATTCCCTTTGGCCCTAGAATAATGCCCAGTGTTCAGAGGCCACATACCCTGAACTAGAAAAGTTCTGAGGACATAGTTGACTGGCTAACACAAGACACCCAATCCTCTACAGCTTCCACTCGGAACCTTGACGCACCATCCTCCTCCAGCTCAGCTTCCGTCACCTATCAAGTTAAAGTTACCACTCGCCCGCCTGCCGCCACCACCAACACTAGCACCACAGCTGCTTCACTTGATCTGTCAGAGGAGTTATTTACACATCAGTTGGAAGAAATTAGTGATGCGCAACCATTATTGCCAGAGGATGTAGATAACAGGGATATGTCTCAGTCAGGCAGCATTACACACATGGACGTACGGTGTGATGATGATGATGTTGTACCCGCTGCTGCTTCCTTTGCTGAGTTGTCAGATACAAGTGAAGCGGTTGATGATGACGATGTGTCCGTGGATGTCACGTGGGTGCCCGCTCGAAGCGAAGAAGAACAGGGGGAAAGTTCAGATGGGGAGACAGAGAGGAGGAGGAGATGAGTTGGAAGCAGGGGGAGGTCATCGCAAGGAGCTAGTGGCACAGTCAGACAGCATGTATCGGCACCCGGGGTCAGCCAGACAGCACGCCAATCAACGCATGCTGTTGCCACCACCAGAATGCCGTCATTGCAAAGCTCAGCAGTGTGGCATTTTTTTGGTGTGTCTGCCTCTGATAACAGCGATGCCATTTGCAACCTGTGCCAAAAGAAACTGAGTCGTGGGAAATCCAACACCCACCTAGGTACAACTGCTTTTCGAAGGCACATGATCTTACATCACAAACGCCTATGGCAGGCATCCTCAAACTGCGGCCCTCCAGCTGTTGCAAAACTACAACTCCCAGCATGCCCAAACAGCCTACAGGTATCAGCCTACAGCAGGGCATTGTGGGAGTTGTAGTTTTACAACAGCTGGAGGACCGCAGTTTGAGGATGCCTGGCCTATGGGATCAACTCATGATGACGAGTACAAGCAGCACACAAGCTCAAAGCCACCATCCTCCTCCTGGTCCAGCATCTTCAGCCACGTCAACCACTGCTGTCCTCCTTGCCCCCTCTCACCCATCCGCCACTCTGTCCCTCACCTTGAGCAGTTCCTGCTCATCTGCCCACAGTCAGGTGTCTGTCAAGGAAATGTTTGAGCGTAAGAAGCCAATGTCACAGAGTAACCCCCTTGCCTGGCGCCTGACAGCTGGCTTGTCGGAACTCTTAGCCCGCCAGCTTTTACCATACAAGCTGGTGGAGTCTGAGACCTTCAAAAAATTTGCAGCTATTGGGACACCGCAGTGGAAGGTACCCGGCCGAAATTTATTTTCACAAAAGGCAATCCCCAACCTGTACTCTATTGTGCAAAAGGAAGTCATGGCATGTCTGGCACACAGTGTTGGGGCAAGGGTCCATCTGACCACTGATACCTGGTCTGCAAAGCACGGTCAGGGCAGGTATATCACCTACACTGCGCCTTGGGTAAACCTGCTGACGGCTGCCAAGCATGGAATGTGTGGCTCTGCAGAGGAGTTGGTGACACTGCCACGACTTGCAGGCAGGCCTGCTGCCACCTCCTCTACTCCTCCTACTCCATTCTCTTTGATAACCTCCTTGGCTGAGTCCTCTTCTGCTGCTGCGTCTTGCTCCACATCAACTGCACCCCCCAGCTCCCCAGGGGCTATTCCACATCCCGGATACGACAGTGTCACGCCATCTTGGGGTTGACTTGCCTGATAGCAGAGAGTCACACCGGACCAGCACTCCTGTCCGCCCTGAACGCACAGGTGGATCAGTGGCTGACTCCGCACCAACTGGAGATCGGCAAAGTGGTGGGGGACAACGGAAGCAATTTGTTGGCGGCATTGAATTTGGGCAAGCTGACACATGTGCCGTGCATGGCACATGTGTTGAATCTGAATGTACAGCGCTTTGTGCATAAGTACCCAGGCTTACAGGACGTCCTCAAGCAGGCCAGGAAGGTGTGTGGCCATTTCAGGCGTTCCTACACAGCCATGTCACACTTTTCAGATATTCAGCAGCGAAACAACATGCCAGTGAGGCGCTTGATTTGCGACAGCCCGACACGTTGGAATTCAACACTGCTAATGTTCGACCGCCTGCTCGAACAAGAAAAAGCCGTCAACGAGTATTTGTATGACCGGGGTGCTAGGACAGCCTCTGCGGAGCTGGGAATTTTTTTGCCACATTACTGGACACTCATGCGCAATGCCTGTAGGCTCTTGCGTCCTTTTGAGGAGGTGACAAACTTAGTCAGTTGCACTGAAGGCACCATCAGCGACATCATCCCATTTGTTTTCTTCCTGGAGCATGCCCTGTGAAGAGTGCTGGATCAGGCCGTAGATGAGCGTGAAGAGGAAGAGTTGTGGTCACCATCACCACCAGAAACAGCCTTATCAGCATCGCTTGCTGGACCTGCGGCAACGCTAGAAGAGGAGTCTGAGGAAGAGGAGTCAGAGGAGGAATGTGGCTTTGAGGAGGAGGAAGACCAACCACAGCAGGCATCCCAGGGTGCTCGTTGTCACTTATCTGGTACAAATGGTGTTGTACGTGGCTGGGGGGAAGAACAGACTTTCAGTGAGATCACTGAGGACGAGGAACGGGACATGAGTAGCTCGGCATCCAACCTTGTGCAAATGGGGTCTTTCATGCTGTCGTGCCTGTTGAGTGACCCTTGTATAAAAAAACTGAAGGAGAACGACCTGTACTGGGTGGCCACGCTACTAGACCCCCAGTATAAGCAGAAAGTGCCTGAAATGTTACCGAAAGGATGCAGCAGTTCCAAAATAAATTAAAAAGTATGCTTTACACAGCGTATAAGGGCGATGTCACAGCACAACAGGAATCTAACAGGGGAAGAGGTGAAAGTAATCCTCCTACCACGACCACGCCGGCAAGGACAGGATGCTTTACAGACATGATGTTGATGGAGGACATGCAGAGCTTTTTAAGTCCTACGCATCGCCACAGCCCTTCGGGGTCCACCCTCAGAGAACGACTCGACCGACAGGTAGCAGACTACCTCGCCTTAACTGCAGATATCGACACTCTGAGGAGCGATGAACCCCTTGACTACTGGGTGTGCAGGCTTGACCTATCCCAATTTGCAATAGAACTTCTGGCCTGCCCCGCTTCAAGTGTCCTGTCAGAAAGGACCTTTAGTGCAGCAGGATGTATTGTCACTGAGAAGAGAAGTCGCCTAGATCAAAAAAGTCTAGATTACCTCACCTTTATTAAGATGAATGATACATTTGACTAATAAAGGCCTGGTGATGAGATGAGCTGCCTTGGGCTAAAAATGGTCCACACACTGCTGTATTTTATCTCTGCATGTCGGGTGACTTGCGTGACTTATCTGCCACCAACTAGGGTTCAAGCCAAAATGTTTTAGTGCACTTTCTGCCTGGAAAACCTATTTTTTTCTGGCCGCTGCTATAGCAGCGGCTGCAACAATACCTAATTTTTCTGGCCTCTGGTGCTGCACTGTGGCTGCAAAAACAAAACAAAAAAAAGGCACATACATGTGTCAATTCCCCTTCGTGATTGTTACCTTGTTGTGGTGAAGGGGCTTGCGTATCACAATGAAGCGACCACCTCTATGAGTGTGTTGGCAATGGCAATGTTGGCACACCCCAGATGATAAGGTCGTTGCTTCATTGTGAACAGACCAAAAGCGATTGGCTGGATAATTTTGCATAGAAAAAATATTAAATTTTCTTTGTGATCATCTAAGGTGATCATTAAAGCCTACAAGGCAAACAATGGGCCCACACTGCAGAATCATTGTTTTCTGGGTCACTTAACTGTCACTGAACTACCTCAGCACGACCATAGACTTTTAAAAACCCCCATCGCCTGCAATCTCCCAAATGTGCACACGAGCACAGTCATCACTACACCAAGATTGACGCATAGTAACATAGTAACATAGTACATAAGGCCGAAAAAAGACATTTGTCCATCCAGTTCGGCCTGTCATCCTGCAAGTTGATCCAGAGGAAGGCAAAAAAAAAACTGTGAGGTAGAAGCCAATTTTCCTCACTTTAGTGGAATAAACAATTCCTTCCCGACTCCAATCAGGCAATCAGAATAACTCCCTGGGTCAACGACCCCTCTCTAGTAGCCATAGCCTGTAATATTATTACGCTCTAGAAACACATCCAGGCCCCTCTTGAATTCCTTTATTGTACTCACCATCACCACCTCCCCAGGCAGAGAGTTCCATAGTCTCACTGCTCTTACCGTAAAGAATCCTTTTCTATGTTTGTGTACAAACCTTTTTTCCTCCAAACGCAGAGGATGTCCCCTCGTCACAGTCACAGTCCTGGGGATAAATAGATGATGGGATAGATCTCTATACTGACCCCTGATATATTTATACATAGTAATTAGATCTCCCCTCAGTCGTCTTTTTTCTAACGTGAATAACCCTAATTTTGATAATCTTTCAGGGTACTGTAGTTGCCCCATTCCAGTTATTACTTCAGTTGCCCTCCTCTGGACCCTCTCCAGCTCTGCTATGTCTGCCTTGTTCACTGGAGCCCAGAACTGTACACAGTACTCCATGTGTGGTCTGACTAATGATTTGTAAAGTAGTAGGAATATGTTCTCATCACGGGCATCTATGCCCCTTTTGATGCAACCCATTATCTTATTGGCTTTGGCAGCAGCTGCCTGACACTGTTTTTTACAGCTTAGTTTGCTGTTTATTAAAATTCCTAGATCCTTTTCCATGTCAGTGTTACCGAGTGTTTTACCATTTAGTATGTACGGGTGACTTGCATTATTCCTTCCCATGTGCATAACTTTACATTTGTCAGTGTTAAACCTCATCTGCCACTTATCTGCCCAAGCCTCCAATCTATCCAGATCCCTCTGTAGTAGTATACTGTCCTCTTCAGTGTTAATTACTTTACACAGTTTAGTGTCATCTGCGAAAATTGATATTTTACTATGCCAGCCTTCTACAAGATCATTAATAAATATATTGAAGAGAATAGGGCCCAATACTGACCCCTGAGGTACTCCACTAGTGACAGTGACCCAATCTGAGTGTGTACTGTTAATAACCACCCTCTGTTTTCTATCACTCAGCCAGTTACTTACCCACTTACAGACGTTTTCTCCCAGTCCGAGCAGTCTCATTTTATATACTAACCTTTTATGTGGTACGGTGTCAAATGCTTTGGAGAAGTCCAGATACACGACATCCATTGATTCGCCGCTGTCAAGTCTAGAACTTACCTCCTCATAGAAACTGATTAAATTAGTTTGACATGACCGATCCCTCACAAAGCCATGCTGATATGGCGTTATTTGCTTATTTCCATTAAGATGCTCTAACATAGCATCTCTCAAAAAACCTTCAAACAGTTTACCCACAACAGATGTTAAACTTACTGGCCTATAGTTTCCAGGCTCTGTTTTTGGACCCTTTTTGAATATTGGCACCACATTTGCCATGCGCCAATCCTGTGGGACATTCCCTGTCAGTATAGAGTCCGCAAATATCAGAAATAAGGGTCTGGCTATGACATTACTTAATTCCCTTAGGATACGGGGGTGTATGCCATCCGGTCCTGGCGATTTGTCTATTTTAATCTTTTTAAGTCGCTGTTGTACTTCTTCCTGGGTCAGACAGGACACTTTTAATGGGGAATTTATTTCAACATTCAGCATTTCATCTGACAGTTTATTTTCCTCAGTGAATACATTGGAGAAAAAAATATTTAACAGCTTTGCTTACTCCTCGTCGCTCTCTGCGACTCCCCCCTCATTACTCTTTAAAGGGCCGACACCTTCAGATTTATACTTTTTAACATTTATATAATTGAAGAACATTTTAGGGTTAGTTTTACTCTCTTTGGCAATTAATCTCTCGGTCTATAGTTTGGCCGCTTTTATTTGTTTTTTACATGTTCTATTTTTTTCCTTATAGTTTTTCAGTGCTTCCGTGCTACCCTCCTGTTTTAGTGTTTTATATGCTTTCTTTTTGTCATTTATTGCTTTCTTTACAGTTCTGTTCATCCACATTGGTTTCTTTTTGTTCCTTAACCTTTTATTCCCATACGGTATGTACCTCTCACAATGAGCTTTTAGGATGCTTTTAAAGATAACCCATTTTGTGGCTGTATTTTTTTTTGTGAGGACTTTATCGCATTTAGTTAGGCCTATTGCCTCTCTTAGTTGGCTAAATTGAGCTTTTTTGAAGTTTGGTATTTTTGTTCCTCCCTGTAGAAACGCTCTTTTGAATGATAATTGGAAGGTTATTACTTTATGGTCACTATTTCCCAGGTGTCCCCCAACCTGCACGTCTGTTGTTCTGTCAGGTCTATTGGTTAATACTAAGTCCAGTATGGCCGTCCCTCTAGTCGTGTCCTGAACCAGTTGGGAGAGGTAATTGTCTTTGGTTATTGCCAAGAACCTGTTTCCTTTATGAGATATACAAGTTTCAGTTTCCCAGTCTATATCTGGGTAGTTGAAGTCCCCCATAATAACCACCTCATTATGATTTGCCGCCTTGTCTATCTTATTTAGTAGTAGATTTTCTGTGGACTCTGGTATATTAGGTGGTTTATAGTAAACTCCTATTAGTAATTTATTGTTGTTTTTAGCTCCATATATCTCTACCCACAGTGACTCCACATGTTCATGTCCCTCACTTATATCTTCACGGAGTGTGGGCTTTAGACAGGACTTTACATAAAGGCAGACCCCTCTCCGGTTTTGACGATCCTTTCTAAACAGACTGTAACCTTGTACATTAACCACCCAGTCATAGCTATCATCCAGCCATGTCTCAGTTATTCCCACTATGTCATAGTCCTCCTCACACATCACTAATTCCAGTTCACCAGTTTTATTAGTCAGGCTTCTGGCATTAGTATACATACATTTGAGAGGTTTATGTATATTTTTTACCCTACACCTTTCCTTCTGAACTGTTCTAGTCCCTCCTTCCATTCCTCCCCCAGTCCCACTACCTTGCCCCCTGGTCTCTATCTGCACTATCTTCCCATCCTGTAATGTAATTACCCTCCCCCCCAGTCCCTAGTTTAAACACTCCTCCAACCTTCTAGCTATCTTCTTCCCCAACACAGCTGCCCCTTCCCCATTGAGGTGCAGCCCGTCCCTACGATAGAGCCTGTAGTACTCTCCACCTACCCCTAACTTTGTCATTGGTTCCGATATGGACCATGACCGCTGGATCTTCTCCAGCCCCTCCCAGTAATCTGTCAACCCGATCCGCGATGTGTCGAACTCTAGCGCCAGGAAGACAGCACACTGTTCGGCGATCACGGTCTTTGTGACAGATTTCCCTATCTGTTCCCCTAATAATTGAGTCTTTCACTACCAGCACCTGTCTGGCCTGCCCTGCTCTCCTGGTCCCCTGCTTACCGGAGCTGACATTCCCCTGACTGGCAGAGGAAGTGTCCGGCTGTGGCAGTGCCGTCCCTGGACTGATATCCCCCTCTTGTTGGGGTGTATCAGATCAGGGCTAGCCTCCCTGACACTCTTCCCTCTACCCCGCTTTCTAACTGTTACCCAGCTAGCTACCTTACTTTCCTCAGCCTCCTCTCTGTCACCTTCCCCCTCATCTACCCCAAAGAGTGCTTGCTCGGTGAGAAGCAAACTCTTTTGCAAATTGTCAATGCCTCTCAGTGTTGCAACTTGCCCATTTAGAGACTTGATTAGCGATTCCAAACGGGTAATTTGCTCACATCTTGAACAAAGATATACACCCTTGAACGGCTGTTCCAGGACTGCATACATCATGCAAGATGTGCACTGGACTGCGTTGTCAATTGTGCAACACATACTAAATGGGGATTACACCACAAAAGCGAAAAATACAATATAATGTAGTACTAAGAAACTGGCTAATTGCAGTCCCCCATTGAAGTCCCTGAATCTAAAGTCACTTAATCTTAAGTCACACACTTAATCAAGCATAGAGGTATAAAAATTTATGTCATGAGTGTGTCAACTATTGACAACTCTTTGCGGTTGTCTAAAATCTATTCCATACACGTCCCCTGATAGGGGACATAACAGGGATTAAACTGATAGGAATAGTACTACTTAACACACCACTCATATCTGGTGGCACAGTACATTGCACGGCGCACGCGCAGTGCCCCAAATTGGAAGTAGGAGGACCAACCAAGCATCTTTTTCCATCTCCCGGTTCCTAAAATCTATTTCATACACCGGCCCCTGATAGGGGACGTAACAGGGATTAAACTGATAGGAATAGTACTACTTAACACACCTAATTATTATAATAATAATAATAATAATAATAATAATAATAATAGGGGATGTAACAGGGATTAAACTGATAGGAATAGTACTACTTAAACACACCACTCATATCTGGTGGCACAGTACATTGCAAGGCGTACGCGCAGTGCCCCAAATTGGAAGTAAGAGGACCGACCAAGCATCTTTTTCCATCTCCCGGTTCCTAAAATCTATTCCATACACCGGCCCCTGATAGGGGACAAAACAGAGATTAAACTGGTAAGAACTGATTTTTTTTAATTAAAAAAAAAAGGACAGCATCTGCGGAGCTGGGTATTTTTTGGCCGCGTTACTGAACGCTCATGCACAATGGCTGTAGGCTCATGCGTCCTTTTGCGGAGGTGACAAACCTGGTCAGTCAAACCCAAGGCAACATCATCGACCTCATCCCATATGCGTTTTTTCTGGAGCGTGCCCTGTGAAGAGTGCTGGATCAGGCTGTAGATGAGCATGAAGAGGAAGAGTTGTGGTCACCATCATCACCAGAAGCAGCCTTGTCGTTGTCGATTGCTGGACCTGCGGCAACGCAGAGAGAGGAGTCTGAAGAAGAGGAGTCAGAGGAGGAAGGTGGCTTTGAGGAGGTGGAATACCAACCACAACAGCCGTCCCAGGGGGCTTGTTGTCACCTTTTGGGGACCCTTGGTGTTGTACGTGGCTGGGTGGAGGAAGAGACCTTCAATGACGTCAGTGAGGACAAGGAATGGGACATGGCTAGCTTTTTATCCAACCTTGTGCAAATGGGGAGTTTGCGGTTGTGCAAATGGACTGTTTGCGGTGCGTTAAACGGGGAGTTTGGTCTGTCATAGTTTGGTCTGTCACTGTGAAGCAGGCGTAACCCTTACACTACCTGATCGATACAACATCATACCTGATCGTATACACACACTGGATGTTTTAAAGCACGTTATTCCAAACAATTTAGGAATGTTAGGTGATTTATGCCCTTTATGGATTAAAACCCGACTCTGCGTCAACTAAGTAATTTTCAATGGGAGTTTTGCCATGGATCCCCCTCCGGCATGCCACAGTCCAGGTGTAAGTCCCCTTGAAACAACTTTTCCATCACTATTGTGGCCAGAAAGAGTCCCTGTGGGTTTTAAAATTCGCCTGCCTATTGAAGTCTATGGCGGTGTGCCCGGTTCGCCCGTTCGCGAACATTTGCGAAAATTCGCGTTCGCAGTACGCGAACTGAAAATTTTATGTTCGCGACATCTCTAGTAACCACACCAGCCCAAGACCTCCACATCCAGCATGTTCACCTCGATGATCGTCTGAGACCAGCCACCTGGACAGCATCAGCAACAATTGGTTTGCATAACCAAAGAATTTCTGCACAAACTGTCAGAAACTGTTTCAGGGAAGCTAATTTGCACGCTCATCGTCCTCATCGGGGTCTGGACCTGACTGCATTTCGTCATCGTATCCGACTTGAGTGGGAAAATGCTCACATTCGATGGTGTCTGGCATGTTGGAGAGGCGTTCTGTTCACGGATGAGTCACAGTTTTCACTGTTCAGGGCAGATGCCCCCCCCCCAAGAAGGCAAAACTGTGCACATTTCAGAGTGGCCTTTTATTTTGGGCAGTCTAAGGCACACCTGTGCAATATTCATGCTGTCTAATCAGCACCTTGATATGCCACACCTGTGAGGTGGGATGGATTATCTCAGCAAAGGAGAAGTGCTCACTAACAGAGATTTAGACAGATTTGTGAACAATATTTGAGAGTAATGGGTCTTTTGTGTATGTAGAAAATGCTTCAGATCTTTGATGTCAGCTTATGCAAAATGGGAGCAAAACCAAAAGTGTTGTGTTTATATTTTGGTTTAGTGTCAAATACTCATCTCACAAACACTTTTCACTGATCTGTTACACTCTCCAGGTCAGTATGATTACAGCAATATCACATTTATTTAGTTTTTCTTATGTTTTAATACAAAAAAAATATGCTTTGGAAAAAAAAAAGATCTTCATATATACATATTCTGACCCCATACTTTTCTATATTTATGTCTACAGAGCTGTTTGAGGGCTCACATTTTGCATGAATGACCTGTAGTTTTTATTGATACCATTTTGGAGTGCGTATGAATTTTTAATCACTTTTTATAAAAAAAATTTGAGGAGGTGAAGAAACAAAAAATGACAAATTGGCCATTTAGATTTTTTTTTTACATTATATCATTTGCCATGTGAGATAAATATTTTATATTGTAATAGTACAGCGTTTTTAGACATGTTGACTATGCTGTTTTTTTTATTGTTTATTTGTTAATATTTTAATTTTGGGGAAAGGGGATGATTTCAGTTTTTAGATTTTTTTTTCATATTTACAAAAAAATATATACTTTTTTAAGCCCCCAAGGGGACCTTAACTTGCAGTTATTAGATTGTCATTTCTATTCAGTAAGATAATTAAATCCATTACTGAATTAAAAATGTAATACATTCCAATGCAGTGCTGCCACCCACAACCCTGCATTGGAATATACCAGTTATAGGCCTGGTAACCTAGTATAGCCTAATACTACTAAGAAACACCTTCCCGATCTCAGTGAGCCCAGGACACACCTTATCGCCAATCACAGAAATTAGCTCTTTGTTGTCTGCTGTATAATAGCAGGCAATGAGCAGCTATGGAGCTTTAAATACCTGATCTGTATATGTACGCTCTATATGTCGAAAAGGGGGTTAAAGAGAACCTGTCATCGCAAAATGCAGTGCAATCTGCAGGCTATAAAGCAGAAGGAGCTGAGCAGATTGATATATAATTTGGTGTGAAAAGATTCATAAAACTTTTCATTCATACATTTAAGTCTCTGGTTTTTCTGACTTCATCTGTACATGGGGGAACACAGGTGCTTTTATAAGTTCAGAAAAAGCAAAGATCTAAATTTATAAATTACAGGTTTTACAGAATTTTTTCCCACAAATCTAAATATCATTCTGCTCTGCTCCTCCTGGTCTATATCATGCTGCCTGCAGATTACATTTTTGTTGACAGGTCATCTTTAAGTTATCATATTCTAGATTCCAGTGAGAGATAATGAACAGAAGTCTATGCATTGTGTAATATCATGACATTTGGATCATATGACCTATAGGAGATTTATGGAGTGTTAAAACTATGTCACCCTTTTCATATATCCATTCCATGATCTTTAAACAAAAAATAGACAATTAGAAGTCAGTCACTGAACAGGATGAACAAAAGCCTCTCTTACTCAATATCCTGTTCTTTATAACCTCTCTCATTAAATAGCTTATAATGAGGAAGCAGAAACAGATGGTAATCTAAAAGCTATAAGCAGAGCAGCAGGAAACCTGAAATAAAACTTTATCAACTTGCAGCTTCTATGTGTATTTACAGTAGTGTAGATGTGCTGGGGACTGTATACACAGATCTACAAGAACCAATGATGTCATAATGTATAAGCATGTAGGGTACTCTAAAGCTCTTAATAACTGTGCATACTGTACAGAATCCATCCTTCCCTGCAACAGAACAATCTGACATCACTTTTGCTCGATACGAGGTAACAGACTTAGCTTAGCACATTACATTTCCAATATAACTTCTGAATACATTACTGATCCATCATTCAGTGAGTCCGGAAATGTTTAGTTTGCTATTTCTAATGTGTTTTTTGATTTACTGACTTTTGAAACACTTTTGAAAAGAGAAATTTTGCATTTTTATTGCTTCCATTCAGAGCATTCAGACTTACAATGGCACACTAAAATTACAACATGTTCACATGGTTTTGGACAATGCTGTTATTTTTGCAGAGGTCAGATTTTACATACTGGCGAGTAGGATTTTAGAAATTCTGCTCATGCATTTCAGAAGAAAACAGTACAGTTTTTGGGAACTGCCTACCCTAAATAGCATGAACATATTGCAAATTTGCTTAAATTTATTATATATTTTATTTATTTATTTTATGCACTTATATAGTGCTGACATATTCCACAGTGCTTTACAGACATTAGCAAGCTGTCCACAATGGGGCTCACAATCTAAGGTCCCCATTAGTATGTCTTTGGAGTGTGGGAGGAAACCAGAGAACCCGGAGCAAACCCACACAAACACGGGGAGAACATACAAACTCCATGCAGATGCATTTGGTCAGATTCGAACCTAGGACTGTTGTAAGGCACCAGTACTAACCACTAAGCCACCGTGCTGCTCATAGCAACATCAACCCCTTAATGACTGCTGATATGCTTTTTTATGGTGGTATTAAGGGGCCTTGTTTAAGGCCGCTGCCTTTTTATGGTGGTCTAGTCGTGCAGCGAGAAGCATGAGCTTGGCTCTCATATGACGTCCAGGTTCATGCTCACATACTCACAATTAGAGTTGAGCGAACACCTGGATGTTCGAGTTTGAGAAGTTCAGCCGAACTTCCCGGAAATGTTCGGGTTCAGGATCCGAACTCGACCCGAACTTCGCCCCGAACCCGAACCCCATTGAAGTCAATAGGGACCCGAACTTTTCGGCACTAAAAAGGCTGTAAAACAGCCCAGGAAAGGCCACGAGGGCTGCAAAAGGCAGCAAAATGTAGGTAAATCCCCTGCAAACAAATGTGGATAGGGAAATGAATAAAAATAAAAACAAAATTAAAAAAAATTAACCAATATCAATTGGAGAGAGGTCCCATAGCAGAGAATCAGGCTTCATGTCACCCACCACTGGAACAGGCCACTGTCAGATATTTAGGCCCCGGCACCCAGACAGAGGAGAGAGGTCCCATAGCAGAGAATCAGGCTTCATGTCACCCACCACTGGAACAGGCCACTGGCAGATATTTAGGCCCCGGCACCCAGACAGAGGAGAGAGGTCCCATTGCAGAGAATCAGGCTTCATGTCACCCAGCACTGGAACAGGCCACTGTCAGATATTTAGGCCCTGGCACCCAGACAGAGGAGAGAGGTCCCATAGCAGAGAATCAGGCTTCACGTCACCCACCACTGGAACAGGCCACTGTCAGATATTTAGGCTCCGGCACCCAGACAGAGGAGAGAGGTCCCATTGCAGAGAATCAGGCTTCATGTTACCCACCACTGGAACAGGCCACTGTCAGATATTTAGGCCCCGGCACCCAGACAGAGGAGAGAGGTCCATTGCAAAGAATCAGGCTTCATGTCATAGCAGAGAATCAGGCTTCACCTCACCCACCACTGGAACAGGCCATTGTCAGATATTTAGGCCCCGGCACCCAGATAGAGGAGAGAGGTCCCATTGCAGAGAATTAGGCTTCATGTCACCCACCACTGGAACAGGCCACTGTCAGATATTTAGGCTCCGGCACCCAGACAGAGGAGAGAGGTCCCATTGCAGAGAATCAGGCTTCATGTCACCCACCACTGGAACAGGCCACTGTCAGATATTTAGGCCCCGGCACCCAGACAGAGGAGAGAGGTCCCATTGCAAAGAATCAGGCTTCATGTCATAGCAGAGAATCAGGCATCACGTCACCCACCACTGGAACAGGCCATTGTCAGATATTTAGGCCCTGGCACCCAGACAGAGGAGAGAGGTCCATTGCAAAGAATCAGGCTTCATGTCATAGCAGAGAATCAGGCTTCACGTCACCCACCACTGGAACAGGCCATTGTCAGATATTTAGGCCCCGGCACCCAGATAGAGGAGAGAGGTCCCATTGCAGAGAATTAGGCTTCATGTCACCCACCACTGGAACAGGCCACTGTCAGATATTTAGGCTCCGGCACCCAGACAGAGGAGAGCGGTCCCATTGCAGAGAATCAGGCTTCATGTCACCCACCACTGGAACAGGCCACTGTCAGATATTTAGGCCCCGGCACCCAGACAGAGGAGAGAGGTCCCATTGCAAAGAATCAGGCTTCATGTAATAGCAGAGAATCAGGCATCACGTCACCCACCACTGGAACAGGCCATTGTCAGATATTTAGGCCCCGGCACCCAGACAGAGGAGAGAGGTCCCATTGCAGAGAATCAGGCTTCATGTCACCCACCACTGGAACAGGCCACTGTCAGATATTTAGGCCCCGGCACCCAGACAGAGGAGAGAGGTCCCATTGCAGAGAATCAGGCTTCATGTCATAGCAGAGAATCAGGCTTCACGTCACCCACCACTGGAACAGGCCATTGTCAGATATTTAGGCCCCGGCACCCAGACAGAGGAGAGAGGTCCATTGCAGAGAATCAGGCTTCATGTCATAGCAGAGAATCAGGCTTCACGTCACCCACCACTGGAACAGGCCATTGTCAGATATTTAGGCCCCGGCACCCAGACAGAGGAGAGAGGTCCCATTGCAGAGAATCAGGCTTCATGTCACCCAGCACTGGAACAGGCCACTGTCAGATATTTAGGCCCTGGCACCCAGACAGAGGAGAGAGGTCCCATAGCAGAGAATCAGGCTTCATGTCACCCACCACTGGAACAGGCCACTGGCAGATATTTAGGCCCCGGCACCCAGACAGAGAAGAGAGGTCCCATTGCAGAGAATCAGGCTTCATGTCACCCACCACTGGAACAGGCCATTGTCAGATATTTAGGCCCCGGCACCCAGACAGAGGAGATAGGTCCCATTGCAGAGAATCAGGCTTCATGTCACCCACCACTGGAACAGGCCACTGTCAGATATTTAGGCTCCGGCACCCAGACAGAGGAGAGAGGTCCCATTGCAGAGAATCAGGCTTCATGTCATAGCAGAGAATCAGGCTTCATGTCATAGCAGAGAATCATGCTTTACGTCACCTACCACTGGAACAGGCCACTGTCAGATATTTAGGCCCCGGCACCCAGACAGAGGAGAGAGGTCCCATTGCAGAGAATCAGGTTTCATGTCGTAGCAGAGAATCAGGCTAGCAGAGAATCAGGCTTCACGTCACCCACCACTGGAACAGGATATTGTCAGATATTTAGGCCCCGTCACCCAGACAGAGGATAGAGGTCCCATTGCAGAGAATCAGGCTTCATGTCACCCACCACTGGAACAGGCCACTGTCAGATCTTTAGGCCCCGGCACCCAGACAGAGAAGAGAGGTCCCATTGCAGAGAATCAGGCTTCATGTCATAGCAGAGAATCAGGCTTCATGTCATAGCAGAGAATCAGGCTTCACGTCACCCACCACTGGAACAGGCCATTGTCAGATATTTAGGCCCCGGCACCCAGACAGAGGAGAGAGGTCCCATTGCAGAGAATCAGACTTCATGTCACCCACCACTGGAACAGGCCACTGTCAGATATTTAGGCCCCGGCATCAAGACAGAGGCGAGAGGTCCCATTGCAGAGAATCAGGCTTCATGTCACCCACCACTGGAACAGGCCACTGTCAGATATTTAGGCCCCGGGACCCAGACAGAGGAGAGGTTCATTCAACTTTGGGTTGCCCCGCAATATAATGGTAAAGTTAAAAAAAGAGGATTGAATGAAGTGCCCTGGAGTACAAGAATATATTGTTATGGGGAGGTAATTATAAATGTCTAATCTGCATAAGGGATGGACAGGTCCTGTGGGATCCATGCCTAGTTCATTTTTATAAACGTCAGCTATTCCACATTGGCTGTGGATAGGCTGCTGCGTTTGTCTGTAATGACGCCCCCCGCCGTGCTGAATACACGTTCAGACAAAACGCTGGCTCGCCGGGCAGGCCAGCACCTCCAAGGCATAAAAGGCTAGCTCTGGCCACGTGGACAATTTGGAGACCCAGACGTTGAATGGGGCCGAACCATCAGTCAGTACGTGGAGGGGTGTGCACAGGTACTGTTCCACCATGTTAGTGAAATGCTGCCTCCTGCTAACATGTTCCGTATCAGGTGGTGGTGCAGTTAGCTGTGGCGTGGTGACAAAACTTTTCCACATCTCAGCCATGCTAACCCTGCCCTCAGAGGAGCTGGCCGTGACACAGCTGCGTTGGCGACCTCTTGCTCCTCCTCTGCCTTCGCCTTGGGCTTCCACTTGTTCCCCTGTGACATTTAGGAATGCTCTCAGTAGCGCGTCTACCAACGTGCGCTTGTACTCGCGCATCTTCCTATCACGCTCCAGTGAAGGAAGTAAGGTGGGGACATTGTCTTTGTACCGGGGATCCAGCAGGGTGGCAACCCAGTAGTCCGCACACGTTAAATGTGGGCAACTCTGCTGTCGTTGCGCAGGCACTGCAGCATGTAGTCGCTCATGTGTATCAGGATGCCCAGAGGTAAGGACAAGCTGTCCTCTGTGGGAGGCGTAAAGTTATCGTCCTGCGTTTCCCCCCAGCCACGCACCAGTGATGGGCCCGAGCTGCGTTGGATGCCACCCCGCTTTGAACATGCTTCATCCTCATCCTCCTTCACCTCCTCCTCATCCTTGTCCTCCTCGTCCTCCAGTAGTGGGCCCTGTCTGGCCACATTTGTACCTGGCCTCTGCTGTTGCAAAAAACCTCCCTCTGAGTCACTTTTAAGAGACTTGCCTAAAAGTGCTAAAAATGACCCCTCTTCCTCCTCCTCCTCCTCCTCCTCCTGGGCCACCTCCTCTTCCATCATCGCCCTAAGTGTTTTCTCAAGGAGACATAGAAGTGGTATTGTAACGCTGATAACGGCGTCATCGCCACTGGCCATGTTGGTGGAGTACTCAAAACAGCGAAACAGGGCACACAGGTCTCGCATGGAGGCCCAGTCATTGGTGGTGAAGTGGTGCTGTTCCGCAGTGCGCCTGACCCGTGCGTGCTGCAGCTGAAACTCCACTATGGCCTGCTGCTGCTCGCACAGTCTGTCCAGCATGTGCAAGGTGGAGTTCCACCTGGTGGGCACGTCGCATATAAGGCGGTGAGCGGGAAGGCCGAAGTTACGCTGTAGCGCAGACAGGCGAGCAGCGGCAGGATGTGAACGCCGGAAGAGCGCACAGACGGCCCGCACTTTATGCAGCAGCTCTGACATGTCGGGGTAGTTGTGAATGAACTTTTGCACCACCAAATTCAGCACATGCGCCAGGCAAGGAATGTGCGTCAAACCAGCTAGTCCCAGAGCTGCGACGAGATTTTGCACATTATCGCACACCACCAGGCCGGGCTTGAGGCTCACCGGCAGCAACCACTCGTCGGTCTGTTGTTCAATACCCCGCCACAAATCCTGCGCGGTGTGGGGCCTGTCCCCAAAACATATGAGTTTCAGAATGGCCTGCTGACGTTTACCCCGGGCTGTGCTGAAGTTGGTGGTGAAGGTGTGTGGCTGACTGGATGAGCAGGTGGAAGAAGAGGAGGAGGAAGCCGAGTAGGAGGAGGAGGCTACAGGAGGCAAAGAATGTTGCCCTGCGATCCTTGGCGGCGGAAGGACGTGCGCCAAAGAGCTCTCCGCCTGGGGCCCAGCCGCCACTACATTTACCCAGTGTGCAGTTAGGGAGATATAGCGTCCCTGGCCGTGCTTACTGGTCCACGTATCTGTGGTAAGGTGGACCTTGCCACAGATGGCATTGCGCAGTGCACACTTGATTTTATCGGATACTTGGTTGTGCAGGGAAGGCACGGCTCTCTTGGAGAAGTAGTGGCGGCTGGGAACAACATACTGTGGGACATCAAGCGACATGAGCTGTTTGAAGCTGTCTGTGTCCACCAGCCTGAATGACAGCATTTCATACACCAGTAGTTTAGAAATGCTGGCATTCAGGGCCAGGAATCAAGGGTGGCTAAGTGGGAATTTACGCTTTCTCTCAAATGTTTGTGAGATGGAGAGCTGAACGCTGCCGTGTGACATTGTGGAGATGCTTGGTGACGGAGGTGGTGGTGTTGGTAGTAAATCCTATGTTTGCTGGGCGGCAGGTGCCAATGTTTCTCCAGAGGCGGAGGAAGAGGCCAAGGCAGCAGCAGAAGAGGTAGCAGGGGGAGCCTGAGTGAGTTCCTTGCTTTTAAGGTGTTTACTCCACTGCAGTTCATGTTTTGCATGCAGGTGCCTGGTCATGAAGGTTGTGCTAAGGTTCAGAATGTTAATGCCTCGCTTCAGGCTCTGATGGCACAGCGTGCAAACCACTCAGGTCTTGTCGTCAGCACATTGTTTGAAGAACTGCCACGCCAGGGAACTCCTTGAAGCTGCCTTTGGGGTGCTCGGTCCCAGATGGCGGTGGCCAGTAGCAGGCAGACTCTTTTGGAAGCGGGTGTTCTGCTTTTGCCCAATGCTCCCTCTTTTGCTACGCTGTTGGCTCGGTCTCACCACTGCCTCTTCCTCCGAACTCTGAAAGTCAGTGGCACGACCTTCATTCCATGTGGGGTCTAGGACCTCATCGTCCCCTGCATCGTCTTCCACCCAGTCTTCCTCCCTGACCTCCTGTTCAGTCTGCACACTGCAGAAAGACGCAGCAGTTGGTACCTGTGTTTCATCATCAGAGAAGTGCTGAGGTGGTATTCCCATGTCCTCATCATCAGGAAACATAAGTGGTTGTGCGTCAGTGCATTATATGTCTTCCACCGCTGGGGAAGGGCTAGGTGGATGCCCTTGGGAAACCCTGCCAGCCGAGTCTTCAAACAGCATAAGAGACTGCTGCATAACTTGAGGCTCAGACAGTTTCCCTGATATGCATGGGGGTGATGTGACAGACTGATGGGCTTGGTTTTCAGGCGCCATCTGTGCGCTTTCTGCAGAAGACTGGGTGGGAGATAATGTGAACGTGCTGGATCCACTATCGGACACCCAATTGACTAATGCCTGTACCTACTCAGGCCTTACCATCCTTAGAACGGCATTGGGCCCCACCAAATATCGCTGTAAATTCTGGCGTCTACTGGGACCTGAGGTAGTTGGTACACTAGGACGTGTGGCTGTGGCAGAACAGCCACGTCCTCTCCCAGCACCAGAGGGTCCACTAACACCACCACGACCATGTCGGCGTCCGCGTCCCTTACTAGATGTTTTCCTCATTGTTACCGTTCACCACAATAAGAAAAAAATTATTTGGCCCAATGTATTGAATTCAAATTCAGGCCTTTTTTTACAGGCACCTAACACTATCTGGCTATCTATTTAGGTACCGTATTACACTAATACAGGCACAGCAGTAACCACAGATTTAGCTGAATATAAATTGTAGGCCTAGTATTTAGGCCCTGTATGGATGACAGGTATCCCTTTACGGACAGAATTACACTTGGAGATGCACGGTAGCGTGTGAAGTTATTGAGAATGACCCTAGCAGCACCTTCAATGTAATTTACCCTTTTATGGATAGATTTAACCCCTTAAGGACCGGGCTCATTTTCACCTTAAGGACCAGGCCATTTTTTGGAAATCTGACCAGTGTCACTTTAAGTGCTAATAACTTTAAAACGCTTTGACTTATCCAGGCCATTCTGAGATTGTTTTTTCGTCACATATTGTACTTCATGACACTGGTAAAATGAAGTCAAAAAAATTCTTTTTTTTGCACAAAAAAAATACCTAATTTACCAAAAATTTGGAAAAATTTGCAAATTTCAAAGTTTCAGTTTCTCTACTTCTGTAATACATAGAAATACCCCAAAAAATTGTGATGACTTTACATTCCTCATATGTCTACTTCATGTGTGAATTGTTTTGGGAATGATATTTTATTTTTTGGGGATGTTATAAGGCTTTGAAGTTTAGAAGCAAATCTTGAAATTTTTCAGAAATTTACAAAAACTAAATTTTTAGGGACCAGTTCAGGTCTGAAGTCGATTTGCGAGGCTTACATAATAGAAACCACCCAAAAATGACCCCATCTAAGAAACTACACCCCTCAAGGTATTCAAAACTGATTTTGCATACATTATTAACCCTTTAGGTGTTGCACAAGAGTTATTGGCAAATGGGGATGAAATTTGAGAATTTAATTTTTTTGTCTAATTTTTCATTTTAACCCATTTTTTCCACTAACAAAGCAAGGGTTAACAGCCAAACAAGATTGTATCTTTATTGCCCTGACTCTGCCGTTTACAGAAACACCCAATATGTGGCCGTAAACTACTGTACGGCCACACAGCGGGGCGTAGAGGGAAAGGTGCGCCATATGGTTTTTGGAAGGCTGATTTTTATGGACTGGTTTTTTGACACCATGTCCCATTTGAAGCCCCCTGATGCACCCCTAGAGGAGAAACTCCCTAAAAATGACCCCATCTAAGAAACTACACCCCTCAAGGTATTCAAAACTGATTTTGCATACATTATTAACCCTTTAGGTGTTGCACAAGAGTTATTGGCAAATGGGGATGAAATTTGAGAATTTCATTTTTTTGCCTAATTTTCAATTTTAACCCATTTTTCCCACTAACAAAGCAAGGGTTAACAGCCAAACAAGACTGTATCTTTATTGCCCTGACTCTGCTGTTTACAGAAACACCCCATATGTGGCCGTAAACTACTGTACGGGCACACAGTAGGGCGTAGAGTGAAAGGTGCGCCGTTTGGTTTTTGGAAGGCTGATTTTGCTGGACTGTTTTTTTGACACCATGTCCCATTTGAAGCCCCCCTGATGCACCCCTAGAGTAGAAACTCCATAAAAGTGACCCCATCTAAGAAACTACACCCTTCAAGGTATTCAAAACTGATTTTACAAACGTTGTTAACCCTTTAGGTGTTGCACAAGATTTAATGGAAAATAGAGACACAATTTCAAAATTTCAAATTTTTGGCAGATTTTCCATTTTAATATTTTTTTTCCAGTTACAAAGCAAGGGTTAACAGCCAAACAAAACTCATTATTTATGGCCCTGATTCTGTAGTTTACAGAAACACCCCATATGTGGTCGTAAACAGCTGTACAGGCACACGGCAGGGCGCAGAAGGAAAGGAATGCCATACGGTTTTTGGAAGGCAGATTTTGCTGGACTGGTTTTTTTGACACCATGTCCCATTTGAAGCCCCCCTGATGCACCCCTAGAGTGGAAACTCCAAAAAAGTGACTCCATTTTAGAAACTACCGGATAGGGTGGCAGTTTTGTTGGTACTAGTTTAGGGTACATATGATTTTTGGTTGCTCTATATTACACTTTTTGTGCAGCAAGGTAACAAGAAATAGCTTTTTTGGCACGTTTTTTTTTTTTGTTATTTACAACATTCATCTGACAGGTTAGATCATGGGGTAATTTTATAGAGCAGGTTGTCACGGACGCGGCGATACCTAATATGTATACATTTTTTTTTATTTATGTAAGTTTTATACAATAACTTCATTTTTAAAACCAAAAAAATGTTTTAGTGTCTCCATAGTCTAAGAGCCATAGTTTTTTCAGTTTTTGGGCGATTATCTTGAGTAGGGTCTCATTTTTTGCGGGATGAGATGACGGTTTGATTGGCACTATTTTGGGGTGCATATGACTTTTTGATCGCTTGCTATTACACTTTTTGTGATGTAAGATGGCAAAAAATGGCTTTTTTTACACTGTTTTTATTTTTATTTTTTTACGGTGGTCATCTGAGGGGTTAGGTTATGTGATATTTTTATAGAGCCGGTCGATACGGACGCGGCGATACCTAATATGTATACTTTTTTTTTATTTATGTAAGTTTTACACAATGATTTCATTTTTGAAACAAAAAAAAATCATGTTTTAGTGTTTCCATAGTCTAAGAGCCATAGTTTTTTCAGCTTTTGGGCGATTATCTTGAGTAGGGTCTCATTTTTTGCGGGATGAGATGACGGTTTGATGGGTACTATTTTGGCGTACATGCGACTTTTTTGATCACTTTTATTACCTTTTTTGGGAAGTAAGGTGGGCAAAATTTCAATTTTCTCATAGTTTTAATTTTTTTATTTTTATGGCGTTCACCGTGCGGGGAAAGTAACATGACCATTTTATAGATCAGGTCGTTACGGACGCGGCGATACCTAATATGTGTAGTTTATTTTATTTCTTTAATTTTTATTCAGTGATAAATGTTTTTTTTTTTTATCTTAACTTTTTTCACTTTTTTTTTACATTTTTTTGACCCAGACCCGCTTGGTTCTTGAAGATCCAGTGGGTCTGATGTCTGTATAATACAGTACAATATATATTGTACTGTACTGTATTTTACTTACACTGAACAGATCTATGCTTTCAGCATAGAACTGTTCAGCACCATGGACAGCAGGACACCTGAGCAGGCGTCCTGTTGCCATGGGAACCCTCCCCGTCTGCTCAGAACTTCGCAGACGGGGAAGGGTAAGCACGGGGCTGAGGGGGGCTCTCTGGGGGCTCTCTCCCTCTCCATCGGGGGGCTGCAAAGGCACAGCAGCCCCCCGATGGAGAGGGAGGGAGCTCCCTGACCGATGACAGTTAACTTTTTCCATACAGCGGTCCGTACGGACCACGGTATGGAAAGGGTTAAACGGCTGACATCTGCACAGATGTCAGCCATTTATACCAGGGTGCCAGCAATGTGCTGGCACCCTGGTATAACCACTAGAAGCCAACGATCATTCATGGGGAGGCGGGCGGGGGATCGCGATCCCGCCTGCCGCACCGCCCGCCTCCCGCAACGCCCCCACCGCCTGCGACAGGGGTGCAGGGGGGGGTGCAGGGGGGGGTGAAAAATATAGATTTTAGCCACTCTAAAGTTTCTGATCCCCGCGGTCAGGGACCGCGGGCATCAGAAACTGCAAAAAGCGCAGCAAACCGCAGGTCTGAATTGACCTGCGGTTTGCTGCGATCGCCGACACGGGGGGGTCACATCACCCCCCCTGGCGTTGTCACAGGATGCCGGCTGAAGGATTTCAGCCGAAATCCCGTTCCGTTTAACCCCTTGGGCGCCGGAATCCCGATTTAAAAGTTAGGACGTACCGGTACGTCCTTGGTCCTTAAGGACTCGGGAAATAGGGCGTACCGGTACGTCCTATGTCCTTAAGGGGTTAAACTTGGCCTGCTACAGCAGAAACCACTGATTTATGGAATTGCTAATTTGGGAATTGTATTTCAACCCAGAACAAAAACTGTGCTTTGACAGACACTAAATAACTTGACCAGCCACAGCAGTAACCACAGATTTAGCTGAATATAAATTGTAGGCCTATTATTTAGGCGCTGGATGACAGGTATACGTTTACGGACAGAATTAGACTTGGAGTTGCATGGTAGCGTGTGAATTTATTGAGAATGACCCTATCAGCAACTTCAATGTAATATACCCTTTTATGGATAGATTTAAACTTGGCCTGCTACAGCAGAAACCACTGATATGGGAATTGCTAATTTGGGAATTGTATTTCAACCCAGAAAAAATTATATCCTTTGCCAGACAGCAGACAGTATTACAATTGGCTTGCCACAGCTGAAACACCAGATTTAGGGTACTGCTATTTTGGCAATTGTATTTCACCCCTCAATAAAATAGCAAGCACAGCCAAGCCCCTGATGTAGGATATAGCAAAAAAAAAAACACACTATTGATGGTTAAATGGACTTGGTGGCAGCTTGTGCTGGTGCACCACAAGACACAAAGTGGCCGCTGATCACCACAGAAAAAAGTGACAGAAAAACGCTCTGGGCAGCCTAAAAACAGTGAGCAATTAAATAGCAGAGGTTGAATGATACACAGCTGTACATCGATCACTTCAGTAAGTGTTTTTGAAGAGTAAATCACTGCCTAATCTGGCCCTAACAGCCGCAGCTGCATCCTATCCCTACACTGATCAGAGCAGAGTGACGTGCGGCGCTACGTGACTCCAGCTTAAATAGAGGCTTGGTCACATGCTGCACTGGCCAATCACAGCCATGCCAATAGTAGGCATGGCTGTGATGGCCTCTTGGGGCAAGTAGTATGACGCTTGTTGATTGGCTGATTTGCAGCCTTTCAAAAAGCGCCAAGAAAGCGTCAAACACCGAACCTGGACTTTTACGAAAATGTTCGGGTTCGCTCATCCCTATTTCGCTCATCCCTACTCACAATCTTGGCTGTTTAACCCTAAAGATGTTGTGGTCAATAGCGACCACAACATCCAAGTGATTTCAGAGGGTGCTATTGCCAATGAGACTGTGGGGTGCTGATGTCTGTACATAGAATTTGGGTGCTTAATAAAGACCCCTAGGTCTGCCCTCAGTGTATGTATCAGACTATGCAAGAGGCCCAGCCTGATTGAGTCATTTTATACTAAAGTAGTACAATGTACTCTATGTAAGCAATCAAATGATCGCATGTCAAAGTCTCCTTGTGGAAATAATAAGTGGTACAATAAGATGGAAATAAAGTTTTAGCAAAAAAAAAAAAATCTTCACATGTTTGGTATCACTACATCTGTAACAACCCACACTAGAGGAATATCACATAACTTATCCCACATGGTGAGTACTGTCTAAAAAACAACAAAAAACAATGGCAGAACTGCAGTTTTTTTCTTATTTGCCATATAAAAGATGTAATGAAAAGCAATTAAAATGATACCCTTGAGAACTGCAAGTCATCCCACAAAAATCAAGCCCACTGTAATCGTACTAACCCAGAGAGTAAAATTATCATGTTATTTATTCGGCAAAGTGAAGGTTTCAAAATTTATCATGTAAAATGACAATGGCAGTACTACTGTGATGTGTGCCCCAAAATGATGACTTGTCCCATAATAAAACAAGACCTAATACGGTTACATTGACAAAAAAAAAAGAAAAAGTTAGAGCTCTTAGAATGCAACAATCAAAAAATTTAAAACTGCCTGGTCACAAAGGCCCAAAATGCATACAAGAGAAGAGGTTAAAGAAGAAAGACATGGTTTTGAAGACCACAAATGAAAGACATGATGGTAAAAAAAAAAGGTCATTCGTTATTCTTGTACTCAACAATAGCTGTCTTTATAAGGCCAATATACAGTGAGGAACAGAAGTATTTGACCACCCTGCGATTTTGCAAGTTCTCCCACTTAGAAATCATGGAGGGGTCTGAAATTCACATTGTAGGTGCATTCCCACTCTGAGAGACAGAATAAAAAAATAAATAAAAAAATCAGGAAATCACATTGTATGATTTTTAAAGATATATTTGTCTGGCACTGCTGAACATAAGTATTTGAACACCTGAGAAACTGCAAGATTTCTGATTCTCAAAGACCTGTTACTGTACCTTTAAAGTCCACCTCTACTCCACTCATTAATCTAACTTAGTAGCACCTGTCTGAGCTCTTTAAAGACCCCTGTCCACCCCACAGTCAGTCAGATGCCAACTACTACCATGGGCAAGACTAAAGAGTTGTCAAAAGACACCAGAGACAAATTATGGACCTCCACAAGGCTGGAAAGGACTATGGGGCAATTGCCAAGCAGCTTGGTGAAAATAGATGGACTGTTGGAGCAATTGTTAGAAAATGGAAGAGGCTAAAGGCGACTGTCAGTCTCCCTTGAACTGGAGCTCCATGCAAGATCTCACCTCGTGGGGTATCACCGATGAGAGGAAAGGTGAGGAATCAGCCCAGAACTACAAGGGAGGAGCTGGTCAATGACACGAAGAGAGCTGGGACCACAGTTTCAAAGGTCACTGTCGGTAGAACACTGCGTCATCATGGTTTCAAATCATGCATTGAACGGAAGGTTCCCCTGCTCAAGTTATCACATGTCCAGGCCCGTCTGAAGTTTTCCAATGACCATCTGGATGATCCAGAGGAGGCATGGGAGAAAGTCATGTGGTCAGATGAGACCAAAGTAGAACTTTTTGGTCTAAACTTCACTCGTCGTGTTTGGAGGAAAAAGAAGGATGAGTTGCATCCCAAGAACACCATCCCTATTGTGAAGCATGGGGATGTTAACATCATGCTTTGGGGGTGCTTTTCTGCAAAGGGGACAGGGTGACTGCACTGTATTAAAGACAGGATGAATGGGGCCATTTATTGTGAGATTTTGAGCAACAACCTTCTTCCCTCAGTCAGACATTGAAGATGGGTCATGGCTGGGTCTTCCAACATGACAACGACCCGAAGCACACAGCCAGGATAACCAAGGAGTGGTTCCGTAAGAAGCATATCAAGGTTCTGGAGTAGCCTAGCCAGTCTCCAGACCTAATTCGGTGATTGAAGCTCTGCAGTCCACCCTTTAGTGCTCCAACTGCCTGATTTGCATAAAGATAAAAAAAAATTAGAGCCCCACAACTTTGAAACCTACAAAGATAAATAATGTATTGTTTTAATCTGCATGATCAACCCTACCAGGCAATATGCCTGGTTTAATAGCATTGATCATGCTGCCAGAGGCTCTTTAATCTTAGTTTTTAAAGGGATATTCAGATAATTCCAAGCCATCTCCTATCCACAGGATAGGGTTAACTATATGGTTGGTGGGGGTTCCACTGCTAGGACCCCCACAAATCAAGAGAATGGAGTCCCCATATCACCAAGGGTCCTCTGAAATGCATGAAGCAGCAGCATACTGCTACTTCATTCATCTCTATGGGACCTGAGAGAAATACCCAAGTCGGTCTTGGGGAACCCAACTGATCTAATAGTTATCTCTTATCCTGATAGGGAATAACTTGATATAGCAAGAATAATTATTTAACCCCTTCCCGACCGCCCCATGTAAATTTAGGTTGTCGGTCAGGCATTTAAAAATGCAGCCACCGGGATCTAATCTATGCGATCATTTAACCCCTCAGATGCCATAGTCAAATGTCACCATGGTATCTGGAAAGTTAAATACCAGGAGAGCGCATTTCCGGCAGTAATCTGACAACCACTGGTAAGGATGGAGGGAGCCGGAGTGTGTATGTGTGGCAGCCTATGTACTCAGGAGTGGTACACGGCTGTAGTACTTTAGTTCCTATGGAGAACCTGCTTGTAAGTCTATGAAAAAAATAATTCAATGATTGCTTACTATAGTTCCCTAGGGGAACTATTTAAAAGTGTAATAGAAGCAAAACAAAATGTTTTTAAAAATATTTTAAAAAATATATAAATATATAAAAATTTGAATCATATTTATCACATACAGCAAACGGCAAAATGGAAAAAAAAACAAAAAACAAAATGAATGATTCACCATTTTTTGGCCATTTCACCTTTCGATAAAAAATTGAATACAAAGTGATCAAAAAGTCAAACACATCCCACAATAGTATCAATGAAAAGTACAGACCCCTCTATCTTGATGGTAATTAAACTCCACTCACCACTTGTTCTCACCATTGCCTTACTCCACATTCTCCTCTCTGTACTTAGTGACAAAGCGCAACCCCCCGTGGAAATTCAGCTAAGCAGTGAATTTAATTTTCCCTGAAATTGAGATCAAAGTCTACTCTGGATACTTCAATTCACTCAACCATACTGTAGGCACTTGGGTGCACAAGGCCATCTAAATATTTCCAGTGACTCTGCTCCTGTTTGTAACCTATTCTGTGAATGCTCGCTTACTGACCTGTTCAGCTGAAATACTCTCACACTTTCTCAACAACCTTTTCTTGGAATCCACAACACAGGTAGCTCATTTAAAATTGTAAAACAAACTTTTCTGTAACAATTGTTTCTTTGCTTACAAGTAAAATTGTCAAAATGGATTATGATTAGAGAAGAGCGAATCGAAGCTGACAAAGTGGAATTAGTTCAGAATTTCCGAAAAAATTTGATTTGCACCGAATCACCACTGAATGGCTGTACTCTGGAGGGGCGTAACTAAGCAACTACCTGGTCTTCACTAGAGTCTCTGAGGGTGAGCAAACAAACAAATTCCATAAACGAGATCCGAGGTCAGAGGCAGGGGGAAAACAGGCAAAGTCCAAGAGTTCAATAAGCAGTGTCCGGTACACAGTGAAGCAGACAAGAGAAACACCTTTGTACTTGAAGCTAAAGACAATGAGTTGCTCAGGCATCTTCCTGTGGTAGGAAGAGCCTTTAAATACACGTACCTCCTGCCATCCAGCATAGGCTGGTAAGACAGAGGCTCAAACACCAGTATAAGTCTCCAGCAGGAAGGAAACACTAGCATGGAACACAGATACCATAGTTAAGCTATCTGCTGTCCGCGCTTGTCAGCATGGCGCATGGCGGCAGGGAAAGAGGGAGCCCGACGCCCTTGCCCGCGGTTAGCAGTAGCAGCGCCGGCAGAGACCACTGGGATAACAGCTGCACTGACTGGGCACCCAAATTGCCATTATACAACTCTGTAATTCCAGCAAACCGTTCCTATTGGGGTGCAAGTGCTGTTTGATACAGCCATTAATAAGGTTTATTACAAGGAAATATTTCTTAATCTTATTTGTCCTTGTGTGGTGCAGTTATATGTTCTAAAGCCTTTTGTAGCATGTATAAGTGGAAAAAGAAAAATATATTTGCTGTTCATCTGTGTAGTTATATGTTCTAAAGCCTTTTCTGGCGTGTATAAGTGGAAAAAAATATATATATTTGCTGTTCAACGGTGCAGTTATATGTTCTAAAGCCTTTTGTGGCATGTATTAGTGACAAAAGAAAAATATATTTGCCGTTCAGTGATGCAGTTGTATGTGTGAGGTGGTGACATGAGTCATCTAGGGGTCATCTAGGGGAGCCCACCTTCTCAGGATGAGACCTATGGAAAGTCCTGATGAGACGAGTGGCCTTAATGTCCGCCACTGGGACCCACATCCTCTCCTCAGGACTATAACCCTCCCAATGAACGAGGTACTGAAGAGAGCCGCGGATAATGCGAGAATCCACAATCCTAGAGACCTGAAATTCAAGATTTCCATCAACAAAAATCGGAGGAGGAGGCAAAGAGGAGGGTACAGTGGGTTGGACATAAGGTTTTAATAGGGACTTGTGAAAAACATTATGGATCTTCCAAGTCTGAGAAAGATCAAGACGGAAGGCAACGGGATTGATGACGGACAAGATCTTGTAAGGCCCAATAAACTTAGGACCCAACTTCCAAGAGGGAACCTTCAGTTCGATATTCTTTGTAGACAACCACACCAGATCACCCACATTCAGGTCCGGACCAGGCACACGTCTCTTATCCGCCACACGCTTATATCTCTCACTCATCTTCTTCAAATTACCCTGAATCTTTTGCCATGACAATGACAAAGACGAGGAAAATCTCTCCTCATCAGGTAAACCAGAAGACCCCTCTCCAGAGAATGTCCCAAACTGCGGATGAAACCCCTATGCACCAAAAAATGGTGACTTATCAGAGGACTCCTGGCGACGGTTATTTAAAGCAAACTCAGCAAGAGACAAAAAAGAAAACCAATCCTCCTGATTCTCCGCCACAAAACAGCGCAGATATGTCTCCAGATGCTGATTGACGCGTTCGGTCTGACCATTCGACTGCGGGTGAAAAGCAGAAGAGAACGACAACCGATCCCCCAAGCGAGAACAGAAGGCCTTCCAGAATCTGGAAACAAATTGCGTGCCCCTATTAGAAACGATGTCTGAAGGAATGCCATGCAATTTAACAATGTGATCAACAAACGCTTGCGCCAGCGTCTTAGCATTGGTTAACCCAGGAAAGGGAATGAAATGTGCCATTTTGCTAAAACGGTCCACTACCACCAGAATCACAGTCTTCCCCGAGGAACGAGGCAGGTCCGTAATGAAGTCCATGGACAGATGCGTCCAAGGACGGGAAGGAATGGGTAACGGGAGGAGAGAACCCGATGGCCGTGAATGAGGGACCTTGGCACGAACGCAGGTCTCGAAGGCTGCCACAAAACCCTCAACCGTCTTACGAAGAGCCGGCCACTAGAATCTCCGAGCAATGAGATCCACTGTGGCTCTACTCCCTGGGTGCCCAGCAAGGACAGTATTGTGGTGCTCCTTAAAAACCTTGTGTCGTAAAGCGAGAGGCACAACCTCCCAGGAGGACAAAGATCAGGAGCCTCTGCCTGGGCTGCCTGAACCTCTGCCTCCAAATCAGGATAAAGAGCAGAGACGACCACCCCTTCAGTCAAAATGGGACCCGGGTCTTCAAAGTTCCCCCCTCCCGGAAAACAACGTGACAGGGCATCCGCCTTCACATTTTTAACCCCAGGGCGGAACGTAACAACAAAATTAAACCTAGAAAAGAACAAAGACCTTCTGGCCTGTCTCGGGTTCAGACGCTTGGCCGATTCCAAGTAGGCCAGATTCTTATGGTTGGTAAACACAGTAATAGGGTGTCTGGCTCCCTCTAACCAATGGCGCCATTCCTCAAAAGCTAATTTGATGGCCAACAACTCCCTATCTCCCACATCATAATTTCTCTCTGCAGAGGAGAGTTTCCTTGAGAAAAAGGCACACGGTCACCATTTGGCAGGAGAGGGACCCTGAGATAAGACTGCACCCACACCCACCTCAGAAGCGTCCACCTCAACAATAAAAGGTAGAGAGACATCAAGTTGTACCAAAATGGGAGCGGAAGCAAAACTCTCTTTAATACTAGAAAAGGCTTTAAGCGCATCTACCGACCATGAGGAAAAATCCACCCCCTTTTTAGTCATATCAGTGAGTGGCTTAACAACAGAGGAATAATTCAAAATGAACTTTCTGTAATAATTGGCAAAACCCAAAAACCGCATCAGCGCCTTCTGATTCTCAGGAAGCTCCCAATCAAGCACAGCGCGGACCTTCTCAGGGTCCATGCGAAAACCAGAAGCGGAGAGAAGAAAACCAAGAAATTGAATCTCCGGAACCACAAACACACATTTTTCCAGTTCAGCGTATAATTTATTCTCCCGCAGAATGAGCAAGACCTGACGTAGGTGGTCCCTATGAGTTTTGAAATCAGGAGAAAAAATCTAAATGTCATCTAGTTACACCAGTACAAATTTCCCCATTAAATGATAAAAAATGCTGTTCACAAAATGTAGGAAGACGGCCGGAGCATTCATCAAACCAAAGGGCATAACCAAATTCTCGAAATGACCCTCAGGGGTATTGAAGGCCGTCTTCCATTCGTCCCCTTCCCTGACCCTGACTAGGTTGTATGCCCCTCTTAAATCCAACTTTCTGGTTAAACAGGTCCGGGATCAGAGGAAGCGGATATGGGTCACAAATTGTGATACAGTTCAGCTCCCTGAAATCCAGACAAGGTCTTAAAGAACCATCTTTTTTCTTAACAAAAAAAAAACAGCGGCAACAGGTGACTTCGAGGGTCGGATGTGTCCCTTTCTCAGGCTCTCAGAGATATACGGTAAGTACGCATAGCGACTCTTTCAGGTTGGGAGAGATTGTATAAACGTGATTTTGGCAGCTTGGCGCCTGGGATGAGATTAATAGGGCAATTGTACTCCCGGTGAGGGGGCAACTCCTGGACACCACTCTCAGAAAACAGAGAGAAAAGATGGCACAGTCTTGGTAGAAACCTCTGAAAGAGACGCTGTGAGGCAATTCTCTCTGCAAAACTCACTCCAACCATTTATTTGCCTTGCTTGCCAATCAATGGTGGGGTTATGTTTAGTGAGCCAGGGTAGCCCCAACACTAGAGGAGTAGGTAATCAACTTAAGACGAAACATGACATATCCTCAACATGAGCGTCACCCACAGTCAAACGGATATTGTGAACTATGCCCTTTAATGATCTTTGAGAAAGTGGAGCGGAATCGATAGCAAAAACAGGTGTATCCTTTTCCAAAGTGCATACCTGGAAGCCATGCGTTGTTGCAAATTGATTATCAATGAGTTTGACAGCTGCTCCACTATCTACAAAAATCTCACAAACAATGTTCTTGCTGTCTAGCGCCACCCTGGCAGGTAGGAGAAAACGGGAACTACAAGCAAACGGCAAACCTTCAATTTCCGCATCAACCATGCCAATAGTAGCAAATGGAAAGTTTATTTTTTGTTTTTGTTTTTTTATTACCCTCAGAAAACTCTATGAATCTCCTAGAGGGGCAAACATTAGCCAAATGATTTATACCCCCACAACAGAAACAAACCCTCCTCTGAGAGCTGAATCCTCTACTATCAGAGGCAAGCAAACCCAGCTGCATGGCCTCCTCCTCAGAGGGGATTGAGACAGACTGAGACCCCTGCGCACTGAATGAGACTGTCCTTGGGCTGAATATGACAGGAAAGAGTAGTCTCCTCTCTCTAAGACTACTGTCAATAGGAACAGCTAGAGACATGGCAGACTCTAACGACGCTGGTCTCTCATTAAAAGCGAATGCATCTTTCAATCTTTCAAAATTGACTTCGGAGTGCAGCATCATTCCAACCAGTATCAGCTGCCCATCTCTGAAATTCAGAACAATATATCTCTGTGGACTGTATACCCTGGCATAAAAGATGCAGTTTAGATTCAGCCAGAGCAATACGATCCGGGT
Organism: Bufo bufo; assembly: GCF_905171765.1. Taxonomy (NCBI): domain Eukaryota; kingdom Metazoa; phylum Chordata; class Amphibia; order Anura; family Bufonidae; genus Bufo; species Bufo bufo. Next base: position 163,097,383 of record NC_053393.1, on the reverse strand, counting down.
CATCATATATCTGCCCCAGGGCTACAAAAAATTCATCCACCAATCGGAGGGGCCATGCCCCCACCAGCAGCGAAAAGGCCCAAGACTGAGCATTATCCCTGAGCAGCGAGATGATGATCCCCACCCTCTGCTCCTCATCACCAGAGGAATGGGGAAGTAGGCGAAAATGGAGTTTGCAAGCCTCTCTAAAGCGAACAAAATTCTCACTATCCCCGGAGAACGTATTCGGAAGCGAGATCTTAGGCTCGGAACAAACTCCATGAACGCCAGCAGAACCGGTCACCTGAAACTGAGACACAGTTTTACAGAGATCTGCTACCTCCAGCGAAAGACCTTGCATGCGGTCAATCAAGGCTGAAACCGGATCCATGCTTAAGACGGTTATGGCGGTTTATAATGTCATGGATGGATTTGCAGATAGCTGGAACTTATAAATAAACGACCGACTGGCTTGATCCCAAACTAAGGAGCATATAGGTGAGCCCTATAAAACCCTAAGAGCTCTCCCTGACTGCTATGCACATGCAAGGGTCTCAATGGTAGACGATTGCATGCCCACGTACCTAAGACTGTGTGACACCTGAAAACCCTATAATAGTGAGGGGACACGACCACTGGCTCCCTGCACTTAATACGGATGGAGTCAGGGTCACCTAGAATCAAGCCAGCAAGGAAACACAATAAAGTACGACTTATCTGAGCAAACAGCAGCAGCAGCCTCCAGCAGTGAACACTTCATCCAGGAAGTAGTATAAACCGCAAAGTGAGGCAGTATGGGAGGGAATATAAAGGAAGATGATTAGTCTAAATAAGTGACACTTGGCAGAAGGAAAGGAGATGACAAAGTGAAACCAAAACAAAGAACATTATACAAGAGGTAGAGAAGAACGTCTGCCAGACCTTCTCACAGAATTGGTGGTGACAGCGTATTACTGCAAGGCAAAGTGTTCTACACCACTATAAAGGCTCTCTGTAGCCAGGAAATAGCCGATTTCTTAATGTGATTTGCCGCAAATAAATTTGGATCTAACCAAATTTTTTCAGAAAATTTGGCGAACCTGCCAAATCTATTTTTTTTTTATTTGCTCATCTCTAATTATGATCTGTGGATTTAGGTCTCCGAAACAGCAGTCGCTGTGAATACTGCACTCTCTAATAGTCAGAAGCCTGTAGAGAGGGGAAAGGTAATACAAAACAGTGGTCATAGGGGATTCTAAACACAAGAAGGTGGACAGCAAAACTGCCTCAACTGCCATGAGGAACAAAATGGAAGCTCATGGATTAAAATGCATGGTGTAAGTCTTGGTGTATGGGAAAAGGGTTTAGGTTCTTACAGCATTGATCTGTCTTTTTATTGGTCTACAAGTAGAATTTTGCAGCTGATTTGCACCTGAATAAAACGGGACTTCTGTGGTGGAAGAGAGAATTCTAGCAGGGGTGACAATGTACTTAAACTATGGATGATGATGGAGAAGAGGGTAGAATATAAAGGGGTAGATATTCAGGAGACTAACTTAGACTAAGGCTAAGTTCACACGAACGTGTGTGATCTGTGGCCGTATTGCGGCCCGCAAATCGCGGGCCGCAATACACGGCCACAGTTCCGTGTGAATTCCGCATCACGGATGCAGACCCATTCACTTCAATGGGTCCGCAAATCCGGAATCGCGGAACGGCCGCACGGGACGGGACCCCTCGGAAGCACTACGGAGTGCCTCCGTGGGGTTACGTCCCGTACTTCCGTTCCGCTAAAAGATAGAACAAGTCATATCTTTAGCGGAACGGCCGGATCGCGGACCCATTAAAGTGATTGGGTCCGCGATCCGATGCGGCTGACCTACGGCCGGCGATCGTGCATTGCGGCCCGCTATTTGCGGGCCGCAGCACAGGCACGGGTCACACACATTCGTGTGAACTCGGCCTAACTTAGAGCTTTTCCACTGTAGCAGAACTTCAGCTGTGTTTCGGGTGGATACTCAGACACTGTGCTTCAAAACAGCAGAACTTCAGCTGTGTTTCTGGTGGATACTCAGACACTGTGCTTCAAAACAGCAGAACTTCAGCTGTGTTTCTGGTGGATACTCAGACACTGTGCTTCAAAACATGTAAGGAATTTGTTAGACAGGTTCTTGCTATTGTCTGATTGCAAATGAGCATAGGTGATTAAGGTGTTAAATTTGTTGTTGGGGGAGGAGCTTTTGTAGGAGTGTGTGTATATATAGCAACATAGTATTAGCTTCCCTAATTATAGCTTGCTGCATTCTCAAAGTGCTGCATTTATAAGTGCATCTGAGATATTCAGGAGATAATCTAGAGGTGGATACAATCTAAAAAAGTAAGATTTGTTTGTTTAAAATCTTTCCCCTCTTTAAAATGGCAGACCTGGTTCTGTGCAGGAATTGTTGTGCTTTTATTTCAGGTTCCACTCTTCGGAGGTTTGGATGCTGTCTGATCTGTAGACAGCTCTCCATAATGCAGCAGGAAATTGCATTTTTGAAATCTGAGATTTGTAAATTAACTGTTAAACAAACTCAGGTTGGGAATGTTGCAATGCCACTGCCACAGAGGCCCCCTAGAAATGGAAGATGGGTTACTGCAGGTTCTGGCATCTCCCATGCCTAAAATATGCAAGACTGCAGCCAAAGACAAAAAGGATAAGGTGAGGACTGATAGTAAGCAGCTGTTGGTGGGCGATTCTATCATAAGAGGTGTGAAGTTTGAGGAAAATTATGTTGTGAGATGTCCCCCTGGTGCTACCACTAGCAGGGATAGACAACGTATCCTTAATATTGTTAGGCAAGCAAAGCAGGAAAGGTAGGTGGATGTTATTGTCCATCTTGGGACAAATGATCTGGCTTGCAATGAGGTTTCAAAGGTGAAGGAAGCTTTTCACACACTTGGAAATGATATATGGGAGGTTGCATCAACTGTTTAATTCTCTGCAGTTTTGCCTGTGCATAACCTTCAGCATGACAGGAAGATGTGCATTAAGGAATTTAATGTATGGCTTGGTAAATGGTGTCTGAACCAAGGGTTTGGCTTTGTGTCTCATGTTAGCTCTTGTTATGGAAAAGAACTGTACAAGAAAGATGATTTGCATCTTTCTTCAGTTCAAAGTATTTGCTAAGGAGCATTTAAACTAGGAAAGGGGGGAAAAAGAGTGATAATCCAGCAGTCTGACTGCCCCCCGGAACAATGCCAGAAGTTGCCAGTAGCACATAGGTTAGGAAATGACAAGCTCAGAGTCTTGTCTACAAATGCTCGCAGTTTAGGGGATAAGATCAATGAACTTGAGTCTATAATGGCATCTGAGAATATAGATTTAGTGTCTGTTACTGAGACATGGTTCAATGGGAGTAATGACTAGGATATAACAATACCAGGGTTCTCGCTATATAGGAAAGACAGAGAAGGCAAGAAAGGGGGAGGGGTGGCCCTGTATGTGAAAGATAGCATAAAATCTAATTTAATACAAGTTAGCAAGACCAATTTATAGTCAGTTTGGGCTACCTTGCAGCTTGATAATCATAAGGTAACTCGTGTAGGTGTGATATATAGACCACCTAGCCAAGTCAAAGAATTAGATGATCTACTAGTTGAGGAAATAGATAAAATGACATTGAAAGGGGAAGTTATCATTATGGGAGACTTTAATATTCCGGATGTAAACTGGAAAACCAAAATAGCTAGTTCTGCCAGGAGTACAGATATTCTAAATTCACTACTGGGATAATCTCTACAGCAAGTAGTTGAGGAGCCAACCCAGAAGAAGGCTATTTTAGATTTAGTATTCACAAATGGGAATTTGGTATCTGATATTACTGTAGGGGAAAGCTTGGGATCTAGTGATCACCAGTCCGTGTGGTTTACTATAAGTACAGTGACTGAGTCACACCACACAAAAACAAAAGTTTTAGATTTTATAAAAACTGACTTTTCTAAAATTAGATTAGTGGTATATGAGTCCCTATCAGATTGGAACAGTTTCAATGGAGTCCAGGAGAAATGGGACTACTTGAAAGTGGCACTATTGAAGTCAACAGATAATTTCATTAGGCTTGTCAGTAAAAGCAAAAAAAGGAAGAGACTACTGTGGTACTCAGCAGAAGTGGCCAAAATCATTAAAAACAAAAAGATAGAATTTAGTAATTATAAAAAAAAAAAACGAGGATGACAGGCAAATTTATAAGATTAGGCAGAAAGAGGCCAAACAAGTTATAAGAGCTTCTAGAGCACAGGCAGAAGAGAAATTAGCTCAGTCAGTGAAAAAAGGCGATAAGACATTCTTCAGATACATAAATGAAAAAAGGAAAATAAAACAAGGAATTACCAAATTAAAAACAAAAGAAGGAAGGTATATGGAAGAAGAGAGAACTAGCTGACTGCCTCAATAAATACTTCTGTTCAGTTTTTACAAAGGAAAATGAAGGAAAAGGATCTCAGTTAGGAAGGAAGACTAATGAATTTTTTGATACATGTGTCTTTACAGAGGAAGAGGTTCTAAGTCAGCTGTCTAAAATTAATACAAATAAGTCACAGGGGCCTGATGTGATACACCCAAAGCTATTAAAAGAGCTTAGTGGTGAACTAGCAAAACCAATAACAGATTTATTTAACCAATCACTGGTAACAGGAGTCGACCCAGAAGATTGGAAATTAGCAAATGTTGTGCCCATTCACAAGAAAGGCCTGACATCAATAGTGGGGAAATTAATGGAAACCATACTTAAGGAGAGGATTGTGGAACATCTAAAATCCCATGGGTTGAAAGATGAAAAACAGCATGGGTTTACTTCAGAGAGATCATGTCAAACTAATCTTATTGATTTTTTTGATTGGGTGACTAAAATAATAGATCGTGGAGGTGCAGTAGACATTGCTTATCTAGACTTTAGTAAGGCTTTTGATACTGTCCCACATAGAAGGCTTATCAATAAATTGCAGTCATTGTGCTTGGACTCCCATATTGTTGAATGGATTAGGCAGAGGCTGAGGGACAGACAACAGAGGGTTACATAGAAACATAGAAACATAGAATGTGTCGGCAGATAAGAACCATTTGGCCCATCTAGTCTGCCCAATGGCCCATCTAGTCTGTGTAGTCAATGGAGTATATTCAGACAATGGTCTTGTTACCCGTGGGGTACCTCAGGGATCTGTTCTGGGACCCATATCATATCTTTATCAGGGAAATTGCAGAAGGCCTCGATGTTTCTAAATAAATGAAATGTAGCTTTCAGAAAATGAAGACACAAAAGGATGATTATTTTCAAAAATGCTTTATTATGTAAAACTGAAAAAAATAAAATAAACATATTTGGTATCATTGTGTCCATATCACCCTGCACTATAAAAACAACAAATGATCTATTGTGTCAGGAGTTGTAAAAAAATAAAAAATTTAAATGTTGCCAGTACAGCCATTTTGTGGTTACCTTGCCTCACAAAAAGCGCAAGATTGAGCAATCAAAAATCATATGTATTCCAAAATAGTACCAACAAAACTGTCACTGTATCCTGTAGTTTCCAAAATGGGGTCACTTCTTTGGAGTTTATACTGTAGGGGGGTGCATCAGGGGAGTTTCAAATGGCAACTTAAAATTATCACAGTGAAATCTGCCCTCCAAATTCGATATGGCGCTCCTTCTCTTCTGTGCCCTGCTGTGTGCCCCGACAGCACAGCAGTTTACGAGCACATATGTGGTGTTTCTGTAAACTGCAGAATCAGGGTAATAAATATTGAAAAAATTAAAATCTTCAGAAAATCTGTTATAAATAATTTGAAGGGAGTAGGCTCTAACATGGGGTCATTTATGAGTGTTTTTGAGTGTGTAAGCCCCATAAAATAACTTAATAACTTAATTAGTCCTAAAATTAAAAAAAGTGGGTTGAAAATTTTCTTTAAAAAAATTCAAAATTGCTTCTAAAAATCAAAGTTTTCTAACGTCTTAAAAAAAAAATTACATGTGGAATGTTAAGTACTAACTATTTTAGGAGATATCACTTTTCCGTCTTAAAAACAGAGAAATTCAAATTCAAAATGGTAAAATATATTGACTCAAATTTACCAACATTAAGTAAATTATGTCACAGGAAAACAATCTCGGAATCATTTTGGAAGTAAAATAATTCTAGAGTTATTAGCACATATTGAAACATAATTAAACATGTCAGATTTGCAAAACTAGGCTTGGTCTTGAAGGGGTTAATACTAAGGTACACTAACCGTAACATTAAAATAACACATTCATTCTGAATGTTGGTTCACTGCGCACTAACTGTATCACTAACATAATGCATTAAATCTGAATGTCGGTGCACTAGAACGTGATGCACACAGCGATATATCATGTCTCCCTTTAATACTAAGGCACACTAACTGTATCACTGAAATAACAGATTAACTCTGAATGCCAGTGCACTGGAATGTGATGCACATGGCGATACACTCTCCCTGCTCTTTAACTGCAGTTTCCCTGCATTTTCCCTGCACTCTCCCTCTCCAATATACTTTTATTAATCATTTTCAGCAACACTGTCCCTGGCGCATGAGCGCTTGCCACGTCTCTTTCATGCTCAGCTCACAAAACAATGGTAGAGATAGTGCAGGATAAGCATTTTATAGTGCTATGACCTCAAAGGTGATGGCTATCTCGGACGGCATTATGGGTGATCTCACATTCCCGATATTCCTACTTTCACTTTGTAACATGTGCAGCTGCCATTTTAGGAAAAACTGATTCGTCACTATGAAGCGAGAGGAAATTTGGATTAGTTGAGAATCAAAGTTTTCTTAAACTTTGGACAGAATTCCACTTTGAATGCTATGCTTTGCTCAACACTAGTGAAGATGTTAAAACATTGAGTTAGAACTTAAAAGCGAAATAAACCCTGAACATGTAATTATGGTGTAATCTCTATACCTATCTCAATATCACAGAGGAAATAGAAAGTCAGCTGAATAAATAAATGGAGCTGGCTTAATAGGCAGGAACAGTGGTGATAATTAGTGCTGATCGAGCACCAAAGTGCTTGGGTGCTCTGGTGCTCGAGTAGAACACTTTGGGATGCTTGGGTGCTCTACAGAGCACCAGAGTACAATGGAAGTCAATGGGAGAACAAGAACATTAAATTGGGCACCCCCTGCTCTGAAGAGGGGAGGTAGTCTGGTTCACAGGAAAAGGTCAGAAATTGATGAAAACACCACTGAAATGGTTAGGTAACAGCATGGGGAGGATGTCTGGATGCATCTTGGACTCCCAGGTCGCTGCTGGGAACAATGTTGTCCGAGTAGTACGCCACTTTCACAGACTGACAATAATACGCACAAAAACAAAGATAAAATCGATTTTAGAGGAAAAATTGTTAGGAAACATTCTTTCCTGTATATTTACTTGTATATAAAGTGCAAGTGCTGCCAAAAATTACAAGGAAGAGGCACTCCGATACAACTTAAACCTCACATAAAGGAGGGCCTCATTCACATTATGGTACAATTGTTCAAGTAGTGGGACTCCTACACTCATAAAGCCTATGCACTAAGTGAAAGGGCTGCCAAAAATTACAAGGAACCGGCACTCCAATACACCCTTTATTACACACCCTTGAAAAATTATGATTAATGGCTTGCTGGTGACCCTCAAAAACATTAGGAGCAAGGACCTGCTGGTGATCCTCTAAAACATTAGGGGCGAGGGCCTGCTGCTGATCTGACCATCTAAAACATTAGCGGTGAGGGTCTGCTGCTGAGCTGACCATTTAAAACATAAGGGGCGAGGGCCTGCTGCTGATCTGATCATCTAAAACATTATGGGTGAGGGTCTGCCGCTGAGCTGACCATCTAAAACAGGCATGCTCAACCTGCGGCCCTCCAGCTGTTGCAAAACTACAACTCCCAGCATGCCCGAACAGCCTACAGCTATCAGTCTACAGCAGGGCATTGTGGGAGTTGTAGTTTTACAACAGCTGGAGGGCCACAGGTTGAGCATGCCTGATATAAAACATTAGGGTTGAGGGTCTGCTGCTTAGCTGACCCTCTAAAACATTAGGGGCGATGGCCTGCTGATAATCTGACCATCTAAAACATTAGGGGTGAGGGTCTGCTGCTGAGCTGACCCTCTAATACATTAGGGGCAAAGGCCTGCTGCTGAGCTAACCATCTAAAACATTAGGGGTGAGGGTCTGCTGCTGAGATGACCCTCTGAAACATTAGGGTCGAGGGCCTGCTTCTGATCTGACCATATAAAACATTACGGGCGAGGGCCTGCTGATGATCTGACCATCTAAAACATTATGGGCAAGGGCCTGCTGATGACCCTCTAAAACATTAAGGGTGAGAGTCTGCTGCTGAGCTGACCCTCAAAAACATTTGGAGCGAGGGCAGCCTAATAAACATCTTGATATGATGGAGGAGTAGGAGGTGGACGAGAAAAGGAAGATTGAACCATATACCCTTTTTTGTAGTGGAAGGGGTGCATGGAAATACAGTGTATTCAATACACCATAAAAGACACATTTGAGGTGCCTTTATGTACAGCCGCTTTCCTCTGGTGGAGTAGAGAAGTCAGGGGCAATCCAGGCTTTGTTCATTTTGAAAAGAATCAACCTGTCAGCATTTTCAGTTGACAGGCGAATGCACTTATCAGTTATTATGCCCCCAGCAGCACCAAATACCCGCTCTGACAAAACGCTGGCGGCGGGGCAGGCCAGCACCTCCAAGGCGTAGAGTACCAGTTCGTGCCACGTGTCCAGCTTGGACACCCAATAGTTGTGAGGCACAGAGGGATCACTGAGGACGCTGACACGGTCTGCTACGTACTCCTTCACCATCTTCCAAAACGTTTCCCTCCTTGTGACACTAGGCCGCGCATCAGGGTAAGGGTGCTGGCGGGGTGTCATGAAACTGTCCTAGGCCTTGGAGAGTGTTGCCCTGCCTCTGTTGGAACTGCTGTGTGTTCCCCTCATCTCCCCTCATCGGCTGCCCAAGGAACTACGTACTCTGCCGCCAGTGTTGTCAGCTGGAAATTTTTGGAGCAATTTTTCCACAAGGACCTTCTGGTATTGCACCATTTGCTAGTCCTCTCCACCACAGGAATGAGAGATGAGAAGTTATCTTTGTAGCGGGGGTTGAGAAGGGTGAACAACCAGTAATCGGTGTTGGCCAAAATGTGTATAATGTGAGGGTCACGGGAAAGGCAGCATAATATAAAGTCAGCCATGTGTTCCAGAGTCCCAACAGACAAGACTTTGCTGTCCTCATCAGGAGGATGACTCTCAATTAGAATTGAGCGGACACCTAGATGTTCTGGTTCAATGGGTTCGGCTGAACTTCACAAAAAAGTTCGAGTTCAGGACCCAAATTTGACCCGAACTTGACCCCGAACCCCATTGAAGTCAAAGAGGACCCGAACTTTGGAGCACTAAAATGGTTCTAAAAAAGTCATGGAATGGGCTATAGGGCTGCAAATGGCAGCAAAATGTAGTTAAGAGCATGGCAAGTGGATAGGGAAATGACTTAAAATAACATAAAATACGTAAAAATTAAAAAAAAATAATCTTGATCTAGGAGGAGGAGGTCCATTTGGAGTAGAAGGTTGAGGAGGCGGTGGACGTAGCGGTGTAGGTGGTAGCGGCGGTCGTGGAGGAGGTAGCCAACACTGGTTTTTGGTTTTGTTTTATATTTTATTTTATTTTATTTATTTTTTGTTCAAATTTGGGTAGACCCCAAAACATTGGGAAATATAAAAAATAAAACAAAGAGAAAGTGCACTGGAGTACAACAATGGCTGGGTGAGGCCGGTATACATGTCTATTCTGCACAAGGTACGGACAAATCCTGTGGGATCACTGCCTGGTTCATTTAAATGAACGTGAGCTTGTCCACATTGGCTGTGGACAGGCGGCTGCACTTCTCTTTGATAACCCCCTCCTGCCGTGCTAAACAAATGTTCAGACAATACACTGGCTGCAGGGCAGGCTAGCACCTCCGAAGCGTAAAGGGCAAGCTCAGGCCATGTGCCTAACTTGGAGACCCAGAAGTTGAAGGGGGCAGACCCATCAGTCAGTACGTGTAGGCGTGTGCACACATACTGCTCCACCATGTCCCACAACCCCGTGATGTCCACGATCTAATTGGATATCTTCTCTATCAACTTTCGATGTTCTTTTATGTACCTACCATGGTGATCACGGGTAATGGGGAATCGGGGTCTCACGCCGGAGAGGGAGCGTGAGAAAAGGATACCACATCCAAGGCAGATCAATGGCTGCAATGTGATCGAGCGGAAATGTGGGAGAAGTTATTGAAGCAGAAGCATCCAAGTGAAGGAGGGAGCACGCGGCAATTACCCACTCCCGACTCTGGGAGGTAGTGACGATAAATAACAATACAGTACTCTTAATAATCAATAAAAAAATTGCAGGCCGTCTGTGCGCGCTTTCGGCGTTCTCACCCTGCTGCTGCTCGCCTGTCAGCGCTGCAGCATAACATCGGCCATCCCACTCACTGCCTCATATGCGATGTGCCCACAAGGTGGAACTCCACCTTGCACATTCTGGCCAGACTGTGCGAGCAGCAGCAGGCGATAGTGGAGTTTTAGCTGCAGCACGCACGGGTGAGTCGCTTGGCGGAACAGCACCACGCCTCCATGCGAGACCTGTGTTCCTTGTTGCGCTGTTTTGAGTACTCCACCACGCTCTTGGTGATGATGGAAGAGGATGTGGCACAGGAGGAGGAGGAAGAGGGATCATTTCGTAGGGTTTCCAGCCAGTCATTCCGAAGTGGCTCCAAGGGTGGGTGCCTGCACCCACAAACCCAAGGTACACAATTGACCAGCCAGGGCACAGTTCTGGAGGATGACGAGGTGGAGGATGAGGAGGAGGAGATGGAGGAAGAGGAACCATGTTCACAGCAGGGTCGCACCCAGACCAGCTCATGGCCATCACTGGTGCGTGGATGGGGGGATACAGAGGACACAGATGATACACCTTCCACAGAGGACAGCTTTTCGTTGCCTCTGGGCAGCCTGGCACACATAAGCGATTACATGCTGCAGTGTCTCCGCAACGACCACCGAGTTGACCACATTCTAACTTGTACTGATTACTGGGTGGCCACGCTGCTGGATCCCTGTTATAAGGACAACGTACCATCCTTAATTCCGTCACTGGAGCATGATCGTAAGATGCGCGAGTACAAGCGCACGCTGGTAGACGCGCTGCTGGTGGCATTCCCACCTGACAGTGGGGGCACAGTGGAAGCACAAGGCGAAGGCAGAGGACGAGGTCGCCAACACAGCTAGGGCACCGCCAGCACCTCAGAAGGCAGGGTTAGTGTGACGAGACCAATTTCACCAAATTGCATTTGCTTCCTTTAGACTATGGCCTCATGTTGAAACGCTTGATTTTCCCCTGAAAAGACTATGTGAAAGAATTTGGCTCCATGGCAATTGAATAATGCGCTCAGATCCAAGCTATCTGGGGATATGTTAAATGTCTATGTTTTATGCAATAGCTGCACAGTTAAATATTCTTATGTCTTTTATTGTCTTTTGCTACCATGTGGCTAATGAAGTTTTGCCTCTGCCCTTGGAGATAAATTGGATTACTTTCCAATTGTCTCCAGGACAGAAGACATTGTGTAAAACTGTATTCTCCTGCCTGTGTAAATTACATTAACCCATTGTGTAAGGTAATTGTATCATAGGCAGAGAGGAGAATTTTGTGTGGGAGTGTCTGAGTGTATTGTACGTGTTTACTGGTTGTTTTACAAAACCCTGTGGGTGGTACTAATGTGTAAGAATGTGTATATAAGAACAATAAACACACAGTTCTGGCTGTCCACTGCTTTACCCTCAACACAGAGCTTGGTCCTGTTCTTGGGGGGATTCACTGTATGCTGTTAGAGACTGATTGATAGAAGTGTAAGCCGCTTGCGGCTTAGCAGCTATTCGTGAGGTTCTGTTCGGGAGTTTGGTGCATTCCCTTGTATGCCGTTCGGGAGTTTGGTGTTCTGTAAGTAGCTGTGCCTGTAGCTCTGGAAGGGGAAGATCGCCTACACGGTATTAACCCCTTTTATGCCCGGGGTGCCGTAACAGTTAGCATGGCCGAAATGTGGAAAGCTTTGTCAGCACGCCACAACAACCAGCACCACCAGCTGATATGGAACGTCTTAGCAGGAGGCAGCATTTCACCAACTCGGTGGAGCAGTATGTGTGCACATGCCTACACGTACTGAATGACGGGTCTGCCCCTTCAACTTCTGGGTCTCTAAATTGGGCACATGGCCTGAGCTTGCCCTTTACGCCTTGGAGGTGCTGGCCTGCCCTGCAGCCAGTGTAGTATCTGAACGTGTATTTAGCACGGCAGGGGGCGTCATCACAGACAAGTGCAGCCACCTGCCCACAGCCAATGTGGACAAACTCACGTTCATTAAAATGAACCAGGCATGGATCCCTCAGGACTTGTGCAGAATAGACATGTATACCGGCCCTAACCAGCCTTTGTTATACTGCAGCGCAATTGCTCATTCTTGTATTTTGAATATTTCACACTCTTTTAGAGTGTACCCTAATTAAAAAAAAGAAAAATTTTAACCAAAAACCTATGTTGGCTACCTCGTCCTCCTCCACCGCTCCTTCCACCTACACCGCTAAGTCTACCGCCTCCTCAAACTCCTACTCCATATGGAACTCCACCTCATAAATCAATATATATTTTTTTTTATTTGTACGTATTTTATTTTATATCATTTCACTACTTTGTCAGTTACATTTTCTGGTGAAATTTTTTAGTGTATAGTTCCACTGCTATACCAAGTAGACAGGTTAAAAAAATAAAAATAAAAATTTCATTTACATTTTTGGGTGAAATTTACCAATTTTTGGGTGTATAGTAACACTGCTATACCTAGTAGGTAGGGATGAGCGAACCCGAACTGTATAGTTCGGGTTCGTACCGAATTTTGGGGTGTCCGTGACACGGACCCGAACCCGAACATTTTCGTAAAAGTCCGGGTTCGGGTTCGGTGTTCGGCGCTTTCTTGGCGCTTTTTGAAAGGCTGCAAAGCAGCCAATCAACAAGCGTCATACTACTTGGCCCAAGAGGCCATCACAGCCATGCCTACTATTGGCATGGCTGTGATTGGCCAGTGCACCATGTGACCCAGCCTTTATTTAAGCTGGAGTCACGTAGCGCCGCACGTCACTCTGCTATGATCAGTATAGGGAGAGGTTGCAGCTGCGACGTTAGGGCGAGATTAGGCAGATTAACTCCTCCAAAAGACTTCATTCTGTGATCGATCTGCAGCTGTGGATCATTGAAGTGCTATTATTGACTTGCTCACTTTTTTGAGGCTGCCCAGAGCGTTTTTAGATCACTTTTTTTCTGGGGTGATCGGCGGCCATTTTGTGACTTGTGGTGCGCCAGCACGAGCTATCACCAAGTGTATTTAACCATCGATAGTGTGGTTATTTTGTGCTATATCCTACATCAGCTGCAGGATGAGCCTGTTTCACCGAAGTGCATTTAACCATCAACAGTCTGGTTATTTTTTGGCCATATACTACATCAGCTGCAGGCTGAGCCTGTTTCACCCAAGTGCATTTAACCATCAACAGTCTGATTATTTTTTGGCCATATACTACATCAGCTGCAGGCTGAGCCTGTGTCACCGAAGTGCATTTAACCATCAACAGTCTGGTTATTTTTTGGCCATATATTACATCAGGGGCAAGTTGAGCCTGTCACCCAGCGCCTAAAAAATAGACCTGACATTTCTATTCAACCAAATCTGCACAGTTTTAGCTGGTCAAGTTATTTGTAGTGACCGTCAAAGCAGACTTTTTGTTCTGGGTTGAAAAAGCATTCCCAAATTTGCCATTCTGAAAATAACTAGTTTGTGGTATTTCAGGCCTACTTGAAATCTATCCCAAAAAGAAAATCTTACATTGAAGTTATTGATAGTATCATTCAGAATAACCTAAGACACACGCTAGCGTGCTGATAGAAGTGTCATTCTGTGATTAAACCTATAACTGTCACACAGCGCAAAAAAAAAACAGGTCTCACATCTCTATTCAACCAAATCTGCACAGTTTTAGCTGGTCAAGTTATTTGTAGTGACCGTCAAAGCAGACTTTTTGTTCTGGGTTGAAAAAGTATTCCCAAATTTGCCATTCTGAAAATAACTAGTTTGTGGTATTTCAGGCCTACTTGAAATCTATCCCAAAAAGAAAATCTTACATTGAAGTTATTGATAGTATCATTCAGAAAAACCTAAGACACACGCTAGCGTGCTGATAGAAGTGTCATTCTGTGATTAAACCTATAACTGTCACACAGCGCAAAAAAAAACAGGTCTCACATCTCTATTCAACCAAATCTGCACAGTTTTAGCTGGTCAAGTTATTTGTAGTGACCGTCAAAGCAGACTTTTTGTTCTGGGTTGAAAAAGCATTCCCAAATTTGCCATTCTGAAAATAACTAGTTTGTGGTATTTCAGGCCTACTTGAAATCTATCCCAAAAAGAAAATCTTACATTGAAGTTATTGATAGTATCATTCAGAAAAACCTAAGACACACGCTAGCGTGCTGATAGAAGTGTCATTCTGTGATTAAACCTATAACTGTCACACAGCGCAAAAAAAAAACAGGTCTCACATCTCTATTCAACCAAATCTGCACAGTTTTAGCTGGTCAAGTTATTTGTAGTGACCATCAAAGCAGACTTTTTGTTCTGGGTTGAAAAAGCATTCCCAAATTTGCCATTCTGAAAATAACTAGTTTGTGGTATTTCAGGCCTACTTGAAATCTATCCCAAAAAGAAAATCTTACATTGAAGTTATTGATAGTATCATTCAGAAAAACCTAAGACACACGCTAGCGTGCTGATAGAAGTGTCATTCTGTGATTAAACCTATAACTGTCACACAGCGCAAAAAAAAACAGGTCTCACATCTCTATTCAACCAAATCTGCACAGTTTTAGCTGGTCAAGTTATTTGTAGTGACCGTCAAAGCAGACTTTTTGTTCTGGGTTGAAAAAGCATTCCCAAATTTGCCATTCTGAAAATAACTAGTTTGTGGTATTTCAGGCCTACTTGAAATATATCCCAAAAAGAAAATCTTACATTGAAGTTATTGATAGTATCATTCAGAAAAACCTAAGACACACGCTAGCGTGCTGATAGAAGTGTCATTCTGTGATTAAACCTATAACTGTCACACAGCGCAAAAAAAAACAGGTCTCACATCTCTATTCAACCAAATCTGCACAGTTTTAGCTGGTCAAGTTATTTGTAGTGACCATCAAAGCAGACTTTTTGTTCTGGGTTGAAAAAGCATTCCCAAATTTGCCATTCTGAAAATAACTAGTTTGTGGTATTTCAGGCCTACTTGAAATCTATCCCAAAAAGAAAATCTTACATTGAAGTTATTGATAGTATCATTCAGAAAAACCTAAGACACACGCTAGCGTGCTGATAGAAGTGTCATTCTGTGATTAAACCTATAACTGTCACACAGCGCAAAAAAAAACAGGTCTCACATCTCTATTCAACCAAATCTGCACAGTTTTAGCTGGTCAAGTTATTTGTAGTGACCGTCAAAGCAGACTTTTTGTTCTGGGTTGAAAAAGCATTCCCAAATTTGCCATTCTCAAAATTGTGGTGAACGGGAACAATGAGGAAAACATCTAATAAGGGACGCGGACGTGGACATGGTCGTGGTGGTGTTAGTGGACCCTCTGGTGCTGGGAGAGGACGTGGCCGTTCTGCCACAGCCACACGTCCTAGTGAACCAACTACCTCAGGTCCCAGTAGCCAGCAGAATTTACAGCGATATTTGGTGGGGCCCAATGCCGTTCTAAGGATGGTAAGGCCTGAGCAGGTACAGGCATTAGTCAATTGGGTGGCCGACAGTGGATCCAGCACGTTCACATTATCTCCCACCCAGTCTTCTGCAGAAAGCGCACAGATGGCGCATGAAAACCAAGCCCATCGGTCTGTCACATCACCCCCATGCATATCAGGGAAACTGTCTGAGCCTCAAGTTATGCAGCAGTCTCTTATGCTGTTTGAAGACTCTGCTGCCAGGGTTTCCTAAGGGCATCCACCTAGCCCTTCCCCAGGGGTGGAAGAGATAGAATTCACTAACGCACAACCACTTATTTTTCCTGATGATGAGGACATGGGAATACCACCTCAGCACGTCTCTGATGATGACGAAACACAGGTGCCAACTGCTGCGTCTTTCTGCAGTGTGCAGACTGAACAGGAGGTCAGGGATCAAGACTGGGTGGAAGACGATGCAGGGGACGATGAGGTCCTAGACCCCACATGGAATGAAGGTCGTGCCACTGACTTTCACAGTTCGGAGGAAGAGGCAGTGGTGAGACCGAGCCAACAGCGTAGCAAAAGAGGGAGCAGTGGGAAAAATCAGAACACCAGCCGCCAAGAGACTCCGCCTGCTACTGACCGCCGCCATCTGGGACCGAGCACCCCAAAGGCAGCTTCAAGGAGTTCCCTGGCATGGCACTTCTTCAAACAATGTGCTGATGACAAGACCCGAGTGGTTTGCACGCTGTGCCATCAGAGCCTGAAGCGAGGCATTAACGTTCTGAACCTTAGCACAACCTGCATGACCAGGCACCTGCATGCAAAGCATGAACTGCAGTGGAGTAAAAACCTTAAAAACAAAGAAGTCACTCAGGCTCCCCCTGCTACATCTTCTGCTGCTGCCGCCTCGGCCTCTTCTGCTGCTGCTGCCGCCGCCTCGGCCTCTTCCTCCGCCTCTGGAGGAACGTTGGCACCTGCCGCCCAGCAAACATGGGATGTACCACCAACACCACCACCTGCGTCACCAAGCATCTCAACCATGTCACACGGCAGCGTTCAGCTCTCCATCTCACAAACATTTGAGAGAAAGCGTAAATTCTCACCTAGCCACCCTCGATCCCTGGCCCTGAATGCCAGCATTTCTAAACTACTGGCCTATGAAATGCTGGCATTTAGGCTGGTGGACACACACAGCTTCAAACAGCTCATGTCACTTGCTGTCCCACAGTATGTTGTTCCCAGCCGCCACTACTTCTCCAAGAGAGCCGTGCCTTCCCTGCACAACCAAGTATCCGATAAAATCAAGTGTGCACTGCGCAACGCCATCTGTGGCAAGGTCCACCTAACCACAGATACGTGGACCAGTAAGCACGGCCAGGGACGCTATATCTCCCTAACTGCACACTGGGTAAATGAAGTGGCGGCTGGGCCCCAGGCGGAGAGCTATTTGGCGCACGTCCTTCCGCTGCCAAGGATCGCAGGGCAACATTCTTTGCCTCCTGTCTCCTCCTCCTCCTACTCAGCTTCCTCCTCCTCTTCTTCCACCTGCTCATCCAGTCAGCCACACACCTTCACCACTAACTTCAGCACAGCACGGGGTAAACGTCAGCAGGCCATTCTGAAACTCATATGTTTGGGGGACAGGCCCCACACCGCACAGGAGTTGTGGCGGGGTATAGAACAACAGACCGACGAGTGGTTGCTGCCGGTGAGCCTCAAGCCCGGCCTGGTGGTGTGCGATATTGGGCGAAATCTCGTTGCAGCTCTGGGACTAGCCGGTTTGACGCACATCCCTTGCCTGGCGCATGTGCTGAATTTGGTGGTGCAGAAGTTCATTCGCAACTACCCCGACATGTCAGAGCTGCTGCATAAAGTGCGGGCCGTCTGTTCGCGCTTCCGGCGTTCACACCCTGCCGCTGCTCGCCTGTCTGCGCTACAGCGTAACTTCGGCCTTCCCGCTCACCGCCTCATATGCGACGTGCCCACCAGGTGGAACTCCACCTTGCATATGCTGGACAGACTGTGCGAGCAGCAGCAGGCCATAGTGGAGTTTCAGCTGCAGCACGCACGGGTCAGTCGCACTGCGGATCAGACCCACTTCACCACCAATGACTGGGCCTCCATGCGAGACCTGTGTGCCCTGTTGCGCTGTTTCGAGTACTCCACCAACATGGCCAGTGGCGATGACGCCGTTATCAGCTTTACAATACCACTTCTATGTCTCCTTGAGAAAACACTTAGGGCGATGATGGAAGAGGAGGTGACCCAGGAGGAAGAGGAGGAAGAGGGGTCATTTATAGCACTTTCAGGCCAGTCTCTTCAAAGTGACTCAGAGGGAGGTTTTTTGCAACACCAGAGGCCAGGTACAAATGTGGCCAGACAGGGCCCAATACTGGAGGACGAGGAGGACGAGGATGAGGAGGAGGTGGAGGAGGATGAGGATGAAGCATGTTCACAGCGGGGTGGCACCCAAAGCAGCTACGTTGGTAGACGCGCTACTGAGAGCATTCCCAAATGTCACAGGGGAACCAGTGGAAGCCCAAGGCGAAGGCAGAGGAGGAGCAAGAGGTCGCCAACGCAGCTGTGTCACGGCCAGCTCCTCTGAGGGCAGGGTTAGCATGGCAGAGATGTGGAAAAGTTTTTTCACCACGCCACAGCTAACTGCACCACCTCCTGATACGGAACGTGTTAGCAGGAGGCAACATTTCACTAACATGGTGGAACAGTACCTGTGCACACCCCTCCACGTACTGACTGATGGTTCGGCCCCATTCAACTTCTGGGTCTCCAAATTGTCCACGTGGCCAGAGCTAGCCTTTTATGCCTTGGAGGTGCTGGCCTGCCTGGCGGCCAGCGTTTTGTCTGAACGTGTATTCAGCACGGCAGGGGGCGTCATTACAGACAAACTCAGCCGCCTGTCTACAGCCAATGTGGACAAGCTGACGTTCATAAAAATGAACCAGGCATGGATCCCACAGGACCTGTCCATCCCTTGTGCAGATTAGATATTAACTACCTCCCCTTAACAATATATTATTCTACTCCAGGGCACTTCCTCATTCAATACTATTTTTAATTTCATTATACCATTATATTGTGGGGCAACCCAAAGTTGAATGAACCTCTCCTCTGTCTGGGTGACGGGGCCTAAATGTGTGACAGTGGCCTGTTCCAGTGGTGGGTGACGTGAAGCCTGATTCTCTGCTATGACATGAAGACAGATTCTGCGCTGACATAAGGCCAGATTTTCTGTTACGGGACCTCTCTCCTCTGCCTGGGTGCCTGGGCCTAAATGTGTGACAGTGGCCTGTTCCAGTGGTGGGTGACGTGAAGCCTGATTCTCTGCTATGACATTAAGACAGATTCTGTGCTGACATAAGGCCAGATTCTCTGTTACGGGACCTCTCTCCTCTGCCTGGGTGCCTGGGCCTAAATGTGTGACAGTGGCCTGTTCCAGTGGTGGGTGACGTGATGCCTGATTCTCTGCTATGACATGAAGACAGATTCTGTGCTGACATAAGGCCAGATTCTCTGTTACAGGACCTCTCTCCTCTGTCTGGGTGCCGGGGCCTAAATGTGTGACAGTGGCCTGTTCCAGTGGTGGGTGACGTGAAGCTTGATTCTCTGCTATGACATGAAGACTGATTCTGCGCTGACATAAGGCCAGATTCTCTGTTACGGGACCTCTCTCCTCTGCCTGGGTGCCTGGGCCTAAATGTGTGACAGTGGCCTGTTCCAGTGGTGGGTGACGTGATGCCTGATTCTCTGCTATGACATGAAGACAGATTCTGCGCTGACATAAGGCCAGATTCTCTGTTACGGGACCTCTCTCCTCTGCCTGGGCCTAAATG
This sequence comes from Bufo bufo, assembly GCF_905171765.1. NCBI lineage: Eukaryota > Metazoa > Chordata > Amphibia > Anura > Bufonidae > Bufo > Bufo bufo. Next base: position 163,077,700 of record NC_053393.1, on the reverse strand, counting down.
TGTGACAGTGGCCTGTTCCAGTGGTGGGTGACGTGATGCCTGATTCTCTGCTATGACATGAAGACAGATTCTGTGCTGACATAAGGCCAGATTCTCTGTTACAGGACCTCTCGCCTCTGTCTGGGTGCCGGGGCCTAAATGTGTGACAGTGGCCTGTTCCAGTGGTGGGTGACGTGAAGCCTGATTCTCTGCTATGACATGAAGACTGATTCTGCGCTGACATAAGGCCAGATTCTCTGTTACGGGACCTCTCTCCTCTGCCTGGGTGCCTGGGCCTAAATGTGTGACAGTGGCCTGTTCCAGTGGTGGGTGACGTGATGCCTGATTCTCTGCTATGACATGAAGACAGATTCTGTGCTGACATAAGGCCAGATTCTCTGTTACAGGACCTCTCTCCTCTGTCTGTGTGCCGGGGCCTAAATGTGTGACAGTGGCCTGTTCCAGTGGTGGGTGACGTGATGCCTGATTCTCTGCTATGACATGAAGACAGATTCTGTGCTGACATAAGGCCAGATTCTCTGTTACAGGACCTCTCTCCTCTGTCTGGGTGCCTGGGCCTAAATGTGTGACAGTGGCCTGTTCCAGTGGTGGGTGACGTGATGCCTGATTCTCTGCTATGACATTAAGACAGATTCTGTGCTGACATAAGGCCAGATTCTCTGTTACGGGACCTCTCTCCTCTGCCTTGGTGCCTAGGCCTAAATGTGTGACAGTGGCCTGTTCCAGTGGTGGGTGACGTGATGCCTGATTCTCTGCTATGACATGAAAACAGATTCTGTGCTGACATAAGGCCAGATTCTCTGTTACAGGACCTCTCTCCTCTGTCTGGGTGCCGGGGCCTAAATGTGTGACAGTGGCCTGTTCCAGTGGTGGGTGACGTGAAGCTTGATTCTCTGCTATGACATGAAGACTGATTCTGTGCTGACATAAGGCCAGATTCTCTGTTACGGGACCTCTCTCCTCTGCCTGGGTGCCTGGGCCTAAATGTGTGACAGTGGCCTGTTCCAGTGGTGGGTGACGTGATGCCTGATTCTCTGCTATGACATAAAGACAGATTCTGCGCTGACATAAGGCCAGATTCTCTGTTACGGGACCTCTCTCCTCTGCCTGGGTGCCTGGGCCTAAATGTGTGACAGTGGCCTGTTCCAGTGGTGGGTGACATGAAGCTTGATTCTCTGCTATGACATGAAGACAGATTCTGCGCTGACATAAGGCCAGATTCTCTGTTACGGGACCGCTCTCCTCCTTCTGGGTGCCTGGGCCTAAATGTGTGACAGTGGCCTGTTCCAGTGGTGGGTGACGTGAAGCCTGATTCTCTGCTATGACATGAAGACTGATTCTGCGCTGACATGAAGCCAGATTCTCTGCTATGGTATGAAGAGACTGATTCTCTGCTAACATGAAGCCAGATTCTTTGCTATGGCATGAAGAGACTGATTCTCTGCTGACGTGAAGCCAGATTCTCTGCTATGGGACCTCTGTCCAATTGATATTGGTTCATTTTTATTTTTTTAATTTTAATTTTAATTCATTTCCCTATCCACATTTGTTTGCAGGGGATTTACCTACATGTTGCTGCCTTTTGCAGCCCTCTAGCTCTTTCCCGGGCTGTTTTACAGCCTTTTTAGTTCCCAAAAGTTCGGGTCCCCATTGACTTCAATGGGGTTCGGGTTCGGGACGAAGTTCGGGTCGGGTTCGGATCCCGAACTCGAACATTTCCGGGAAGTTCGGCCGAACTTCTCGAACCCGAACATCCAGGTGTTCGCTCAACTCTACTAGTAGGCCAATAATAAAAAAAAAAAATTGTCATTTAAATTTTCGGGTGAAATTCACCAATTTTGGGGTGTATAGTACCACTGCTATACCTAGTAGGCCGGTTAAAAAATAAAATTGTCATTTACATTTTCAGGGGAAATTCACCAATTTTTGGGTGTATAGTACCACTGCTATACCTAGTAGACCAGTTAACTCCTTAAGGACAAAGCCTTATTTCTCTTCAGGGACCAGGCCATTTTTTGCAAATCTGACCAGTGTAACTTTAAGTAGTGATAACTTTAAAACGCTTTGACTTATCCAGGCCTTTCTGAGATTGTTTTTTCGTCACATATTGTACTTCATGACACTGTTAAAATGAAGTAATAAAAAATGCATTTTCATTTATAAAAAATACCAAATTTAGCAAAAATGTGTAAAAAATTGCAAATTTCCAAGTTTCAATTTCTCTACTTCTATAATACATAGTAATACCTCCAAAAATAGTTATTACTTTACATTTCCCATATGTCTACTTCATGTTTGGATCATTTTGGGAATGATATTTTATATATTGGGGATATTACAAGGCTTAGAAATTTAGAAGCAAATCTTGAAATTTTTCAGAAATTTTCAAACACCAAATTTTTAGGGACCATATCAGGTCTGAAGTCACTTTGTGAGGCTTACATGATAGAAACCACCCAAAAATGACCCCATTCTAGAAACTACACCCCTAAAGCTATTCAAAACTGATTTTACAAACGTCGTTAACCCTTTAGGTGTTCCACAAGAGTTAATGGCAAATGGAGTGTCACGGCTGAGGATGGGGGAAACCCTCAGCCGTGTGCCGAAGGATGAAGGTCGCTGCTTGACCAGGACAAACAGGATTAGGGAGCAGGTCACCTCCTACAGCGTCCCTAACCTGACCCTAACTCCTACCTGCATGGGCCGACCTTGAAGGTAGGAGGACCCATGCGCAGGAACCTCGGATCCCTACTCGCCCTCCGCCGGTTCCTAGGCTAGGAGTCAGAGTAAGACATCCTGTTCCTTCTGGATCCGGAGGAACAGGAGTCTCTCTGGCCAAGCTGCAAGCAAGGGGAAACAAATGCAACCTATGGCAATGGCAGGTACTTGTCACAAACATAGCAGAGACCTACCACAGACAACCAAGCCTGGAACCCATGTGGATGTACTGCCCACAGACAGCAGGACTCAGCACACCAACACACAACACACGGGAACCCAGGACCACAGGTGCAATAAAGAAACATAAAACCAAACACATCTTCCAGACACCAAAGGACATATATTTAGCTTATGACCAGAAGGTTGGCCCCCACTGGCAGTTGGTAAGTAACCAGGAGGATGTCTACAGCCAGCATGGCTGAAACACCCTCTCTGGCTACTGCCTACAACTGAGGCTTTATAGGACCAAGAGGCCACACCCAACAATCAGACAAACCCCGTGACTCACACACACTGAAAGGGAGTTAACCCTTCCAAAACCACAGAAGGGAAAACATAACTTAAAGGGGAAGTGTCCAAACAACAAACACACTGTGGCTGTTGCCGCAGGCAACGACATGGGTGCCAAGCGTGTCCTGGGAGTCAGCCCGAAGGCCGGGACACTGCCAGCACATGTACATCACACCACCAAACGTTGCCACGGACAGCCACAGTGCAGGGAAAATGTCAGTGCACACCAAACATAAACAAAGTGCACACAGACATACAAAAGTGCTTACAAACGCGCACACAACTCCGAGGGAACCGCACACATAGCTGTTGTCCGCGGCAACCGCACCTGAAGCTAACAACCTTATGCCTCAAGCTGCGGTTGACACTACAACCCAAAACCGCGGGCAACTGTATGCGGCTCCCAAGGAGTCACGGCCATAACCGTGGCCGTGACATGGAGATAACATTTCAGAATTTACAAACTGGATTCCAAAAAATTTGGGACACTAAACAAATTGTGAATAAAAACTGAATTCAATGATGTGGAGATGGCAAATGTCAATATTTTATTTGTAATAGAATGTAGATGACAGATCAAACGTTTAATCCGAGTAAATATATCATTTTAAAGGAAAAATACGTTGATTCCAATTTTCACGGTGTCAACAAATCCCCAAAAAGTTGGGACAAGTAGCAATAAGAGGCTGGAAAAAGTAAATTTGAGCATAACGAAGAGCTGGAAGACCAATTAACACTAATTAGGTCAATTGGCAACATGATTGGGTATAAAAAGAGCTTCTCAGAGTGGCAGTGTCTCTCAGAAGCCAAGATGGGTAGAGGATCACCAATTCCCACAATGTTGCGCAGAAAGATAGTGGAGCAATATCAGAAAGGTGTTACCCAGCGAAAAACTGCAAAGACTTTGCATCTATCATCATCAACTGTGCATAACATCATCCGAAGATTCAGAGAATCTGGAACAATCTCTGTGCTTAAGGGTCAAGGCCGTAAAACCATACTGGATGCCCGTGATCTCCGGGCCCTTAAACGACACTGCACCACAAACAGGAATGCTACTGTAAAGGAAATCACAGAATGGGCTCAGGAATACTTCCAGAAACCATTGTCAGTGAACACAATCCACCGTGCCATCCGCCGTTGCCAGCTGAAACTCTACAGTGCAAAGAAGAAGCCATTTCTAAGCAAGATCCACAAGCTCAGGCGTTTTCACTGGGCCAGGGATCATTTAAAATGGAGTGTGGCAAAATAGAAGACTGTTCTGTGGTCAGACGAGTCACGATTCGAAGTTCTTTTTGGAAATCTGAGACACCATGTCATCCGGACCAAAAAGGACAAGGACAACCCAAGTTGTCATCAACGCTCAGTTCAGAAGCCTGCATCTCGGATGGTATGGGGTTGCATGAGTGCGTGTGGCATGGGCAGCTTGCATGTCTGGAAAGGCACCATCAATGCAGAAAAATATATTCAGGTCCTAGAACAACATATGCTCCCATCCAGACGTCATCTCTTTCAGGGAAGACCCTGCATTTTTCAACAAGATAATGCCAGACCACATTCTGCATCAATCACAACATCATGGCTGCGTAGGAGAAGGATCCGGGTACTGAAATGGTCAGTCTGCATTCCAGATCTTTTACCTATAGAGAACATTTGGCGCATCATAAAGAGGAAGGTGCAACAAAGAAGGCCCAAGACGATTGAACAGTTAGAGGCCTGTATTAGACAAGAATGGGAAAGCATTCCTATTTCTAAACTTGAGAAACTGGTCTTCTCGGTCCCCAGACGTCTGTTGAGTGTTGTAAGAAGAAGGGGAGATGCCACACAGTGGTGAAAATGGCCTTGTCCCAACTTTTTGGGGATTTGTTGACACCATGAAATTCTGATTCAACATATTTTTCCCTTAAAATGGTACATTTTCACAGTTTAAACTTTTGTTCCGTGATTTATGTTCTATTCTGAATAAAATATTAGAAGTTGGCACCTCCACATCATTGCATTCAGTTTTTATTTACGATTTGTATAGTGTCCCAACTTTTTTGGAATCCGGTTTGTAGATTTTTTGGCAAATTTTCCATTTTAATCCATTTTTTCCAGTAACAAAGCAAGGGTTAACAGCCAAACAAAACTCAATATTTATTGCCCCGATTCTGTAGTTTGCAGAAACACCCCATATGTGGCCGTAAACTACTGTACACAGTAGGGCGTAGAGGGAAAGGCGCGCCGTGTGGTTTTTGGAAGGCAGAATTTGCTGGACTGGTTTATTTACACCATGTCCCATTTGAAGCCCCCCTGATGCACCCCTGGAGTAGAAACTACATAAAAGTGACCCCATCTAAGAAACTACACCCCTCAAGGTATTCAAAACTGATTTTACAAACTTTGTTAACCCTTTAGGTGTAGCACAAGAATTATTGGCAAATGGAGATGGAAAATTTGCCCAAAAATTTAAATTCTCAAATTTCATTTCAATCCATATTTTACAGTAACAAAGCAAGCCAAACAAAATGCTGTATTTATTGCCCCGAATCTGTAGTTTGCAGAAACACCCCATATGTGGCTGTAAACTACTGTACGGGCACACAGTAGGGCGTAGAGGGAAAGGTGCGCCGTATGGTTTTTGGAAGGCAGATTTTGCTGGACTGGTTTTCATACACCATGTCCCATTTGAAGACCCCCCTGATGCACACCAAGAGTAGAAACTCCATAAAAGTGACCCCATTTTGGAAACTACAGGATAAGGTGGCAGTCTTGTTGGGACTATTTTTAGGGTACATATGAGGGTAATAAATATAATGTTTTGTTTGGCTGTTAACCCCTGCTTTGTTAGTGGAAAAAAACGTATTAACATGGAAAATTTGCAAAAAAATTGCTTTTTTGGCACAGTTTTTATTTTTTACCGTGTTCATCTGAGGGGTTAGGGGGGATATATTTATAGAGCAGATTCTTACAGACGTGGCGATACCTAATATGTCTACTTTTTATTTATTTATGTTTTACACTATATTATCTTTTTATAAAGAAAAAAAATACATTTTAGTATCTCCATAGTTTAAGAGTCATTTTTTTTTTGTTTTTAGCCGATTATCTTATGTAGGGGCTCATTTTTTGCAGGATGAGAGGACGGTTTTATTGGCGCTATTTTGGGGGGGCATATGACTTTTTGATCGCTTGCTATTATAATTTTTGTGATGTAAGGTGACAAAAAAATACATTTTTTTGCACCTTTTTTTAAATTTTTATTTAGTGTCTCAAGTCTGAGAACCAGTTTTTTATCCTATTCTCAGTGGCTAAATTGGGATATAAATTTAGTACTTCATGGAAGAGTGGTACTCCCTGAAGCAACCAATAAGGCAGAGGCCCGGATGATCGGGGCACATGTCACATTGAGTAGTGGTGTCCTTCCGTATCCCCCTCCTGTGACACACTCTGCACCTTTTTTGGGTCCGTCCCTTCTTTCCAGTATGGGGGACCACACCTGGAAAGTGTTGGCCAGGGACGATCCGGGCGCCTCTAGTTCCCGAGGTACTCTGGCCTGCTCTTTCCCGGTCCGAAAAGATCAGGGCCTTGAGGACTGCCTCATAGAACTGAAGGAATGTCCCTGTGCTGCCAGCGCTCCGGGACAGCACAAAAGAGTTGTACAAGGCAACCTGCACCAAGTAGACCGCAACTTTTTTTGTACCATGCCCGGGTTTTGCGCATGGCATTATATGGCTTGAGGACTTGATCAGAGAGATCAACTACTCCCATATACCGATTGTAGTCGACGATACAATCGGGCTTGAGGACTGTTGCCGCGGTACCTCGCACAGGGACAGGGGTGACGCCGTTACCATGAATTGTGGACAGTACAAGGACATCCCTCTTGTCCTTATATCTGACCAGCAACAGGATTGCAGTGGTAAGGGCACAGGTCTCACCCCTGGGGATAGGTCCCTGGAGGGGGTGGGCAGGGAGGCCACGTTGATTTTTCCGCACGGTCCCACAAGCAGACGTGGATCTGGCGGCGAGGGACTGGAACAAGGGGATACTTGTATAAAAGTTATCCACGTACAGGTGGTAACCCTTATCTAGCAGTGGGTGCATAAGGTCCCACACAAGTTTCCCACTAACACCCAGAGTGAGGGGACATTCTGGGGGTTGAATACGGGAATCTCGCCCCTCGTACACATGAAACTTGTGAGGGTACCCTGAGGTACTCTCACAAAGTTTGTACAGCTTAACGCCATACCTCGCCCGCTTAGAGGGAACATACTGGCGGAAAAGGAGTCTCCCCTTGAAAGCAATGAGAGACTCAACCGCGACCTCCCTTCCAGGTACATAGGCCTGTACAAATTTGGCCCCAAAGTGATCGATGACTGGCCTGATTTTGTACAGGCGGTCATAGGCAGGATCACCTTGGGGGGGACATGCTGCATTATCTGCATAATGCAGGCATTTCCGGATGGCCTCAAACCGAGAGCGTGTCATGGCCACACTGTAAAGTGGGGTCTGGTAGAGGATGTCCCCACTACAGTAATGCCTGACACTAGGTTTCTTGACTAGGCCCATATGCAGCACGAGGCCCCAAAATGTCCTCATCTCGGCTGCACTGACTGGCGTCCAGCCACTGGGCCTAGCCAAAAAGGAGCCCGGGCATACAGGTTCGTCTGCTCCACCATTAGATTTACCAGTTGGTCACTGAAAAAATGACAAAAAAAGTCATATTCTGTGAAGCCCACTGTGGAAATCTGGATTCCTGGTTGGCCTACAAAATCAGGAATCACAGGCTCAAGTCGGTCTGCGGTATACCAGACAAGTTCACCGGCAGGGGACTCCGGTGGATTTAACTGGTGGGCCGGAAAACTATTATGAGCCCCAGAGCTGCTCGTACTAGGGTGGGCCACAGGGTCCCTATCATGGCGGTCCCCTTGCTCCGCCTGGAGGCATCTCCGCCACCTTGGGGGCTCATCATCATTGCTAGATGATGAGGAGGATGCTGATGACAACAGGAAAGTGGGGTCATCCTCGTTCTCACTGGGACTCTAGGACTCGGAGGCAAGCTGGGCGTATGCCTCTTCGACCAAGAACATCAGGCGGGCCATAGGGGAGTGTGTGTCTGCGTGTGTGTGTGCGTGCGTGTAAATCTTTATTCAGTGTGCGTGTGTGTGGGGGCACGGGTGTTAGCGTACTTATCCCTAAAACTAACAGAAAAAAAAAAGACTAACTAAAAAAAGGGAAAAAAATGCTTGCGCCCAAAAGAAAGTTGAGGGGGCAGGGGGGGCAGGGGTCAAGCTGCAGCACCCCTGGGGGGGTCTAGGGTCACACAGCTGTGCTGTGGACCCCAGACACCCGATTTAGGGTGATGCAATCAGAAACTTTTTTTTTTTTTTACTTCCACTAACTTTCCCTTTATTATCCCTGCCTAACCCAACCTTTCCCTAGCCTTTCCCTATGTACCTGATTGAACAGATAGGGGGTGCTGGGGCACAGATCGGGTGCTGGGAACAGATGGGGTGATGCCTGGACAGATGGGGGGTGCTGGCTGAGATCCGACACGTGGCTCCTCTCTCCTTGGGTCCCGGACACAAAAGGAGGAGGAGAGGAGCACTGCTAGGATTTGAACCACCCGCCGCCCGCCCACCTACCAATCAGAGGCGATCCTGAGAGGTGATGTCACCATCGCCTCTCAGGATTGCAGGAAGGTGATTGGTGGTGTATTCGAGAGACCCGAATAACCCGGAAACGCAGCAAACCGCAGGTCTAAATTGACCTGCGGTTTGCTGCAATCGCCGACATGAGGGGGGTCCCGACGCATTTAGCCAAGGTGCCGATCACCGCCCTCCAGCCCGCCGGGCGGCGGTGATCGGAACTATACATGACGTACCTGTACGTCATGTGTCCTTAAGTACCAGGACAACATACCGTTCCGATACGTCATGTGTAGGGTTGAGCAAACCCGAACTGTAAAGTTCGGGTTCGTACCGAACTTTAGGATTTTTGGACCCCGGACCCGAACATTTCCGTAAAAGTTCGGGTTCGGTGTTCGGCACTTTCTTGGCGCTTTTTGAAAGGCTGCACAGCAGCCAATCAACAAGCGTCATACTACTTGCCCCAAGAGGCCATCACAGCCATGCCTACTAATGGCATGCCTGTGATTGGCCAGAGTAGCATGGGACCCAGGCTCTATATAAGCTTGAGTCACGTAGCGCTGCACGTCACTCTGCTGTTACAAGTGTAGGGAGAGGATGATGCTGGACTTGTGATTTCAGGGAGAGAATAGGAGAGAATCTAACTCAGCGATCTACCTAGAAATAGTTGTGTGGGTGCAGGACACAATCATTTTACCCTGCCCTAAAGCCATTGGCCAAAAAAAATAACTTTAATAATTCTGTTAGTTAGGTGGGTGGCGGCGGCCATTTTATGCAAGCTCAGTGCACCAGCACTGCATCTGAGCTTTTGGCACATTGCAAATCACCATTTTTTTGGGCAAGCTACAACATCTGGATTAGTCAGTGTGCAATTTAAGGTATAAATACACCCATCATTTTCTGGGGTTTTAAAAACACAGGATTTTATTCAAAAAACAGTATTTTCCAGATCTGCAAGTGTTAAATTCAAGTTAAATATATACAGCTTTCATATTCTGTTACCAAAAATACTTTTTTTTGGCAATCAACAACATCTTGATTAGTCAGTGTGCAATTTAAGCTAGAGATACACCCATCATTTTCAAGGTTTGAAAAAAACACTATTTTCTGGGGTTGACAAAAAACACTATTTTCAGGCCTTGCAGCATCAGCACATCTGAAATTACAGGCTTATATACTGCTGTCAAATTCAGTTGTTAAGCAAACACTTTAGTTGGCAGCCTTTGATGCAGATGTCATTGTGAGATATACCCTTAATACATTTGGGTTACATTCAGAGATTTTAAATACCGCCATTTGGTGCACCAATATTGAATTCAGGCCTACACTGGTTCAGGGAAAACTTGGAAAGTATGTGGATAGCTCACCACCCTCCTCAATACGGTAGGGGTGCTCTAGCCGAGGGACTGCTCACTCAATCAGTCCAAGGAATGTGCAAAAACTGGAAAAAAAACAGCTGGCACTCACTATGTGGTTGCACATCAAACAATCATTTATTAATAATAAACCGCTAGTTCAATAATCGAATAAAAGCAGAAATACATACACTTGAACATTAAAACATCATTGTTAAAAGAACCCCTAAAAAATAAATAGTAAAATTCAATATATACTGCACTGATAGGGTAACGCAATGCACCCAATTAGGGTCTCTTGGAAAAGTGAGATAGTCCTGTACCTGTTTGACAATGAGAATCCAATTCAATCAAACAGGGAACCTGTCTCTTTAAATAAGACAAATGTAGCCAAGTCCACAAGCTGTGTTAGTTGCTGCTGGGGGATAAAATCTCCCTCTTTATAATTATCTTCAGCAGTTCTTGCACTGTTGGATATTAAGACTTTCAACAATAAGATATGCCACAGATTCACAGGGAAGTTTTAGCTCACCCACATGAACGGATCTCCGGCCGTCTAATTCAGCCGCTTGTTCCACTGCTCGCTCTCACACTCCCCGCTCTCTGGCGTGTCCCACGTGATGTACCAGAGATATCGCGGGATTTGGGGATTTCAGTCCGGTAATCTTGGTCCGATATTCTTATGAGAGCTGCAGGTCAGATGAAGAAATGGAGCGCTCCACTTTGTAAGAAATAATTCAAATTACATCCATCATATCCAGAAGCTTGGTTGTTGGCAGGGATATAACGCTAAACGCGTTTCGAGGACTTCAATCCTCTTCCTCAGTAGCTATACCCCTGGTGTTGAATCCCCTCCTTTTATACCGTCATGTGCAGTCCACAAAATCTGGGCTGGAATCACTTTTTCTTATAATGCGATTTTTTTGATGCGTTTTTGGTGCGGTTTTGAAAAACGCATGTGCGTTTTTTATGGCATCAAGACCGCAACCGCTTACTTAGTGTTAATATGTCAAAACATGGTTATACACAGATATAGATTATCAAAAATATTGAACAATATGTTAAAAAATTCTAATATACAAGACATTCTAAAATACAATTCAGGTGGTCAATAATTTATAAATAAATAGGAGCTAGATGAAGGTTTGTAGTATACAATAATTCATAGAAACTTCTATATAACCAAGGGCCTCATCCTCTACATCTTATATTCTTATCCATCTTCCAATGATAATGTTTAAGATGGAGAATGGTGTATCTGGCGGCGTGCCTATCGTGCCTATCGGCGTTGTGATCCCCCTTTGCCGATAGGCACGCCGCCAGATACACCATTCTCCATCTTAAACATTATCATTGGAAGATGGATAAGAATATAAGATGTAGAGGATGAGGCCCTTGGTTATATAGAAGTTTCTATGAATTATTGTATACTACAAACCTTCATCTAGCTCCTATTTATTTATAAATTATTGACCACCTGAATTGTATTTTAGAATGTCTTGTATATTAGAATTTTTTAACATATTGTTCAATATTTTTGATAATCTATATCTGTGTATAACCATGTTTTGACATATTAACACTAAGTAAGCGGTTGCGGTCTTGATGCCATAAAAAACGCACATGCGTTTTTCAAAACCGCACCAAAAACGCATCAAAAAAATCGCATTATAAGAAAAAGTGATTCCAGCCCAGATTTTGTGGACTGCACATGACGGTATAAAAGGAGGGGATTCAACACCAGGGGTATAGCTACTGAGGAAGAGGATTGAAGTCCTCGAAACGCGTTTAGCGTTATATCCCTGCCAACAACCAAGCTTCTGGATATGATGGATGTAATTTGAATTATTTCTTACAAAGTGGAGCGCTCCATTTCTTCATCTGACCTGCAGCTCTCATAAGAATATCGGACCAAGATTACCGGACTGAAATCCCCAAATCCCGCGATATCTCTGGTACATCACGTGGGACACGCCAGAGAGCGGGGAGTGTGAGAGCGAGCAGTGGAACAAGCGGCTGAATTAGACGGCCGGAGATCCGTTCATGTGGGTGAGCTAAAACTTCCCTGTGAATCTGTGGCATATCTTATTGTTGAAAGTCTTAATATCCAACAGTGCAAGAACTGCTGAAGATAATTATAAAGAGGGAGATTTTATCCCCCAGCAGCAACTAACACAGCTTGTGGACTTGGCTACATTTGTCTTATTTAAAGAGACAGGTTCCCTGTTTGATTGAATTGGATTCTCATTGTCAAACAGGTACAGGACTATCTCACTTTTCCAAGAGACCCTAATTGGGTGCATTGCGTTACCCTATCAGTGCAGTATATATTGAATTTTACTATTTATTTTTTAGGGGTTCTTTTAACAATGATGTTTTAATGTTCAAGTGTATGTATTTCTGCTTTTATTCGATTATTGAACTAGCGGTTTATTATTAATAAATGATTGTTTGATGTGCAACCACATAGTGAGTGCCAGCCGTTTTTTTCCAGTTTTTACACTGGTTCAGGCCTACACATGATTCTACATACAGGGGTTAGAATCAGGCATTTGAAATACAGTCATTTTGTGCAAAGATTTATTTACTTCAGGGCTACACTGGTTCAGACCGTGTGAGATACCCCCTCTACATACAGGGGTTTGATTCAGGGATTTCAAATACAGCCATTTGAAATACAGCCATTTTGGGCAAATAAATATTTACTTCAGGCCTACACTGGTTCAGTACGTGTGAGATACCCCCTCTACATACAGGCGTTTGAATCAGGCATTTGAAATACAGCCATTTGAAATACAGCCATTTTGTGCAAAGATATATTTACTTCAGGGCTATACTGGTTCAGACCGTGTGAGATACCCCCTCTACATACAGGGGTTTGAATCAGGGATTTCAAATACAGCCATTTGAAATACAGGCATTTTGGGCAAAGAAATATTTACTTCAGGCCTACACTGGTTCAGGCCCTGTGAGATACTCCCTCTACATACAGGGGTTTGATTCAGGGATTTCAAATACAGCCATTTGAAATACAGCCATTTTGTGCAAAGATATATTTACTATAGGCCTAAACTGGTTCAGGCCCTGTGAGATACTCCCTCTACATACAGGGGTTTGAATCAGGGATTTGAAATACAGCCATTTGAAATACAGCCATTTTGGGCAAAGAAATATTTACTTCAGGCCTACACAGGTTCAGGCCCTGTGAGATACTCCCTCTACATACAGGGGTTTGATTCAGGGATTTAAAATACAGCTATTTGAAATACAGCCATTTTGGGAAAATAAATATTTACTTCAGGCCTACACTGGTTCAGTACGTGGAGATACCCCCTCTACATATAGGGGTTTGAATCCGGCATTTGAAATACAGCCATTTTGTGCAAATATATATTTACTTCAGGGCTACACTGGTTCAGACCATGTGAGATACCCCCTCTACATACAGGGGTTTGAATCAGGTATTTGAAATACAGCCATTTTGGGCAAAGAAATATTTACTTCAGGCCTACACTGGTTCAGGCCCTGTGAGATACCCCCTCTACATACAGGGGTTTGAATCAGGTATTTGAAATACAGCCATTTGAAATACAGCCATTTTGTGCAAATATATATTTACTTCAGGCCTACACTGGTTCAGGCCGTGTGAGATGCCCCCTCTACATACAGGGGTTTTATTCAGGCATTTGAAATACAGCCATTTGAAATGCAGCCATTTTGGGCAAAGAAATATTTACTTCAGGCCTACACTGGTTCAGTACGTGTGAGATACACCCTCTACATACAGGGGTTTGAATCAGGCATTTGAAATACAGCCATTTGAAATACAGCCATTTTGGGCAAATAAATATTTACTTCAGGCCTACACTGGTTCAGTACGTGTGAGATACACCCTCTACATACAGGGGTTTGAATCAGGCATTTGAAATACAGCCATTTTGGGCAAAGAAATATTTACTTCAGGCCTACACTGGTTTAGGCCCTGTGAGATACCCCCTCTACATACAGGGGTTTGAATCAGGCATTTGAAATACAGCCATTTCGGGAAAAGAAATATTTACTTCAGGCCTACACTGTTTCAGGCCCTGTGAGATACCCCCTCTACATACAGGGGTTTGAATCAGGCATTTGAAATACAGCCATTTTGGGCAAAGAAATATTTACTTCAGGCCTACTCTGGTTTAGGCCCTGTGAGATACCCCCTCTACATACAGGGGTTTGAATCAGGCATTTGAAATAAAGCCATTTGAAATACAGCCATTTTGTGCAAAGAAATATTTAATTTAGGCCTACACTGGTTCAGACCGTGTGAGATACACCCTTTACATACTGTCGTTCTATTCTACTATAAATTAAACACCCATTTAGGGCAAGATCCTAAATTTGAAAAATATGAGGAGAGCGTCAAATAAGGAACATGGCCCAGCTCGTGGTGCTGCTGGTGGAGCTCCTGTTGCAGGGAGAGGACGTGGTCAATCTGTGCCAGCTAAACGCACAAGTGAAACCCCTTCCTCAGGTGCGAGTAGGTGACAAAACCTGCAGCGATATTTGGTCAGGCCTAATGGTGCTCCACGAATGGTGAGGCCTGAACAAGTACAGGCGATTGTAGATTGGGTTGCTGACAGTGGATCCAGTTTCATCACATTGTCTCCCACCCAGTCTCCTGCTGAAAGACCACAGTTGGCACCTCGAGCCGATGTCCATCAGTCTTTCACCTCACCCCCTTGCAAATCAGCCAAGCAGTCTGAGCCCCAAGTCATGCAGCAGTCTCTTCTGCTTTTTGATGACTCTGTTAGCAGGGTTTCCAAGGGCCATCCACCTAGCCCTGCCCCAGAAGTGGAAAAGATTGAGTGCACCGATGCCCAACCACTTATCTTTCAAGATGAGTACATGGGAGGACCATCGCAGCACGTCTCGGATGATGACGAAACACAGGTGCCAACTGCTGGGGCTTTTGAAAGTGTGCAGACCGACAAAGAAGGCAGGGGTGAAGACTGGGTGGAAGATGTGGAGGACGATGAGATCCTCGACCCCACATGGAATCAAGGTCATGCTAGTGACCGATGTAGTTCGGAGGAAGAGGCGGTGGTCGCACAGCAGAAGAGGGAGCAGGGTGCAAAAGCGGAGCGGCCGTCCTCTAGACATTACGCCTGCTACTGCCCACCGCTGCAAGGGACCGAGCACACCAAAGTCAGCTCCATGGAGTTCCCTTCCGTGGCAGTTCTTCAGACAATGTGCTGACGACAAGACACGAGTCGTTTGCACGCTGTGCAATCAGAGCCTAAAGCGAGGCATAAACGTTCTCAACCTGAGCACAATCTACATGACCAGGCATTTAAGTGCAAAGCAAGAGCTGCAGTGGAGTAGACACCTCAAAAACCAAGAAAGGTCTCTGGCTCCTACTACTTCCTCTTCTGCTGCAGTCACGGCCTCTTCATCCACCTCTGGAGTGCCAGTGCCACCTGGCACCCCGCAAATAGAGGATCTACTAGCAACACCAACACGTGGGTCACCAAGCATCTCCACAATGTCCCACGGAAGCGTTCAGCTCTCCATATCCCAAACGCTGGAGAGGAAGAGGAAGTACCCCCCTACCCACCCGCAATCCCTAGCCCTGAATGCCAGCATTTCTAAATTACTGGCCTTTGAAAAGCTGTCATTCTGTCTGGTGGAGACGGATAGTTTTAAAGGCCTTATGGCGGTGGCTGTCCCACAGTACGTTGTGCCCAGTCGCCACTACTTTTTAAGGCGAGCCATCCATTCCCTGCACAACCAAGTAGGGGACTAAATCAGGTGTGCACTGCGCAACTTCATCTGTGGCAAGGTGCACCTGACTACGGATACGTGGACCAGTAAGCACGGTCAGGGCCGTTATATCTCCATAACAGCACACTGGGTAAATGCAGTGGCGACTGGGCTTGAGGCGGATAGCAGTTTGGCACATGTCCTTCCACCATCGAGGATTGCAGGGCGCTTCAGTTTGCCTCCTGTTGCTTCCTCCTCCTACTCTGCTTCCTCATCCTCTACCAGCTCCTCATCCAGTCAGCGTAACAAATTCATTACCAACTTCAGCACAGCCAGGGGTAAACGACAGCAGGCAGTTTTAAAACGTATCTGTTTGGGGGACAAACCCCACACCGCGCAGGAGATGTGGACGGGCCTTGAACAACAGACCGATGAGTGGTTTGTGCCAGTCAGCCTCAAGCCCGGCCTGGTGGTGTGCGATAATGGGCGAAATCTCGTACTTGCTCTGGGACTAGCCGGTTTGACGCACATCCCTTGCCTGGCGCATGTGCTGAATTTGGTGGTGCAGAGATTCCTTAAAAATTACCGCGACATGTCAGAGCTGCTGCATAAAGTGCGGGCCGTCTGTGCGTGCTTTCGGCGTTCTCACCCTGCTGCTGCTCGCCTGTCAGCGCTGCAGCATAACTTTGGAATTCCCGCCCACCGCTTCATATGCGACGTGCCCACAAGGTGGAACTCCACCTTGCACATGCTGGCCAGACTATGCGAGCAGCAGCAGGCAATAGTGGAGTTTCAGCTGCAGCACGCACGGGTGAGTCGCTTGGCGGAACAGCACCACTTCACCACCAATGACTGGGCCTCCATGCGAGACCTGTGTTCCTTGTTGCGCTGTTTCGAGTACTCCACCAACATGGGCTGTGCCGATAACACCGCTCTCAGCGTTACTATCCCACTTCTATGCCTCCTTGAAAAAACGCTCCTGGCGATGATGCAAGAGGATGTGGCACAGGAGGAGGAGGAAGAGGGATCACTTCGTAGGGTTTCCGGCCAGTTATTCCAAAGTGGTTCCAAGGGTGGGTTCCTGCACCCACAAATCCAAGGTACACAATTGTCCAGCCAGGGCACAGTTCAGGAGGATGACGAGGTGGAGGATGAGGAGGAGGAGATGGAAGAGGAGGAACCATGTTCACAGCAGGGTGGCACCCAGACCAGCTCCTGGCCATCCCTGGTGCGTGGATGGGGGGATACAGAGGACACAGACGATACACCTCCCACAGAGGACAGCTTTTTGTTGCCTCTGGGCAGCCTGGCATGCATTAGCGATTACATGCTGCAGTGTCTCCACTACGACCGCCGAGTTGCCCACATTCTAACTTGTGCTGATTACTGGGTGGCCACGCTGCTGGATCCTTGTTACAAGGACAACGTACTGTCCTTAATTCCATCATTGGAGCGTGATCGTAAGATGCGCGAGTACAAGCTCACGCTGGTAGACGCGCTGCTGGTGGCATTACCACTTGACAGCAGGGGCACAGTGGAAGCCAAGGCGATGGCAGAGGATGAGGAAGAGGTCGCCAACGCAGCTGGGGCACCGCCAGCACCTCGGAAGGCAGGGTTCGCATGGCCAAAATGTGGAAAAGCTTTGTCAGCACGCCACAACAACCAGCACCACCAGCTGATATGGAACTTCTTAGCAGGAGGCAGCATTTCACCAACATGGTGGAGCAGTATGTGTGCACTGCACACGCCTACACATACTGAATGACGGGTCTGCCCCTTCAACTTCTGGGTCACCAAATTGGGCACATGGCCTGAGCTTGCCCTTTACGCCTTGGAGGTGATGGCCTGCCCTGCAGCCAGTGTGTTATCTGAATGTGTGTTTAGCACGGCAGGGGGCGTTATCACAGACAAGCGCAGCCGCCTGTCCTCAGCCAAGGACAAGCTCACGTTCATTAAAATGAACCAGGCATGGATCCCTCAGGACTTCTCAGTACCTTGTGCAGAATAGACATGTATACCGGCACTAAGCAGCCATTGTTATACTGTAGCGCAATTGCTCATGTTTGTATTTTGGATATTTCACACTCTTTTGGAGTGTACCTCAATTTTACAAAATTAAATTAAAACCAAAAACCTGTGTTGGCTATCTCGTCCTCCTCCACCGCCGATTCCACCTACTCTGCTACGTCCACCACCTCCTCAAACTCCTACTCCATATGGAACTCCACCTCATAAATCCATTATTTTTTTTTGTACGTGTTTTATTTTATATAATTTCACTGCTTTGTCATTTACATTTTCGGGTGAAATTCACAAATATTTGGCTGTATAGTACCACTGCTATACCTAGTAGACAGGTTATATATTCTGGTGAAATTCACAAATTTTTGGGTGTGATGTACCAATCCTATACCTAGTAGACCGAAAAAATAAAAATAAATTGTCAGTTAAATTTTTGGGTGAAATTCACCAATTTTTGGGTGTAATATACCCCTCCTAATTGACAGCCTAATAAATTTCAATAATTTTTCTGTTACATTCTTGGGTTGACATTATACAATTTTAGACGTGAATAAACACCTGTTATGCATAGGTGACGGAATTAAATTTTATAAATTATTCAGTAATTAATGCGCACCACATCCTTTCATTCAATTCTTAAACTTTGAAAAGTTGTTACACTTTTATGCTTTAATAATTTCTCCCATATTTCAACTCTAATTAAAAAAAAAAAAAAAATCCTCCCTTGAATGTGGTCTCTCTTTCTCACGCTCCCTCTCTGGCCTGGAACTCTGATTCCCTGCCACCCGTGATCACCATGGTAGGCGCTTTAAAGAACATCGAAAGTTGATAGAGCAGATATCAAATTGGATCGTGAACATCACGGGGACGTGCGACATGGTGGGGCAGTAAGTGTGCACACGCCTACACGAACTGACTGACAGGAGTCGGCCCCTGCAACTTCTGGGTCTCCAAATTGGGCACATGGCCTGAGCTTGCCTTTTACCTCTTGGAGGTGCTGGCCTGCTCTGCAGCCAGTGTATTGTCTGAACGTGTGTTTAGCATGACTGGAGGGGGTTATCACAGGTTATATTTCCCAATGTTTTGGGGTGTATCCTAATTTTAAAAATAAAATTTAAAACCAAAAACCAGTGTAAGCTACCTCCTCCTCCACCGCCGCTTCCACCTACACTGCCACATCCACTGCCTCCTCAACCTCCTACTCCATATGGACCCCGTCCTCCTAGATCAAGATTATCATTTTTTATTTTTACGTATTTTATGTTATTTAAAGTAATTTCCCTATCCACATTTGTTTGCAGAGCACTTTCCATGTTCTTAACCACATTTTGATGCCATTTGCAGCGCTTCCCATGACATTTTTTAAGCCATTTTAGTGCTCAAAAGTTCGGGTCCTCATTGACTTCAATGGGGTTTGGGCTCGGGGTCAAGTTCGGGTCCCGAACTCAAACTTTTTTCAAAAGTTCGGCCGAACCCGTCGAACCCGAACATCCAGGTGTCCGCTCAACTCTACACTCTGGTCATCCTCCTGACTTGTTGACCTAATAAGAACCTCACTTATTATCACAACTGTGTCTCATCCTCATCATTAACCGCTTGAGACACTAATTGCCGTTGACTTATTGGCAACTGTGGATGCTCAAGAGTTTGGGAATCAGTGCACAAGATCTCCTCATGTCCCTCTTCAAGCAGGCTTGGCGAGATGCCCAAATCAAAGAATGGCAATGAAAAGAGCTCCTCGGAATATCCGAGTGTGGGATCACTTGTTTGCCAAGACTCTCCATGGTGGGAGGAAGGAGTATCAGTGTGAGGATTCTGTTGACTAGACTCTTGGCTACTGAGACTGGACTTTGTGGAAGACAGGGTGGTGCTTAACCGACTGGAAGCATTATCTGCTGCAATCCAACCGACCACCTGGTCGCACTCGTCTGACTTTGAGAGTGGTGTCCTGTGCTGCCCTGCAAACTGGGACATGAAGCTAGGTATCGTGGATGAGTGTGTTTCTTGTGCTCTGGCAGCAGGCACAGTTTCACCGCGCCCAGGGCCACGGCCTCTGCGTGCACCATAATCAGCACGGGCACTTCCCCGTCCCTTACTGCTCGCCTTGCACATAATAAATGGTATATATGCTTGCAAGAATGTCACACGTACAGTAGCGCAGCTTTTGTAAGAATATGTGCAAATAAAGTACACAGAATGTTACAGATGTAGCGCAGGTAATGTCACTGTCACCAGCAGCTATGAAAAAATTACACTGAATGTCAGATATTTAGGATGCTCAAAAGCTATACAGGAGATGTAGCGCAGGTAATGTCGCTGTCAGCAGCGGCCAAACAATTGCGCTGAATGTCACAGATATTCAGGATGTGCAAATGTAACACAACAGATGTAGCAGAGGTTGTGTCACTGTCAGCAGCGGCCAAACAATTGCACGCAATTTAGCGCAGGTTGCGCTAATAATATATATTGCAGCTAGATAATACAATAGTCCTTAAAAGGACTTTTGGGTCTCTAACTACTTTCAACACTAAACCCTGCCTAAAAAAAAAAAGAAAACACAATTCCTGTCCCTACACTATCTGTCTCTTCTCGCCATGACTAAGACTGAGCCGAACAACGTGTCAGGGGGTGCTATATAGCACCCGATGACGTGTTTCGGCCAGCCAATCACTGCAATGCCAGTAACCAACATGGCTACGGTATTACAGTGAGTGCCAGAACTTCCCCGCACGTTTATTGGCCGCGTAGCAGCCAACAAATGTGCGGGGAGGAGACTCTACTGATAATGGGAGATTTTAATTACTCAGATATTGATTGGTGTCAGGGTTCTTCTTCAACTACAAACACAAATAGAAGGGGTCAGCTTTAGCCCTTGAAAATTTTCATAAGCTTAATAAAATCTGCAAAACTAAAATAAAAATGACAAAAAAATGAAATATGTTAGTGAAAGAAATAAAGCAACCAATTTTTTTTATATATATACTGCAAATGCTAAAAAGCCAAGGTCACAGCAAGTACTGTAGGTCCCCTAAATAATGGCAATAGGGAGCTGATCACTGGGGATGAATAAAAGGCAAAGCTATTAAATAGGTTATTTAGTTCTGCATATATAAAAAGAAAAAGGAAAAGGAGTTGATACACTCTGTCAGTACATAATACATCAAATAATATAATTAAATGGCTGAATGTACAGTAGATATGATCCAATCTAGCGTTGAATCCAATCAGATTCATTATGAATTTTTATTACAAATTGGTTTCATTACATATATTCTACTTGCAAACAAATTTTGGGCAAATCTTACAGAACAATGCAAACCGTTTTACATTTGAAACTCAGTACATTAGTGAGGTAAACAGGGGTGGAAACATGAACACAGAGGATCACATGGCCCTGGATAGGCTTGCCCACAATCTTTTATAGTCAGGAAGGAGGACAACTGGAAGACAGTCCCTTACTTAGGATATGTGCAGAGAAGACAGACAAGACAAAATACGGAACGTGAACTGTCCGGGTCAGAACCAAGAGAGCTACGCAGTACAAAGTGTTAAGCAAAGAATGGTCAGGAGAAGCCGGGGTCAAATACCAGGAGAGTAGAGAAGTACCAGAGGAGTCCGCAAAGAGTAGTCAGGTGGGAGCCAAGGTCACAATACCAGGAGGGATGCGCAGTACAGGAGGAGCAGGCAAAGGATTGTCAGGGAACAGGATCAGGTGAGTATTCAGTAGTCCAACAAATAGCCAGGAACCTAGAATTAACAGGCAACCTGTGGCCAGCAGGCTGCCTGTATTTATAGTGGGGTCTGAGGGTCATGTGACGTGGCCAGCGTCACATGACCGACAGACAGACAAGTCGAGCACCGAGTGATCAGCTCGGCGCTCAAGGCAGACCTAGGAGCAGGGAGCCTCCCAGCTAGCAAAGCCGCCCTGGGAACGACGCCAAACACAGATCCTCGCTCCCGAAGCTAAGCAGCAGATCTGCGGCTGACGGGAGACCGAGTGCGCCTTTGGCGCCCCGTGACAGTACCCCCCCTTTTACAAGGGGGCACCGGATCTAAGACTTCAGGCGATGGCCTTTCAGGGTGTTCTAAATGAAATTTTCGAACAAGTCTAGGAGCATGAACCTCCCTGGCGGGTACCCAAGATCTCTCTTCGGGTCCCTACTGAAGGGTTAAATAGAATAAGCTATATGATCTGTATGCGGGACAGGATGCTTGGTGACATCATTCTAGAGGGAGAATATGTTTACATTAGCCTTATGTCCATATAGGGAATGGAGTCTGCCCAGCAACAAGTGAATATGTGAATCATATCTGTTTCCAATATGTGTGGAAGAATGTCTATAAAGGTGCTGAATTCCTAGAATTAAAGCAGAACGGTTTCAGAAACACGCCTGTGTGTATATCTTATTGAGACCAGTTTTCCTGGTACCTGTCTGTGACAAACAAAGGAAGAACCAGGGAGCGTTAAGAAGCAGATTTCTTTCAGCTGGGAGCTCTGTCCGGGATAGAACAATACAGCATCTCGGGTAAGTACGGAATATTCCTGTCTTTAATGACTGGGGACATTCCGAGGCTTTCCGAACAAAAACGTGCTGTTGCTTCTATTTTGAATCCACTTCAGACACACTGAAAGGAATAGTACATATCTTTAGGCAAGATAGACTATAAATAGACTACTGGCCAAGTCTAACAGATAAATTCTTTAGGGAAAAATTTAAAAGATAAATTCTTTAGGGAAGAATTTAAAAGAGGAATTCTTTAGGGAAGGATTTAAAAGAGGAATTCTTTTGGGAAGAATTCAAATAGTGTCTGCACCCTCTTTTTTTTTTTTCTTGTCAGCCAATTTCTATTGCTTCTTATCTGTCGCTTTCTTTATGCTCTCTTGTATTTTATGATGTTGTGAAGCATTAAGTAATTTTTATGCTGAAGGTAAGCAGCAAATGATACTGTGAAAACTGTACTAACTTTATTGTGTGTGTCCTGGATAACTGTAAGATGCCCCACTACTTTGGCGAGGGGAAACCCGCTAACCCAAAACTAGTGAACGCAAATGGCGGTTTGAAGTGATAATACTAACAGTCCGTTGAGAAGGAAGTTGAGCATAAACATAAGTCCTCTCTAACCAGTTGACAGGATTGTCTGAGCCTTTACCGTTCAGTACAGGCAGTCCTGGGGAGAGTTTTGCTCTGCTTCCGTCTCAATTCAGTTATAAGAAATGGGTGCAAAGCAAGGAAAGGTCTCTCCACCCCCACCGAATGTAGGAGAAACATGTAAGGATTATGTAGCCCAGGTCTGTGGTACTGATTATTATTTAGTTACTCCCTGGGTGGATAATATGGCTGGATGGACAGAGGGGATGAAGAGTATAAATTTGTTCCCTCAGGAAGGGGCTAATGACACCTTCCATATGGATATGGAAAAAGGGTTATGTTTGGGTGACACTGAAGCTTACCCATATTATGGTCCAGACCCCCAGTGGGACCTGCAGTATATGAAGTTGGGAGGGGAAAATTGGCTTACTTATGCACCAATATTGGTATGATAGACCAAATAAAAAGGTTAACAAACAGAAGGCAGAGAACCAGGAGGGATATAAAAAGAAACATGAGTTAGAAAAAGAATTGACAAGAGGTTCACCTCAGAAGCCCCCTCCTCCCTATTTAGGAAATATCCCACAGATATATCCATTCCTTCCAAAAGATGACTAAGATTAAAAGGGCAGTAGTTTGAGGCCCAGGCATTACGGTATTTCATTGGCTCAAAAGGAAGAAGAGAAAAGAGAAGAAGAGATAACACTCTAGCATCCTTTCACAGTGCACACATCTTCTTCAGGGCATCTGTGGGGAAATCAAGTTCAGACACTGCCCACAGCACAGCTCTCTGCCCCCCTTCCTCTCCTCATAGCGTTGCATGGACAGAGCTCAAGTAACAGCAGAAAGGGGAGGGGGGAGGCTCCTGAGATAAAAAGAAGTTTGTAACAACTTAAGATTAACCAGTTACAGTCCTAGAGAGTCCTTAGATCACAAAAATATTTTCCCAAACCTGAACATATACCTCATCATGATGAGGACAGTGACCTTGAGGAACAGTTCCCTTTTAGGACTGTAGGGGACACCTTGTTAAAGAAACCTATTGAAGTAGATGATAATAATAAGATTGTTATTATACCCATAGTCCCTGTGGTTCCAGACGTACCATCTCTGCTATCAGCTATTCCTGCCCATGCAGAGTGTGGAGAAAGTTTTCACTAGACTCCAGGAAAGTTGGGTGGATTTGGACTTTTGAGCTTTCTGTGGGAGGAGCTACAAATGTTCAGCCTTCAAATGAAACGCCCATAGGGAATTAGCAAAATATTATCTATACAATCCTTAGGATCTGCTTCTATTGCCTCATAGCAAACATGTTCCATGATCTATCATGGCTAAGGATAGTATCACATGTGTGAGAGTAGATAGTAATGCAATTCCTACTCCTCTCACCAATTAATCACTGTCTTAAGGGTGTGCAAATTTTGATCCAACTACTCTGCTGCATCTGGGAGGGGGGAGGCTGGGAGTAGGGAATAAAAATACTTTTTCCCACCTCTGTACATAAAAATAAAATGTGCTTTTTGGGAGTAGTAAATAAAAATAACAAATTCAAATTTAATATCTCCAATTAATAACCACATTTTTGAGTTTCTGGTAGATAATTTCAGGTTCTTGGAAGATGGATCATCTTGGACAGTATATGCTGTTCCTACTTATTCTGATGTTTTCAAGAAAGAACCACTTCTTCCAGCAATGTTAGTGCAGGAGACAGGGCTGAAGATCCATTGTAAGGCACATACTGGTCTCCAAATCCACATAGTTAAAGGGAATGCCCTAGGTGATCAGGCAGCAAAAGTGGCTGCTATTAGAACGGCAGCAACAATTCAAATGCCCTCCCTAGTTCCAGGCCTTATCCTTACTGACAATCTATTGCTCAGCCTCCAGGATTTGGCTCCTAGTGGTGACAAAATTAGGGATGAGCGAACCCGAACTGTATAGTTCGGGTTCGTACCGAATTTTGGGGTGTCCGTGACACGGACCCGAACATTTTCGTAAAAGTCCGGGTTCGGGTTCGTTGTTCGGCGCTTTCTTGGCGCTTTTTGAAAGGCTGCAAAGCAGCCAATCAACAAGCGTCATACTACTTGCCCCAAGAGGCCATCACAGCCATGCCTACTATTGGCATGGCTGTGATTGGCCAGTGCAGCATGTGACCCAGCCTCTATTTAAGCTAGAGTCACGTAGCGCCGCACGTCACTCTGCTCTGATCAGTGTAGGGAGAGGATGCAGCTGCTGCTGTTAGGGCGAGATTAGGCAGGGATTTATTTACTGAAGTGATCGATATACAGCTGTGTATCATACAACCTCTGCTATTGCTCACTGTTTTAAGGCTGCCCAGAGCGTTTTTCAGTCACTTTTTTCTGGGGTGATCGGGGGCCATTTTGCGTCTTGTGGTGCGCCAGCAAAAGCTGCCACCAAGTCCATTTTTAACCATCAATAGTGGCTTGGCTTGGCTGTGCTTGGTATTTTATTGAGGGGTAAAATACAATTGCCAAAATAGCAGTACCCTAAATCTGGTGTTTCAGCTGTGGCTAGCCAATTGTAATACTGTCTGCTGTCTGCCGAAGCACAGTTTTTGTTCTGGGTTGAAATACAATTCCCAACTTAGCAATTCCCTAAATTTGTGGTTTCTGCTCTATCAGACCAAGTTTAAATCTATCCATAAAAGGGTATATTAGATTGAAGGTGCGGATAGGGTCATCCTCAATAACTTCACACACTACCGTGCATTTCCAAGTCTAATTCTGTCCGTAAAAGGGATACCTGTCATCCAGCGCCTAAATACTAGGCCTACAATTTATATTCAGCTAAATCTGTCGTTTCTGCTGTGCCTGTATTAGTGTAATACGGCACCTAAATAGATAGCCAGATAGTGTTAGGTGCCTGTAAAAAAAGGCCTGAATTTGAATTCAATACATTGGGCCAAATAATTTTTTTCTTATTGTGGTGAACGGTAACAATGAGGAAAACATCTAGTAAGGGACGCGGACGCGGACATGGTCGTGGTGGTGTTAGTGGACCCTCTGGTGCTGCAAGAGAGGACGTGGCCGTTCTGCCACAGCCACACGTCCTAGTGAACCAACTACCTCAGGTCCCAGTAGCAGCCAGAATTTATAGCGATATTTGGTGGGGCCCAATGCCGTTCTAAGGATGGTAAGGCCTGAGCAGGTACAGGCATTAGTCAATTGGGTGGCCGACAGTGGATCCAGCACGTTCACATTATCTCCCACCCAGTCTTCTGCTGAAAGCGCACAGATGGCGCATGAAAACCAAGCCCATCAGTCTATCACATCACCCCCATGCATATCAGGGAAACTGTCTGAGCCTCAAGTTATGCAGCAGTCTCTTATGCTGTTTGAAGACTCTGCTGCCAGGGTTTCCCAAGGGCATCCACCTAGCCCTTCCCCAGGGGTGGAAGAGATAGAATGCACTAACGCACAACCACTTATGTTTCCTGATGAGGACATGGGAATACCACCTCAGCACGTCTCTGATGATGACAAAACACAGGTGCCAACTGCTGCGTCTTTCTGCAGTGTGCAGACTGAACAGGAGGTCAGGGAGGAAGACTGGGTAGAAGACGATGCAGGGGACGATGAGGTCCTAGACCCCACATGGAATGAAGGTCGTGCCACTGACTTTCAGAATTCGGAGAAAGAGGCAGTGGTGAGACCGAGCCAACAGCGTAGCAAAAGAGGGAGCAGTGGGCAAAAGCAGAACACCCGCCGCCAAGAAAGTTCGCCTGCTACTGACCACCGCCATCTGGGACCGAGCACCCCAAAAGCAGCTTCAAGGAGTTCCCTGGCGTGGCAGTTTTTCAAACAATGTGCTGACGACAAGACCCGAGTGGTTTGCACGCTGTGCCATCAGAGCCTGAAGCGAGGCATTAACGTTCTGAACCTTAGCACAACCTGCATGACCAGGCACCTGCATGTAAAGCATGAACTGCAGTGGAGTAAACACCTTAAAAACAAGGAACTCACTCAGGCTCCCCCTGCTATCTCTTCTGCTGCTGCCGCCGCCTCGGCCTCTTCCTCCGCCTCTGGAGGAACGTTGGCACCTGCCGCCCAGCAAACAGAGGATGTTCCACCAACACCACCACCTCCGTCACCAAGCATCTCAACCATGTCACACGGCAGCGTTCAGCTCTCCATCTCACAAACATTTGAGAGAAAGCGTAAATTCCCACCTAGCCACCCTCGATCCCTGGCCCTGAATGCCAGCATTTCTAAACTACTGGCCTATGAAATGCTGTCATTCAGGCTGGTGGACACAGACAGCTTCAAACAGCTCATGTCGCTTGCTGTCCCACAGTATGTTGTTCCCAGCCGCCACTACTTCTCCAAGAGAGCCGTGCCTTCCCTGCACAACCAAGTATCCGATAAAATCAAGTGTGCACTGCGCAACGCCATCTGTGGCAAGGTCCACCTAACCACAGATACGTGGACCAGTAAGCACGGCCAGGGACGCTATATCTCCCTAACTGCACACTGGGTAAATGTAGTGGCGGCTGGGCCCCAGGCGAAGAGCTGTTTGGCGCACGTCCTTCCGCCGCCAAGGATCGCAGGGCAACATTCTTTGCCTCCTGTTGCCTCCTCCTCCTACTCTGCTTCCTCCTCCTCTTCTTCCACCTGCTCATCCAGTCAGCCACACACCTTCACCACCAACTTCAGCACAGCCCGGGGTAAACGTCAGCAGGCCATTCTGAAACTCATATGTTTGGGGGACAGGCCCCACACCGCACAGGAGTTGTGGCGGGGTATAGAACAACAGACCGACGAGTTTTTGCTGCCGGTGAGCCTCAAGCCCGGCCTGGTGGTGTGCGATAATAGGCGAAATCTCGTTGCAGCTCTGGGACTAGCCGGTTTGATGCCTTTTATGCCTTCGAGGTACTGGCCTGCCCGGCGGCCAGCATTTTGTTTGAACGTGTATTCAGCACGGCAGGGGGCGTCATTACAGACAAACGCAGCCGCCACCTGTCTACAGCCAATGTGGACAAGCTGACGTTCATAAAAATGAACCAAGCATGGATCCCACAGGAACTGTCCATCCCTTGTGCAGATTAGACATTTATAACTACCTCCCCTTAACCATATATTATTGTACTCCAGGGCACTTCCTCATTCAATCCTTTTTTTATTTTCATTTTACCATTATATTGCGGGGCAACCCAAAGTTGAATGAACCTTTCCTCTGTCTGGGTGCCGGGGCCTAAAAATATCTGACAGTGGCCTGTTTCAGTGTTGGGTGACATGAAGCCTGATTCTCTGCTATAACATGAAGCCTGAATCTCTGCTATGGGACCTCTCTCTTCTGTCTGGGTGCCAGGGCCTAAAAATATCTGACAATGGCCTGTTCCAGTGTTGAGTGACATGAAGCCTGATTCTCTGCTATAACATGAAGCCTGATTCTCTGCTATGGGACCTCACTCCTCTGTCTGGGTGCCGGGGCCTAAAAATATCTGACAATGGCCTGTTCCAGTGGTGGGTGACATGAAGCCTGATTCTCTGCTATGACATGAAGCCTGATTCTCTGCTATGACTTGAAGAGTGATTCTCTGCTATGACATGAAGCCTGATTCTCTGCTATGGGACCTCTCTCCTCTGTCTGGGTGCCGGAGCCTAAATATCTGACAATGGGCTGTTCCAGTGGTGGGTGACATGAAGCCTGATTCTCTGCTATGACATGAAGCCTGATTCTCTGCTATGATTTGAAGCCTGATTCTCTGCTATGACATGAAGCCTAATTCTCTGCTATGAGACCTCTCTCCTCTGTCTGGGTGCCGGGGCCTAAAAATATCTGACAATGGCCTGTTCCAGTGGTGGGTGACATGAAGCCTGATTCTCTGCTATGGGACCTCTCTCCTCTGTCTGGGTGCCGGGGCTTAAATATCTGACAATGGCCTGTTCCAGTGGTGGGTGACGTGAAGCCTGATTCTCTGCTATGACATGAAGCCTGATTCTCTGCTATATATAAAGATAATCCACGGCACACCAATGTCTTTTGCTTTGCAAAGCAAAAGACATTGGTGTGCCGTGGATTATCTCTATATATTCTGCGACTGAAGTCCTCTGCGAGCACCCACCATTATACTAAGGTGTGCGGACTCCACAATTTCCCTCAAATGATTCTCTGCTATGACTTGAAGCCTGATTCTCTGCTATGACATGAAGCCTGATTCTCTGCTATGACTTGAAGCCTGATTCTCTGCTATTACATGAAGCCTGATTCTCTGCTATGGGACCTCTCTCCTCTGTCTGGGTGCCGGGGCCTAAAAATATCTGACAGTGGCCTGTTCCAGTGGTGGGTGACGTGAAGCCTGATTCTCTGCTATGACATGAAGCTTGATTCTCTGCTATGACTTGAAGCCTGATTCTCTGCTATGACATGAAGCCTGATTCTCTGCTATGAGACCTCTCTCCTCTGTCTGGGTGCCGGGGCCTAAAAATATCTGACAGTGGCCTGTTCCAGTGGTGGGTGACGTGAAGCCTGATTCTCTGCTATGACATGAAGCCTGATTCTCTGCTATGACTTGAAGCCTGATACTCTGCTATGACATGAAGCCTGATTCTCTGCTATGGGACCTCTCTCCTCTGTCTGGATGCCGGGGCCTAAATATCTGACAATGGCCTGTTCCAGTGGTGGGTGACGTGAAGCCTGATTCTCTGCTATGCCATGAAGCCTGATTCTCTGCTATGGGACCTCTCTCCTCTGTCTGGGTGCCGGGGCCTAAATATCTTACAATGGCCTGTTCCAGTGGTGGGTGACGTGAAGCCTGATTCTCTGCTATGACATGAAGCCTGATTCTCTGCTATGACTTGAAGCCTGATTCTCTGCTATGACATGAAGCCTTATTCTCTGCTATGGGACTTCTCTCCTCTGTCTGGGTGCTGGGGCCTAAATATCTGACAATGGCCTGTTCCAGTGGTGGGTGACGTGAAGCCTGATTCTCTGCTATGACATGAAGCCTGATTCTCTGCCATGAGACCTCTCTCCAATTGATATTGGTTAATTTTAATTTATTTTATTTTTATTTTAATTAATTTCCCTATCCACATTTGTTTGCAGGGGATTTACCTACATTTTGCTGCCTTTTGCAGCCCTCTAGCCCTTTCCTGGGCTATTTTACAGCCTTTTTAGTGCCGAAAAGTTAGGGTCCCCATTGACTTCAATGGAGTTTGGGTTCGGGGCGAAGTTCGGGTCGAGTTCGGATCCCGAACCTGAACATTTCCGGGAAGTTCGGCCGAACTTCTCGAACCCGAACATCCAGGTGTTCGCTCAACTCTACTAACAATACACAATCTTTTATTCCCTTGTATGACTTCTGTGGGGAGTGTCAGAAATTTGGAAATGGCAGGGATAATTTTAGAATAAATACTATTAATGTGCCTGCAGCAGAAACTTGTTTTACCTTTTCCCAGGATATGACTTGATATTGTGATGGTAGAGACATAAAAAGTGGATTACCTAAGAATAGTGTATATGATTATATTGACGACACCTGTAAAAAGAATAGTAGACTTGCTAGCTCCCTAAATATTTCCATGATTTGTAATAAGACCATTGTGACTCCCAGTTTTATCTATAATATAATGCTCCCTAAGGGATGATTTTTGTCTTGTGGTAACAGCACTTACAATTACAATCCTGCTAATGTTATTGGAGGTCCCTCTGCGTTATCCAGGCTGACTTTGGCCCTTCCCAGTCAACCTCCTATCAGGAGAGCGTACAGATCAGTTACCAAGACCTTATCAGAAGACTGTGACTCTACTTTACCCCTTCTCAGCCGTACAGAATATACAAGTTTGGCTTCCTCTATATTAGGAGTGCCTGGACTGGCTATTTATAATGCTCGTACTATAAATTATATTGCATGTGACTTAGCTAAATCTCTGAATCATACCTCTATCACCTTATCAGATATGCTTTTAGATATACAAGGCATAAGAGGAGCAGTGCTAGAAACTAGATTTGCTGTGGATTATTTGTTACTTAAACATAATATAGGATGTCAAGATTTTAAAGGAATGTGTTGCTTTAATTTATCTGATCATTCCAGATCAATCCAGTCCCATATTCAAGTGTTACATTAAATTGCTAATAATATCAAGAAAGATGTTGATTCATCCTCTTGGTGGGACTGGTTATTGAGCTGGGTGCCGGATTTGAGTTGGTAGAGAACATTATTTATCAGTATTATAATTATAATTGCGTCCTTGATTATTATATGTTGTTGTATTCAATGTATCCCTTCCCTCATACAGATGTTTTGTGTAATGTGTCCAAAACCCACAGACCCTGGACAATCATATGCTACTTACCTCTCTAGGAGAGAAAGAAGATAAGTCATATTCATGACTTAAGAGGGGATTGAAGGGTTAAATAGAATAAGCTATCTAATCTGTATGTGGGACAGGATGCTGGGTGACATCATTCTAGAGGGAGAATATGTTTACATTCGGCTTATGTCCATATAGGGAATGGAGTCTGCCCAGCAACAAGTGAATATGTGAATCAAATCTGTTTCCAATATGTGTGGAAGAATGTCTATAAAGGTGCTGAATTCCTAGAATGTGTGTATATCTTATTGAGACCAGTTCTCCGGGTACCTGTCTGTGACAAACAAAGGAAGAACCAGGGTGCATTAAGAAGCAGATTTCTTTCACATACCCCTTCCAGTGAATCAGGTACTGTAAGGAATTACGCACTCTCCTGACATCCACTATCTTAGAGACCACATACTCGACAGCATCACTAACAAGAACCGGCGGAGGCAAGGCTTTCGATGGTACAACAGGTTCAAAATACTTTTTAAGTAGAGATTTATGAAATACATTATGAATGTGGAACGACTTGGGCAGCTCCAACTTAAACAATACCGGATTAATCACCTCTGTGATCTTATACGGTCCAATAAAATGAGGAGCAAATTTTCTAAAAGCTACCTTGAGAGATAGATTCTTGGAGGACAACCATACTTTATCCCCAACCTGAAAGTTCACCCCCCTTGAACGTCTCCTATCGGCCTTGAGTATTTGAGAACTTTGAGCTTTTTCAAGGTTCGATTGAACCCGGCCCCAAACTGTGCACAGTTCGGAGGCGAGTTTATCAGCTTCAGGGTTAGAGGAGGAGACGGAAGACCCAGAGTGAAAACGGGGATGAAAACCATGGTTACAAAAGAAAGGGGAGACCCCAGCAGAAGAATTGACACGGTTATTCAAAGCAAATTCAGCCAACGGAAGGAATTTGACCTATAATTGCTGGTCATCAGCAACATACAACCTTAAGAATTGTTCCACAGACTGATTAAGGCATTCAGTCTGCCCATTACTCTCAGGATGGTAGGCAGAAGAAAAAGACAATGAAATTTTACATCTTTGACAGAAGGCCCTCCAGAATTTGGACACAAACTGCACACCCCTGTCAGAAACAATATTTTCTGGGATGCCATGTAAACGAACAATCTCTCTCACAAAAATAGACGCCAGGGTTTTTGCATTCGGAAGTTTAGACAGGGGAATGAAATGAACCATCTTGCTAAACCTATCGACCACTACCAAAACCACAGTCTTACCCTCCGCCAGCGGTAGGTCAGTTATAAAGTCCATTGTGATATGGGACCAGGGTCTACTGGGAATGGGTAGGGGTCGTAGGTTACCAGCAGGGCGAGTCCTAGGTGTCTTAGACCTGGCACAAACCTCACAGGCCGACATGTAGGACTTGACATCCCTGGTCAGAGTGGGCCACCAATAAGATCAAGAAACCAGATCCTTAGTGCCCTCAAAACCCGGATGTCCACAAAAGTCAGAATCGTGACACTCCCCCAACAGCTGGAGACGAAATTGTACGGGAACAAACAACTTATCTGCTGGGGTGGATGCCGGTGCCAGATGCTGTTCAGCCTTAATGCGAGCCCGAGATATCCTGGGTTAGAGCCGCTAAGAAGATGTTTGCTGGTAGGATGGATTCAGACGGTGCCTCAGTGGGTTGAAAAGCATGGAAGCTCCGAGATAATGCGTCTGCCTTCACATTTTTACTTCCCGGCCTGAACGTAATGGAGAAATCAAAACGGGTAAAAAACAGGGGATTCCCGGGGATTCAACCTCTTAGCAGACTTGAGAAACATTAGGTTTTTATGATCAGTGACAACAGTTACCCGATGCCTTGCCCCCTCCAAAAAATGCCTCCACTCCTCAAATGCCCATTTAATAGCCAGCAGCTCCCTATTCCCTTTGTCGTAGTTTCTCTCCGTGGGAGAGAATTTCTTGGAGAAGAAGGCACACGGTCTCAGGTTAGTGAGGCTAGCAGGACCTTGTGAAAGGACTGCTCCTGCGCCGTCCTCGGGCCCATCCACCTCCACAATAAAGGATCTCTCCTGATCAGGCTGGAACAGAATGGGAGCGCTACTAAATGCCTTTTTTAATGTTTCAAATGAAGAAATGGCCTTGGTAGACCAATTCTCCAAATCCGCCCCTTTCTTAGTAAGGTCGGTCAATGGTTTAGCAATTACAGAAAAATTCATGATAAATTTACGATAGTAATTAGAGAAACCCAAAAACAGTTGTAAGGCTTTTAAGGATGAAGGCCTTTACCCATTCCTTATATGCCAAAACCTTACCAGGATCCATCTTAAAGGCGTGAGGAGTCAGAACATGCCCTAGAAACAGTATCTCCTGTACACCAAAGACACATTTCTCTTGCTTAGCGGATAGCTGGTTCTCCCTCAACACCTCTAATACTTGTTTGACATGAGACACATAAGATTCGAAATCAGGAGAGAATATCAAAATGTCGTCAAGATAGACAATAATAAATTTACCTAATAACTCCCTAAGAATATCGTTCATTAAGTTTTCGAACACAGCTGGGGCATTGCTGGGGCATTGCTGAGTCCAAAAGGCATCACCTGATTCAAAGTGTCCTATCAGAGTATTGAACGCTGTCTTCCATTCGTCTCCCTCCTTGATTCGGATTAGATTGTATGCCCCTTTCAGGTAAATCTTGGAAAACCAGGTTGCCCCCAGAAATCCGGAATCAATGGGAGAGAGTATCTATTTTGGACAGTGATTTTATTTAATCTCTGGTAATCAATACAAGGCCTAAGACCACCATCCTTCTTCTTAACAAAGAAAAACCCTGCTCCCATAGGAGAGACTGAAGGTCTAATATGCCCTTTAGCAAGGCTCTCCTTTTTTAATCTTCCATAGCCTTGCGTTCGGGCATAGAAAGATTATAAATTCGCCCTTTAGGAAATTTGGCACCCTCTATTAGCTCTATGGCGCAATCATAAGGTCTATGGGGGGGTAGAACCTCTGGAGTAGTGGATGAGAATACATCAGAATATTCGTTAATAACTGAGGGTAATGTATTAGACCTTACTGAAACCCCAGCCTTGACCACGGTCAAGCATGATTCACACTTAGGTCCCCATTTCACCAACTCTCCTTTGGACCAATCTATTGTGGGGTTATGTAAACGGAGCCAAGGCAACCCTAGTACCACCTCAACCGGTAGGTTCTCCAGGACTAAAAGAGAACATCTCTCAGAGTGGCTCACACCCACGGTTAGAGAAATTTCAGAGGTACATGACCTCACCGTACTACCAATCAGGGGAGTAGCATCAATAGCCATGACATGGATAGGTGTAGGTAAAGCAAACATTGGAATACCCAATTTACTAGCATATTCAAAATCAATAAAGCTGGCCGCTGAACCGGAATCAATAATGGCCTTACCCGGCCACTTATTAACCCCCAGAGAAATTGTTATGGGTACCAAAAGCTTACATTTAGAAAAATCAGGGTGTACCTGGTCTTTAGGTTGTCTTGCCTTAGGAGACTTGTCAGAGAGGACCGTCTTAGGACACTTGTTGATCCAATGGCCAGGATCTCCACAGTAGAAGCACTCTCCGCGTCTGCGACGAAGATTACCCCAGGTCATGCCAACCTGCATGGGTTCCTCGGTGGAGACCTCAGTGTTGTCCCTGGAAAAGGCCTCTGGCTGGACCACCATCTGAGAACAGAACTGTCGTTCTTGTCGTCTCTCTCTAACTCGTCGGTCAAGTCGGACAACTAGGGTCATCATCTCCTCTAAGGTCTATGGAATTTGATAACTGACTAATAGATCTTTTAAATTATCAGACAGACCAGACCTAAACTGACCCTTCAGGGCTGGTTCATTCCATCCTGAGGGGACACACCACCGTCTGAATTGGGTGCAATACTCCTCCGCAGGGAGATGACCCTGAACCAGTGCCCTAAGAGCCGTCGGCTACCAGGGCCCTGTCTGGTTCGTCATAGAGGGTACCCAGGGCCTGAAAAAAAACCTCCACAGAAGTTAGACAGCTGGCCCCAGGAGGTAACGAGAATGCCCAGTCCTGGGGATCACCCTGTAGTAGAGAAATGATAATACCCACGCGTTGGCTCTCGGGACCGGAGGACACGGGGCGCAAACGGAAGTTGAGTTTGCAACTCTCCTTAAAGGAGAGAAACCTCTTCCGGTCTCCAGAAAAGGGTTCTGGGAGCTTGATCTGGGGCTCAAAATGTGGATTGGAGGGCTGAGGAGTGGAAGAACCTTGCCCTAACTCAAAAGAACAGAGTTTCTCTCCTAGCTCCTGCACCATCTGTGTCAGGTTAGAGACATGGTCAGTCAGGGTCACAAGAGGATTCATGATACAGTGGTTATTGGGCCTGTTAATCTGTAACGTCACGTCCACACACACACAGGGGGAAGGATAGTGACCACTGCGCTCCACCCTCACCCCTGGCCCTGCCTACTTGCCTCACGAGTCCTGATGACAGGGGACAACTGGAAGACAGTCCCTTACTTAGGATATGTGCAGGGAAGACAGACAAGACAAAATACGGAACGTGAATGGACCGGGTCAGAACCAAGAGAGCTACGCAGTACAAAGGGTTAAGCAAAGAATGGTCAGGAGAAGCTGGGGTCAAATACCAGGAGAGTAGAGAAGTACCAGAGGAGTCTGCAAAGTGTAGTCAGGTGGGAGCCAAGGTCACAATACCAGGAGGGATGCGCAATACCTAGAAACCTAGAATTAACAGGCAACCTGTGGCCAGCAGGCTGCCTGTATTTATAGTGGGGTCTGAGGGTCATGTGACGTGGCCAGCGTCACATGACCGACAGACAGACAAGTCGAGCAACCTCCCAGCTAGCAAAGCCGCCCTGGGAACGACGCCAAACTAAGCAGCAGGTCTGCGGCTGATGGGAGACCGAGTGCGCCTTTGGCACCCCCGTGACAGCTAGTCTATCAGGCACTGTGTTAGCATCCAGGCAGAGACATCATTCTGATGTGATAGGAAGTGTCTATCTGCAATTAGACACACAAGACAGCACCCATTTTAGGGTCTTACAGGGACATTGTTAGGGATAAGGAAGATATACTGTATTTGGTTAGGAAGATTTAATTACTGTATAGAAAGCTAGGTTTTATCATTAGGGACAGGCAGTTAGCGTTAGTCTATTGTTTGTCTATTACAGCCAGGGTTGGAGCTTTTTTCCTCAAAAACCTGCTGCAAGGCTTCTACAGTTTCTAAGTATATAAATAATCATATTTGAGTGGTCAATAGCAGCATATATTTTGATCAAAGGGTTGAATTAAAACTTATGTAATTCATTTTTATGTTTATATGCATTATATGCACATAAACATAAGGATAAAGCACTAAGGGGTACAAGGAAAAAAATAATTAATGGTGGGACCCAACACTTCGCTGAATAGGGCCGAGAGATAACAGATGGCTTAAGTCAGATGCACCTCATTTTTATTAATAGGCACAGTTTTCTTAATATATTAGGTGCATCTCTGGCTGTCTATGCACCAGAAAGTCAAATCTATTCCAGCTATGACCTGGCATAGATTCTCTAACCAATTTCAATCCTCCTCCTTCCCATACTTCCACCTGCTCTCTCTCCACTTTTGACCCTATAACAGATAAAGATGTCTCCAGGCTTCTCTCTTCTTCTCGGCCCACGACCTGCAGCAGTGATCCTATTTCCTCACACCTTCTCTAGTCCCTCTCCCCGGCTGTCATTACTCAACTTACTAAAATATTTAACCCCTCTCTCTCTTCTGGTATCTTTCCATCCTTTTTCAAACATTCTGTTATAATCCTACTACTAAGAAAAAGCATAATTTGACCCGACTTGTTCTGCCTACTATCGACCTGTTTCTAACCCTCCCTTCATCTCTAAACTCCTGGAACGTTTTGTCTTCTCATGCTTAATAAGCTATATTTTTAAAAACTCTCTTCATGACCCCTTACAATCTGCCTTTCACCCTCTCTATTCTAAAGAAACTGCCCTTACTACTAAAGTGTCTAACGACCTCCTGACAACAAAAAGGAACGGCGACTATTCTACACTGACTGTACTGGATCTCTCCGCAGAATTTGATATGGTAGACCACAAACTCCTCCTCACCATGCTCCACTCAATTTGCCTTAAGGACACTGCTCTTCTATGGTTCTCTTTCTATCTCTCTGGCCGCTCTTTTAGTGTATGAATTGCTGGCTATGCTTTTTTTTTTCTCTTCCTTTTGATGTTGAAGTTCCTCAGGGTTCAGTCCTAGGTCCTCTACTCTTCTCTCTCTACACAGCCCCCATCAGGCAGACTATCAGTAAATTTGTCTTTCAGTATCATCTCTATGCTGACGACACCTTTGCTTTAGGCCTCATGAACACGATCGTTGTGTGCATCCGTGGGCGTTGTTTCGTTTTCCGCGATTTTCTGCGGACCCAATGACTTTCACCGTTGTTTATCAGCGACCGTGATCCGTGTTTCCTGTCCGTCAAAAAAATAGGACCTGTCCTATTTTTTTGACGGACAACGGTTCACGGACCCATTCAAGTCAATGGGTCCGTGAAAGAACACGGATGCACACAAGATTGGCATCCGCGTCCGTGATCCGTGGCCGTAGGTTACTTTCATACAGACGGATCCGAAGATCCGTCTGCATAAAAGCTTTTTCAGAGCTGAGTTTTCACTTTGTGAAAACTCAAATCCAACAGTATATTCTAACACAGAGGCGTTCCCATAGTGATGGGGACGCTTCTAGTTAGAATATACTATGAACTGTGTACATGACTGCCCCCTGCTGCCTGGCAGCACCCGATCTCTTACAGGGGGCTGTGATCCGCACAATTAACCCCTCAGGTGCTGCACCTAAAGGGTTAATTGTGCATATCATAGCCCCCTATAAGAGATCAGGGGCTGCCAGGCAGCAGGGGGCAGACCCCCTCCTTCCCCAGTTTTAATTTTATTGGTGGCCAGTGCGGCCCCCCCGACCCCCCCTCCCTCCCTTTATTGTATTATTTTCATTGGTGGCACAGTGTGCGGCCCCTCCCTCCCTCTATTGTATTATTTTCATTGGTGGCACAGTGTGCGCCCCCCCCCGGCCCCCCCTCCCTCTATTGTATTATTTTTATTGGTGGCACAGTGTGCAGCTTCCCCTCTCCCCCCCGATCATTGGTGGCAGCGGAGAGTTCTGATCGGAGTCCCAGTTTAATTGCTGGGGCTACGATCAGTAACCATGGCAACCAGGACGCTACTGCAGGCCTGGTTGCCATAGTTACTTAGCAATATGAGAAGCATCATACTTACCTACTGCGCTGTCTGTGACCGGCCGGGAGCTCCTCCTACTGGTAAGTGACAGGTCTGTGCGGTGCATTGCTTAATGATCTGTCACTTACCAGTAGGAGGAGCTCCCGGCCAGTCACAGACAGCGCAGCAGGTAAGTATGATGCTTCTAATATTGCTAAGTAACCATGGCAACCAGGACTGCAGTAGCATCCTGGTTGCCATGGTTACCGGTCGGAGCCCCAGCGATTAAACTGGGACTCCGATCGGAACTCTCCGCTGCCACCAATGATCGGGGAGGGGGGGAAGAGGGGAGGCCGCACACTGTGCCACCAATGAAAATAATACAATAGAGGGAGGGAGGGGGGCCGCACACTGGCCACCAATGAAATTAATACAATAGAGGGAGGGAGGGGGGCCGAGGGGGGTCTGCCCCCTGCTGCCTGGCAGCCCCTGATCTCTTACAGGGGACTATGATCCGCACAATTAACCCCCCTCAGGTGCGGCACCTGAGGGGTTAATTGTGCAGATCACAGCCCCCTGTAAGAGATCGGGTGCTGCCAGGCAGCAGGGGGCAGTCATGTACCCAGTTCTTAGTATATTTTAACTTGAAGAGTCCCCATCACCATGGGAACGCCTCTGTGTTAGAATATACTGTCGGATCTAAGTTTCACGATCTAACTCATATCCGACAGTATATTCTAACATAGAGGCGTTCCCATGGTGATGGGGACGCTTCAAGTTAAAATATACCATTGGATTGGAGAAAACTCAGATCCGATGGTATAATAGGGACTCCTGACTTTACATTGAAAGTCAATGGGGGACAGATCCGTTTGCAATTGCACCATATTGTGTCAACGTCAAACGGATCCGTCCCCATTGACTTGCATTGTAAGTCAGGATGGATCCGTTTGGGTCCGCACGGCCAGGCGGACACTAAAACGACTTTTTTTTCATGTCCGTGGATCCTCCAAAAACCAAGGAAGACCCACGGACGAAAAAACGGTCACGGACCCCGTTTTTGTGGACCTTAAAAAAAACGGTCGTGTGCATGAGGCCTTATTCCCAAACACTAGTGATTGTCTGGCAGCTGTCTCTGAAATCATCTCCTCTCTGTATCTAAAACTGAACCTCTCAAAAACTGAACTTCTTGTCTTCCCCCCCATCTACTAACTCACCTAAAACTTGATGTTTCAATTTCGGTCTGCAGTAATATCATAACTCCTGGGTAGCATGCCTGCTGTCTTGGGGGTCTTGTTTGACTTGTATCTATCCAATCAATTGCACACTCTTGTTGTTTACACAAGGACACATCCAGAATCCGCCCTTGTCTCATGGTGGAAATGGCCAAAACTCTTGTTGCCTTGTTCATTCCCGACTTGACTACTTTAATTCATTACTAACTGGTCTCCCTCTCACTAAACTCTCCCCCCTTCAGTCTGTCCTAAATACTGCAGCCAGGCTCATCTATCTGTCCACCCACTATACTGATGCTACTAGCACTCGTTCACTTCACTGGTTGCCCATCCTCCACAGAATACAGTTCAAACTTCTTACCCTCACCCACAAAGCTCTCCACAGTGCTGCACCTCCATACATCTCCTTCCTCATTTATGTCTACCACCCTACTCGTGCTCTCTGTTCTGCCAGTGATCTAAGATTAACATCCTCCATAATTCATACCTCTCACTCCCATCTTCAAGACTTTTCTTGAGCTGTACCTACTCTCTAGAATGCTCTGCCCCCGGAATATTAGGTTAATTCTCAACTTCCCTACCTTCAAACATGCATTAAAAAAATCATCTTTTCAGGCAGTCTTATCATGTTTCCTAAACGGAATCTTCCCGCAGTAAACTCCCACCCCCCACATCCAACTCTTCAAACCTGAACTCCATCTTCTGACAGTCCTACACCCAAAGCACTAGCACACGCAGATCGGCCTACACTACTTCTTTCAGAACAAACATGACTGGACCACTTCATATAACAATCAACTACCTTTTGTGTCACCCCCATTTCCTCATAGATTGTAAGCTCTTGCGAGCAGGACCCTCACTCCTAGAGTTTCAATTGTATATTAGCCAGTAACTTTGTGATGTCTTTTGTTTTGTACATGAACCCTCTGAATTGTAAAGCACTGCGGAATATGGTGGCACTATATAAATAAAAATTATTATTATTAATAGTAGTAGTAGTAGTAGTAAGTATAGTAGTGTGGGAGCCCCTCCTTCCCCGTTAATCGCATGCCACATTCACTTTTTGGCAAACATGGAGTTGAAATGGTGCAAATGGTACTTGTGCACATTTATATATTTTTTGCTTTGTTAAGCCACATTACTGGTGCACAGGGATTGATAGGTTTGATTGATAGGATTGATGGAAATTACTCCCCCTTTTGGCCACATTTCAAATTCGGACAGTGATGAGTAATGTTGAAAATGTTTGCGTACTTTTGTTGCAAATCATTAGAGATGAGCGATTCGAAGCTGACGAAGTGGAATTTGATACGAATTTCAGAAAAAATTTGATTTGCACCGAAGCCGAATTTCCTTGCGCTTCGTGGTAACGAATCACATTTTTTTTCCCAAAATGGCTGCTGCACGTGTGAGGACATGGAGAAAGGAACTTTGGTAGGCGGGATGCCCATAATGCATGCCTGCAGCCAATCAGCAGCCAGCCAGCCCTGTGATGTCACAGACCTATAAATAACCTCAGCCATCTTGGATTCTGCCATTTACCAGTGTACTTAGTGCAGGGAGAAACGTCAGCAGGGGCTAGGGACAGTGGTAGAAAAAACTTAATTGTGCTAAAAAAAAGATAATGCAGGGAAAATTATTCAAGGTGTAGGGAAAGGATAGGGAGAAATCATTCCACAGCATTTATGTTGAACAGGGTTCAGTAGGGGAGGTTACAGCCTGGGTAATAGGAACAATACTATTACACCTTGCTGCACTGACTGGGGATCCAAATTGCCATTATACAGCTCTGTAATTCCAGCAAACCGTTCTTATTTTTGTGTGTATTAGTGGCACAAAAAAAGTATTTGCCGTTATGTGGTGAAGTGAGAAAATTACAGTTTTTTTGGGGGTGTTTAAAGGGAACCAGCAGGTGGGCAGAGGAGTGGCTATAGCTCTGAATTAAATATACGCTGGACTCCATGACATCACGCTGGACTCAAATCAGCTCATTAGCATGTGGCATGCTGCATCTTTGTGTGTATATTATGAGATAACCATCTGTCACACCAGTAAGTGAATACATCTAAGGTACTTTTTAGTAGTTAATGATTGTATATAATTAGTTAGATTATAATCAAATATCCACATGACAGGTTCCCTTTAATTTCCTTTTTATTTTTATTATATATTTTTTGGGCATTAGCAATACTGATGGATTACTGACCAAATGCTGACCGAGTGAAGTCGGATGCTCAACAGGCAGGATCCGTTTTTTTTGGGTGTTATTGTTTTGACAGATCAAAGGAAGGGCAAAATTATCAGTGACATCAACACAAACTTACTGCTGACACCCTCTCCACTCTGTCGGGGGGGCTCTACTTGTATAAGTGTTTAATAGAACAGGTTCTGTAGACATCTATGTGGAATCAGATGACGACGGTATAAAAGGAGTGCGCTTCTTCTTGGCGCTAACATTGACCTGTATGGTTGAGTTCATACTTGAGTTATTTGGTCTGTTTTGGTCCCATAACTGCCCAAATAAGTACAGTGTGCAGTGATTCTAAGAGCGACGCCTGTCATCTGCATGTCATATTGACTCATAGTATTTCACTACCACAGCAGACTCCCTATGCGTGTTACTGCAAGGCACAGTGTTCTACACCACCATAAAGGCTCTCTGCAGCCAGGAAATATTTTTTTTTCTAACGTGATTCGCCGTGAATAAATTCAGATCGAACTAAATTTTTTCACAAAATTCGGCAAATTGGCCAAATCAAATTTTTTTAAAATACACTGCTCAAAAAAATAAAGGGAACACTTAAACAACACAATGTAACTCCAATTCAATCACACTTCTGTGAAATCAAACTGTCCACTTAGGAAGCAACACTGAGTGACAATCAATTCCACATGCTGTTGTGCAAATGGGATAGACAACAGGTGGAAATTATAGGCAATTAGCAAGACACCCCCAATAAAGGAGTGGTTCTGTAGGTGGTGACCTGACCACTTCTCAGTTCCTATGCTTCCTGGCTGATGTTTTGGTCACTTTTGAATGCTGGCGGTGCTTTCACTCTAGTGGTAGCATGAGACGGAGTCTACAACCCACACAAGTGGCTCAGGTAGTGCAGCTTATCCAGGATGGCACATCAATGCGAGCTGTGGCAAGAAGGTTTGCTGTGTCTGTCAGCGTAGTGTCCAGAGCATGGAGGCGCTACCAGGAGACAGGCCAGTACATCAGGAGACGTGGAGGAGGCCGTAGGAGGGCAACAACCCAGCAGCAGGACCGCTACCTCCGCCTTTGTGCAAGGAGGAACAGGAGGAGCACTGCCAGAGCCCTGCAAAATGACCTCCAGCAGGCCACAAATGTGCATGTGTCTGCTCAAACGGTCAGAAACAGACTCCATGAGGGTGATATGAGGGCCCGACGTCCACAGGTGGGGTTGTGCTTACAGCCCAACACCGTGCAGGACGTTTGGCATTTGCCAGAAAACACCAAGATTGGCAAATTCGCCACTGGCGCCCTGTGCTCTTCACAGATGAAAGCAGGTTCACACTGAGCACGTGACAGACGTGACAGAGTCTGGAGACGCCGTGGGGAACGTAGAACGTTCTGATGCCTGCAACATCCTCCAGCATGACCGGTTTGGCATTAGGTCAGTAATGGTGTGGGGTGGCATTTCTTTGGAGGGCCGCACAGCCCTCCATGTGCTCGCCAGAGGTAGCCTGACTGCCATTAGGTACCGAGATGAGATCCTCAGACCCCTTGTGAGACCATATGCTGGTGCAGTTGGCCCTGGGTTCCTCCTAATGCAAGACAATGCTAGACCTCATGTGGCTGGAGTGTGTCAGCAGTTCCTGCAAGACGAAGGCATTGATGCTATAGACTGGCCCGCCCGTTCCCCAGACCTGAATCCAATTGAGCACATCTGGGACATCACGTCTCGCTCTATCCACCAACTCACGTTGCACCACAGACTGTCCAGGAGTTGGCAGATGCTTTAGTCCAGGTCTGGGAGGAGATCCCTCAGGAGACCGTCCGCCACCTCATCAGGAGCATGCACAGGCATTGTAGGGAGGTCATGCCGGCACGTGGAGGCCACACACACTACTGAGCCTCATTTTGACTTGTTTTAAGGACAGTACATCAAAGTTGGATCAGCCTGTAGTGTGTTTTTCCACTTTAATTTTGAGGGTGACTCCAAATCCAGACCTCC
Organism: Bufo bufo; assembly: GCF_905171765.1. NCBI lineage: Eukaryota > Metazoa > Chordata > Amphibia > Anura > Bufonidae > Bufo > Bufo bufo. The sequence continues at coordinate 163,033,638 of NC_053393.1, read as the reverse complement.
ATGGGTTAAAAAATTTGATTTCCATTTTTTTCTTTTGTGTGATTATGTTGTCAGCACATTCAACTATGTAAAGAACAAAATATTTCAGAAGAATATTTAATTAATTCAGATCTAGGATGTGTTATTTTTGTGTTCCCTTTATTTTTTTGAGCAGTGTACATTCATCTCTACAAATCATCATTTGCAACTTTTTTGGGAACTGAAACCAACAACTGGCTGCTTAGTAAATGTGGGCCCATGTGTTCTGAGCAGGCAGGAGTAATGACCTCTTTAAGTCAATGGATGAGCAAATGTTTGTTCATCAGATTAAAGTATTGTTGATGCGCCACCAAAAATCATTGTTTTTGGGCAACAAATCATCCTATGTGAACAGGGTTCTGCTGCTCAGAAATAATAAATAATACATGCGTAGGGGGATTAGGGATCACAGTGGTGATTATATGACTCTATACAGAGGAGGAGATAACTGCTGCATATAAATTCTGCTTTCACCTCCTCTGATGAGCAAGCAATTGTAAAACAGGAACGTTTTATTCCCAATAATTGCCTGCAAAGTTACATGGGCCTTGAGTGTTACTTGGCAACAGTACACAAAAAAACCCTAAAAAAACTGCTGGATAACTTTCTGCAATTCCCATAAAATTCAATATATACGATGTGCCATTGTTAAGGGCTCATTCAGACGGCCGTATGCTATCCGCAAAAATGCGGATCCGTTTTTTTGCGGATTAGATGCTCACCCATTCAAGCTCATTCAGACGGCCGTATGCTATCCGCAAAAATGTGGATCCGTTTTTTTGCGGATTACATGTTGACCCTTTCACTTCTATGGGGCCCTTTTCTATTCCGTGGTTCCGCAAAACAAATGAAACATGTCCTATACTTGTCCGTAAAAATCTGGACATGGCCCCATTGAAGTCTATGGGTCCACAAAAATACTGAATGCTATCCTTTTTTTGCGGATCCGTTTTTTGAGGATAGCATTCAGTATTTTTGCGGACATCATACGGCTATCTGAATGAGCCCTAAGAGTTCAAAAAGTGTGACTATATCATGAATACCTAAAATGAGAATAGCTATTAGAGGACCAGTTGGGTCAAACATGATAGAACCCATGAGGTCTAACAGCAGACTTCACCAACTTTGCTGTTAACCATCTCCACACCAAGCAAAACCCAATAGTGAATTCAAATATATGCTAATGTATTTTACATTTTATCTTGCATGAGAAATGAAAAATTCAGATAAATGAGTTATCATTTGGAATATCCCTGTGTTCTCTCAACAGGGAGCACTCAGATTACTTACAGAATTACATATTTAATTTAGAATCACTAAAACTATTATTATATGTTCATTTGTATCAACTGGTTGTTAAAACTGCTCCTCCTGACATTTAATAGGAATTTTCTTTATAAATCTTCTTGCCACATAATTAACCTTGAAATTACGCACTTAATAATGTAGAGAAATGGATTTTTATGCATGCATATTAGATTCGTGGGGATGGGGGGTTGGGGGGGGGGGGTTCAAGACATCTAACATAATTTAGTCTATTCATTTAAAAAAAAATAAATGTATGTGTCTGTTCTGCTGTGACTTAAGACTGGCAAGTGATAATTACTTTGCTAAAAGATTTAACAAAGACTGCATTTGTTTCATTACCCCACATTAAAGAAACTTGAAGGCACTGCAGACTAAAGCTTCAATCTTAAAACAGTGCTAAATATTTAAACCAATAATAATACTTTAGCTATGACTTCAAAGATAAGCTAAGATTCTTGATACGTCTTGATATTTTTTTTTTTTACCTATTTAAGATTACTGTTCACACATGGGGATGGAATATAGAGGATCATATGGCTTCATAGCAGCTGCCAGAGGAGTAACTAATGATCAAAGAACTTGGAATGATGTTTCCCTGAGGTATGCCAGCAGCTATGAGCCATTCCACCTTAACCCTTTCTAACCCTGAGGTATTTTTGTTTTTGTGTTTTCGTTTTGCACTCCCTGCCTTCCCAGAGCCATAACCTTTTTATTTGTCTGTTCACATAGCCATATGAGGGCTTGTTTTTTTGCAGGACAAGCTGTACTTTCCAATGCCAACATTTAATATTGCAGATGATGTAGTGGGAAGAAGGAAAAACAATTCCAAATGGGGTTAAATTGCAAAAAAAAAGCAATTCCACCACAGTTTTACGGGTTTTTATTTACGACGTTCAGTGTGCGATAAAACTGTCCAGCTACTTTTATTATACAGGTCTGTACGAATCCGTCAATACCTTATATGTATAGTTTTTCTTGTGTTTTGATAGTGATAAAATAATAAAAAAGTGGGAGAAAAAAAATCAGTTTTATTTTTTCATTGCCATATTTTGACCCCTATAACTTTTTTGTAATTATGTGTACAGAGCTGTGTGGGGGCTCATTTTTTGGGGGATAGAAGATTTTATCTGATGTCACCGCGCTGACCACTACGTCATCAAACGTCCTTTGGCAGGTCCTAAAAGAAGAAGAAAGAAGACATGCCAGCTGCGCGAACAAGCAGATGAGGCGAGTTAATTTATTATTATTTTTTTAACCCCTCAAGCCACATTTTAGTAAGCATTCTGTATTAAGAATGCTATTATTTTCCCTTATAACGATATTATAAGGAAAAATAATACAGTAAATTGACTTTAATGGGGTTGCTCATCCCTATCATCTCCTAGCAACCATGCGTGAAAATTGCGGTGCATCCGGACTTGCTTGCAGATGCTTGCGATTTTCACACATCCCCATTCATTTCTATGGGGCCTGCGTTGCGTGAAAAACGCAGCATATAGAACATGCTGCAATTTTCACGCAACGCACAAGTAATGCGTGAAAATCACCGCTCATCTGAACAGCCCCATTGAAGTGAATGGGTCCGGATTCAGTGCGTGTGCAATACGTTCACCTCACGCATTGCACCCGCACGGAATTCTCGCCCGTGTGAAAGGGGCCTAAGACTCTCTGTTGCCACCAGAAGTAAAAATGCTTATTTGTATATATTTTGCCCAGAGCAGCCCTGCCTAGCCTACAATACCCCTCATGCATACTAGGTGCTCTCGATAATTATTTAATTATTTTTCTTTTTCTCACTAATATAGCTTTGACGTATTCCATGGCACTTTACAGACATTATCATTGCTTGCTGTCTCCAATGAAGTTCACAATCTAAGTTCCCTATCAGTAAGTCTTTGGAGTGTGGGAGAAAACCAAAGTACCTGGAGGAAACTCAGGCAAAGGCCTCTTGCACACGACCATATGGTTTTGAGGTCTGTTTTAACCACCTCAGCCCCCAGTGCTTAAACACCCTGAAAGACCAGGCCACTTTTTACACTTCTGACCTACACTACTTTCACGGTTTATTGCTCGGTCATGCAACTTACCACCCAAATGAATTTTACCTCCTTTTCTTCTCACTAATAGAGCTTTCATTTGGTGGTATTTCATTGCTGCTGACATTTTTACTTTTTTTGTTATTAATCGAAATTTAACGATTTTTTTGCAAAAAATGACATTTTTCACTTTCAGTTGTAAAATTTTGCAAAAAAAAACTGATCCATATATAAATTTTGCTCTAAATTTATTGTTCTACATGTCTTTGATAAAAAAAAAATGTTTGGGTAAAAAAAAAATGGTTTGTGTAAAAGTTATAGCGTTTACAAACTATGGTACAAAAATGTGAATTTCCGCTTTTTGAAGCAGCTCTGACTTTCTGAGCACCTGCCATGTTTCCTGAGGTTCTACAATGCCCAGACAGTACAAACACCCCACAAATGACCGCATTTCGGAAAGTAGACACCCTAAGGTATTCGCTGATGGGCATAGTGAGTTCATAGAACTTTTTATTTTTTGTCACAAGTTAGCGGAAAATGATGATTTTTTTATTTATTTTTTTCTTACAAAGTCTCATATTCCACTAACTTGTGACAAAAAATAAAAAGTTCTATGAACTCACTATGCCCATCACGAAATACCTTGGGGTCTCTTCTTTCCAAAATAGGGTCACTTGTGGGGTAGTTATACTGCCCTGGCATTCTAGGGGCCCAAATGTGTGGTAAGGAGTTTGAAATAAAATTCTGTAAAAAATGACCAGTGAAATCCGAAAGGTGCTCTTTGGAATATGGGCCCCTTTGCCCACCTAGGCTGCAAAAAAGTGTCACACATGTGGTATCTCTGTATTCAGGAGAAGTTGAGGAATGTGTTTTGGGGTGTCTTTTTACATATACCCATGCTGGGTGAGATAAATATCTTGGTCAAATGCCAACTTTGTATAAAAAAATGGGAAAAGTTGTCTTTTGCCAAGATATTTCTCTCACCCAGCATGGGTATATGTAAAATGACACCCAAAACACATTCCCCAACTTCTCCTGAGTACGGAGATACCAGATGTGTGACACTTTTTTGCAGCCTAGGTGGGCAAAGGGGCCCATATTCCAAAGAGCACCTTTCGGATTTCACTGGTCATTTTTTACAGAATTTGATTTCAAACTCCTTACCACACATTTGGGCCCCTAGAATGCCAGGGCAGTATAACTACCCCACAAGTGACCCCATTTTGGAAAGAAGACACCCCAAGGTATTCGCTGATGGGCATAGTGAGTTCAAGGAAGTTTTTATTTTTTGTCACAAGTTAGTGGAATATGAGACTTTGTAAAAAAAAAAAAAAATCATCATTTTCCACTAACTTGTGACAAAAAATAAAAAATTCTAGGAACTCGCCATGCCCCTCACGGAATACCTTGGGGTGTCTTCTTTCCAAAATGGGGTCACTTGTGGGGTAGTTATACTGCCCTGGCATTCTAGGGGCCCAAATGTGTGGTAAGGAGTTTGAAATCAAATTCTGTAAAAAATGACCAGTGAAATCCGAAAGGTGCTCTTTGGAATATGGGCCCCTTTGCCCACCTAGGCTGCAAAAAAGTGCCACACATCTGGTATCTCCGTATTCAGGAGAAGTTGGGAAATGTGTTTTGGGGTGTTATTTTACATATACCCATGCTGGGTGAGAGAAATATCTTGGCCAAATGCCAACTTTGTATAAAAAAATGGGAAAAGTTGTCTTTTGCCAAGATATTTCTCTCACCCAGCATGGGTATATGTAAAATAACACCCCAAAACACATTCCCCAACTTCTCCTGAATACGGAGATACCAGATGTGTGACACTTTTTTGCAGCCTAGGTGGGCAAAGGGGCCCACATTCCAAAGAGCACCTTTCGGATTTCACTGGTCATTTTTTACAGAATTTGATTTCAAACTCCTTACCACACATTTGGGCCCCTAGAATGCCAGGGCAGTATAACTACCCCACAAGTGACCCCATTTTGGAAAGAAGACACCCCAAGGTATTCGCTGATGGGCATAGTGAGTTCATGGAAGTTTTTATTTTTTGTCACAAGTTAGTGGAATATGAGACTTTGTAAGAAAAAAAAAAAATCATCATTTTCCACTAACTTGTGACAAAAAATAAAAAATTCTAGGAACTCGCCATGCCCCTCACGGAATACCTTGGGGTGTCTTCTTTCCAAAATGGGGTCACTTGTGGGGTAGTTATACTGCCCTGGCATTTTCCAGGGGCCCTAATGTGTGGTAAGTAGGTAAATGACCTGTGAAATCCGAAAGGTGCTCTTTGGAATGTGGGCCCCTTTGCCCACCTAGGCTGCAAAAAAGTGCCACACATGTGGTATCGCCGTACTCGGGAGAAGTTGGGGAATGTGTTTTGGGGTGTCATTTTACATATACCCATGCTGGGTGAGATAAATATCTTGGTCAAATGCCAACTTTGTATAATAAAATGGGAAAAGTTGTCTTTTGCCAAGATATTTCTCTCACCCAGCATGGGTATATGTAAAATGACACCCCAAAACACATTCCCTAACTTCTCCTGAGTACGGCGATACCACATGTGTGACACTTTTTTGCAGCCTAAATGCGCAAAGGGGCCCACATTCCTTTTATGAGGGCATTTTTAGACATTTTGATCCCAGACTTCTTCTCACGCTTTAGGGCCCCTAGAATGTCAGGGCAGTATAAATACCCCACATGTGACCCCATTTTGGAAAGAAGACACCCCACACCCCAAGGTATTCAATGAGGGGCATGGCGAGTTCATAGAAATTTTTTTTTTTTTTGCCACAAGTTAGCGGAAATTGATTTTATTTATTTTTTTCCTCACAAAGTCTCCCTTTCCGCTAACTTGGGACAAAAATTTCAATCTTTCATGGACTCAATATGCCCCTCACGGAATACCTGGGGGTGTCTTCTTTCCGAAATGGGGTCACATGTGGGTATTTATACTGCCCTGGCATTCCAGGGGCCCTAAAGCGTGAGAAGAAGTCTGGAATATAAATGTCTAAAAAAATTTACGCATTTGGATTCCGTGAGGGGTATGGTGAGTTCATGTGACATTTAATTTTTTGACACAAGTTAGTGGAATATGAGACTTTGTAAGAAAAAATAAATAATTTCCGCTAACTTGGGCCAAAAAAATGTCTGAATGGAGCCTTACAGAGGGGTGATTAATGACAGGGGGGGGATCAATGACAGGGGGGTGATCAATGAAAAGGGGGTGATCAGGGAGTCTATATGGGGTGATCACCACAGTCATTGATCACGCCCCTGTAAGGCTCCATTCAGACGTCCGTGTGCGTTTTGCGGATCCGATCCATCTATCAGTGGATCCGTAAAAATCATGCGGACGTCTAAATGGAGCTTTACAGGGGTGTGATCAATGACAGGGGGGTAATCAATGACAGGGGGGTGATCAGGGAGTCTATATGGGGTGATCACCACAGTCATTGATCATGCCCCTGTAAGGCTCCATTCAGACGTCCGTGTGCGTTTTGCGGATCCGATCCATCTATCAGTGGATCCGTAAAAATCATGCGGACGTCTGAATGGAGCTTTACAGGGGGTTGATCAATGACAGGGGGGTAATCAATGACAGGGGGGTGATCAGGGAGTCTATATGGGGTGATCACCACAGTCATTGATCATGCCACTGTAAGGCTCCATTCAGACGTCCGTGTGCGTTTTGCGGATCCGATCCATCTATCAGTGGATCCGTAAAAAATCATGCGGACGTCTAAATGGAGCTTTACAGGGGTGTGATCAATGACAGGGGGGTAATCAATGACAGGGGGGTGATCAGGGAGTCTATATGGGGTGATCACCACAGTCATTGATCATGCCCCTGTAAGGCTCCATTCAGACGTCCGTGTGCGTTTTGCGGATCCGATCCATCTATCAGTGGATCCGTAAAAATCATGCGGACGTCTGAATGGAGCTTTACAGGGGGTTGATCAATGACAGGGGGGTAATCAATGACAGGGGGGTGATCAGGGAGTCTATATGGGGTGATCACCACAGTCATTGATCATGCCCCTGTAAGGCTCCATTCAGACGTCCATGTGCGTTTTGCGGATCCGATCCATCTATCAGTGGATCCGTAAAAATCATGCGGACGTCTGAATGGAGCTTTACAGGGGGTTGATCAATGACAGGGGGGTAATCAATGACAGGGGGGTAATCAGGGAGTCTATATGGGGTGATCAGGGGTGATCAAGGGTGAATAAGGGGTTAATAAGTGACGGGGGGGGGTGTAGTGTAGTGTGGTGCTTGGTGCAACATATTACTGAGCTACCTGTGTCCTCTGGTGGTCGATCCAAACAAAGGGGACCACCAGAGGACCAGGTAGCAGGTATATTAGACGCTGTTATCAAAACAGCGTCTAATATACCTGTTAGGGTTTAAAAAAATCACATCTCCAGCCTGCCAGCGAACGATCGCCGCTGGCAGGCTGGAGATCCACTCTCTTACCTTCCGTTCCTGTGAGCGCGCGCGCCTGTGTGCGCGCGTTCACAGGAAATCTCGTGTCTCGCGAGAGGACGCGCCGGCGCGTCCACTCGGAATAAATCAACCACCTCAGGACGCGTCTGTGCGTACAGCGGTCCGGAGGACTGATCCGTTTTTAAATTTTTTTGTTTTAGTGTTACGCTTCTGTTCAGTTTTTCCGTTTTGTTTCCGTTTGTGATACTTTTTTTGCGGATCGCAAACGGAAACGAAAGCATACAATAATTTTTAAACAGTAAGTACATTAAAAAAATTGGGCTGGGCATAAAATTTTCAATAGATGGTTCCGCAAAAACGGAACAGATATGGAAGACATACGGATGCATTCCGTATGCATCCCGTTTTTTTTTTGCTGAACCATTAACTTGAATAGAGCTACGAAATGTGATTTGCGGGTAATAATAGGACATGTTCTATCTTTGAACGGAATGGAAATACAGAAATACGGAAATATGGAAACGGAATGCATACGGCGTACCTTCCGTTGTTTTTGCGGACCCATTGAATTGAATGGTACCGCAAACGGAATCTGCAAAAACGGAACGGAAATGGAAAAAATAAATGTTCGTGTGCAAGAGACCAAACTCAGATGTTGTTCTTCATTGAATTTGAACCTAAGACCCCAGCAATCAGAAAGAGTACCTTCTAGGCCCTGACAAAGGCCTCTTAGCTAGTTAAGCCAATTTTCTATTGACTGGCTTACGGTGAGTTTTACACCAGAATTGTTGAGCAATTTTGGCGCAAAATGGTGCATCTTAAGCCCCACTTTTTTCCTGGAAAGCTCCATCCCTTTTCACTAATCCCCCACCTATGTTTTTTGCCAGTTGCTATTAGAGTTCTAATGCTACAAACAAATTTCCACATAGTTGCAGCTCATGCATGCCATGAGCACAGAGCCTATACAGAAAATCAGTGTGCAATGTTCTATGGTCCATATGCCAACATGTTACAGAGATTATCTCTCCTATAATATAGAAAATAAAGTGTGTATACAGAGGCAAGCTATGTCCACAGCTGTATTGTTTGTATTGTTGGTTCTTCTTACAATGGAAACCATGACACTAGTGCCTAATGGACCCTATTGATTTATAATAGGGTCTGTTGGGATCCGATGTGGTTTCAATCATTTTGAAGGGAAGTGCTGCATGCAGCAATATTCTTTCCATCAGAACTGATAGAATCTGCAATCTAGACTCTGAATGTAATGTAAATGTGAACTGAGTCAGTGCTGCCAAAAGAACTACCCACCGCACTCATAAGCCTATAGTGCATAGGCGTTTCTACAGGGTAGCAAGGAGGGGCAATTGCCCCCCTAAGTCATTCCTTGCCCCCCCCCCCCCCGTGTGTGCCCCCCCCCCCCCCGCTGATTCCCCTTTAAAATGCTGGCCGCTAGTACAGACAGGGCCGTCTTTAACACAGGGCAAAAGGGGCAGCTGCCCAGGTCACAGTTGCTCCTGAAGTGCTGCGGCGGGGCAGGGGAGGGAGAGGCATCTCCCTTCCCCGTTCCTCTGATAGGCTGCAGGCCTAGTGCCTGCAGCCTATCAGAAGCCGGTGCAGGCGGATCACGCCGCCTGAGCCGTACAGCGAGGGACACATGCCGTAAGAGGCCTGCATCGCATCGCTGCTAGCCTGATAAAGGTAACAGGTGTGGGCACCTGTTACTGGCACATGATTGGGGGGCATCTTTTGGGGAACCTGTTACTGGCACATGATTGAAGGCATCTATGGGGGCACATGTTACTGGCACATGATTGGGGGCATCTATGGGGGTACTTGTTACTGGCACATAATTGGGGGCATCTATGGGGGTACTTGTTACTGGCGCATGATTGGGGGCACATCTTACTGGCACATTATTGGTGGCACTTTTTACTGGCACATTATTGGGTAGCACTATGGGGGGATCTATGGGGGCACTTCTTACTGGCACATTATTGGGGGCACTATGGTGGCATCTACTGAGGCCACAAAGAAGGGGTATTTTATATGGGGAAAGGGGGAGAGGAACACTATGGGGGCTTCTACTGAGGCCACAAAGAAGGGGGTATTTTATATATGGGGCTCTGTATAGGGTATTTTTATACTGGGGAACATTATGGTGGGAACTATGGGGAAGGGGAGAGAGGAGTAATATGGGATCATCTATGGGGGGCACTAAGAAGGGGTATTTCATACTTTCAAATTATGGGGGACACTAAGGGCATCTATTGGGGCACTATATATGGGGCATTTTATACTGGTACATTATGGGGGCACTAGAAAGAAGGAGGGAGAGTAGCACTATGGGGAATTTACTGGGGGCACTATATAGGGGTATTTTATACTGGCACATTATGGGGGCACTATGGGGATATTAGCTCAACTGGGGGCATTAAAAAGGGGTATTTTTTGCACTGGCACATTATAAGGAGAATTATCACTACTGGGGGGCATTATGATGGGCTTTATTACTACTGAGGAACATGATTACTAGTATGGGCACTATGGGAGCATTATTACTTCTAGAGAACAGTGGGACATATTGCGGGTACTGTAGGAGCACTATTACTACCATGTGTGCTCCAGCAGAGAATTATTACTATTGGTGAGAATTTTGGGAGCATTATTACTGTGGAGGCACCTTGGCACAGTATCAGCTTACCACAATTATTTTTGGGGGACATTATGTCTACACTATTAGTGTCAGGGGCACTATTTGCTGGGTGCAGTTATTCTAGGGCACTGTGTAACAATATTTATTGAAGGGCACTATCTGCATGGTACTACTATTATTATCAAGGGGTTTATCTGTTTCTGCAGTATAGTATTGGGAAACACAGCAGCACAGTATTGGGGTTGGTAGGTAGTGATGGCCTTGCGGTTCACCCGGCGGTCAGTTCGCGGTGAACTTTGAGCGTTCGCGAACCGCCAAACATGCGAACACATGACGATGTCCGCACACGCTATATTGTTTTGCATTGCGCCGCACTTTGACCCATGACACATCCATCAGGTGGGATATAACAGCCAATCGAGATATTTCAGCAAATGGACACACCCCCAACCCTGTAAAAGAACCTGATCTGGCAGCCATTTTAATTATGTGTTTTGCCAAAGTAGGGAAAGGTTGCATTTTGAAGCAGGGACAGATTGTTAGGAACTTAGGGACACCAAACGCTAGCTAATAGGGCCACAAAAGTCCTTTTAAGAACTGGTTACGTTGTGTTATCGATAGGTGTGATACACAGAGGTGTGTGATATACTTATAATATACTTTCTAACATAGAAAGTATATTATAGTGCATTTGTATGCGTCCAGAAAATACTGATTTAGGGATGCGATCTATCAGTTTCCACAAAATAGTGATTGAGGTTTTCCATATACCTGCGTCCACAAAATTACTGCTTGGGGGTAATATACCAGCTTCAACTAACAACTGATTGAGGCCTGCCATATATCAGCTTCCATAAAATAGTAATAGATGTTTTCCATATACCTGCATCCACAAAATTACTGCTTGAGGGGGATATACCAGCTTTAACTAACAACTGAATGAGGCCTGCCATATATCAGCTTCCACAAATAGTGATAGAGGTTTTCCATATACCTGCGTCCACAAAATACAGATTGTAGTTTTTGATATACCAGCTTCAACTAACATCTGATTGAGGCCTGCCATATATCAGCTTCCACAAAATAGTTAGAGGATTTCTAAATACCTACGTCAACAAAATTGCTGCTTGAGGGTGATATACCAGCTTCAACTAAAAACTTATTGAGGCCTGCATATATCAACTTCCACAGAATAGTGATAGAGGTTTTCATATACCTGCATCCACAAAATTACTGCTTGAGAGTGATATATCAGCCTCAACTAACAACTGATTAAGGCCTGCATATATCAGTTTCTACAAAATAGCTATAGAGGTTTTCCATATACCTGTGTTCACAAAATTACTGCTTGAGAGTGATATATCATCCTCAACTAACAACTGATTGAGCCCTGCCATTTATCAGTTTCCACAAAATAGCGATAGAGGTTTTCCATATACCTGCATCACAAAAGAAAGATTCTGGGTTTTGATATACCTGATTCAACTAACAATGATTGAGGCCTGCCATATATCAGCTTCCACAAAATAGTTAAAGGATTTCTATATACCTACGTCCAAAAAAATGCTGCTTGAGGGTGATATACCAGCTTCAACTAACAACTGATTGAGGCCTGCATATATCAGCCTCACAAAATAGTGATAGAGGTTTTCCATATACCTGCGTCCACAAAATATAGAATCAAGGTGTTGATATACCTGCATCAAGTAACAACTGATTGAGGCCTTCCATATATCAGCTTCCACAAAATAGTGATAGAGGTTTTCCATATACCTGGGTCCACAAAATGCAGATTGCGGGTTTTGATATACCAGCTCAACTAACAACTGATTGAGGCATGCCATATATCAGTTTCCACAAAATAGAGGACTTCTATATACCTACGTCCACAAAATTGCTGCTTGAGGGTGATATACCAGCTTCAACTAACAACTGATTGAGGCCTGCCACATATCAGCTTCCAGAAAATAGTGATAGAGGTTTTCCATATCCTGCGTCCACAAAATTACTGCTTGAGGGTGATATACCAGTTTCAACTAACAACTGCCTTGAGGCCTGCCATATATCAGCTTCCCACAAAATAGTGATAGAGGTTTTCCATATACCTGCGTCCACAAATAAAGGCTGTGGGTTTTGATATACCTTCTTCAACTAACAACTGATTGAGGACTGCCATATATATTAGCTTCCACAAAATAGAAATAGAGTTTTTCTATATACCTGCTGTCACAGATGGTGTTGCAGAAAACTGGAAGTTATAAATAAACATCCGCCAGACTTGATCCCAAACTAAGGAACATATGGGTGAGCCCTATAAAACCCCTAGAGCTCTCCCTGACAGCTATGCCCATGCAAAGGTCTTTATAACAGACCTAGACTGTGTGACACATGAAAACCCTATAATAGTGAGGGGACACGACCACCGGCTCCCTGCACTAAATACGGAGGGAGTCAGGGTCACCTAGAATCAAGCCAGCACGGAAACACAAATAAAGGAAAAATACTTATCTGAGGAATCAGCAGTTGCAGCATCCAGCAGTGAACACAATCCAGGAAGTAGTATAAACCGCAAAGTGAGGCAGTATGGGAGGGAATATAAAGGGAGGCAATCAGTGTAAATAGATGACAGCTGGGAGAAGGAAAGGAGAGACAAAGTGAAACCAAAACAAAGAACATCATGCAAGAGGTACAGAAGAACGTCTGTCAGACCTTCTCAGAGAGCTGGCGGGTGACATATACTTAGTAGAACCAAACGCGTTTTCGGGGATCTCTTTCCCCTTCCTCAGTGGTCCTCAGATCTAAGTTGTAATTGCAATGCGATTAATACAGGTTATATTAATCGCATTGCAAATTCAACTTAGAGCTGGGTTCCTAATGGTTGTATTGCTAGAATATAACGAAGATTGAGAGTATATAGTGCTATATTCGTTATATTCGTCAATTCTAGCAATACAACCATTAGGAACTCAGATCTAAGTTGTAATCACAATGCAATTAATTACAGGTTATATTAATCGCATTGCGAATTCAACTTACCACACTCTGCATCATCTGCGTAATTTTCCATGGGAGTTTTTGCCATGGATTCCCCTCCGGCAAGCCACAGTCCAGGTGTTAGTCCCCTTGAAACAACGTTTCCATCACTATTGTGGCCAGAAAGAGTCCCTGTGGGTTTTAAAATTTGCCTGCCTATTGAAGTCTATGGCTGTTTGCCCAGTTTGCCCGTTCGTGAACATTTGCTTAAATTCGCGTTCGCCGTTCGCGAACAGAAAATTTTATGTTCGCGACATCTCTACTCGCATGTAGATGCCTGGTCATGCAGGTTGTGCTAAGGTTCAGAACGTTAATGCCTCGCTTCAGGCTCTGATGGCACAGCGTGCAAACCACTCGGGTCTTGTCGTCAGCACATTGTGTGAAGAAGTTCCATGCCAGGGAACTCCTTGAAGCTGCCTTTGGTGTGCTCGGTCCGTGGTGACGGTGGCCAGTAGCAGGCGAACTGTTTTGGCGACGGCTGCTCTGCTTTTGCACCCTGCTCCCGCCTTTGCTACGCTGTTGGCTCGGGTCTCACCACTGCCTCTTCCTCTGAACTGTGAAAGTCAGTGCCACGACCTTCATTCCATGTGGGGTCTAGGACCTCATCGTCCCCTGCATCGTCTTCCACCCAGTCTTCCTCCCTGACCTCCTTTTCGGTCTGCACACTGCAGAAAGACGCAGCAGTTGGCACCTGTGTTTCGTCATCATCAGAGACGTGCTGAGGTGGTATTCCCATGTCCTCATCAGGAATAGTGATGAGCGGGAGGTGCCATATTCGATTTTGATGAAATTCGCGAATATTCGCTAGAATTTTCGTTTCATATTCGTCTAAATCGAATATTCGTCATTTTTCTAGTTATCGCGATTAATATGCGATTGAAATAATCGCGTATTGTGATTGCAACTTAAGGCTACTTTCCTATTGGCTTGATATCTCGAATTACCGAATATGACGAATGTATTCGTCATATTCAACAAAACGAAGATAACAAAGTATTCTCCATCTTTGTTTTAGCTCCATAGCCGTCAACTTCGCTAATTCTTGCAATTAAATAGGAAAGTTGACTATAAGACAGCTGTGTTTAATTCGCTATGCGATTATATTACTTTGCTTTTTTTTAAAAATAAATAGAATAATTATAATTATCAAGTATTAAATTATTCTATTATTTTAAAAAAAGCAAAGTAATATAATCGCATAGCGAATTAAACACAGCTGTCTCTATAGTCAACTTTCCTATTTGATTGCTAGAATTAACGAAGTTGGCGAATATGGAGCTAAACGAAGATGGAGAATACTTCATTATCTTCGTTTTGAAGAATATGATGAATACATTCATCATATTCGCTAATCTACCAAACCAAGCCAACCATAGTAAACCAGGCCCAAGTTGAAATCGCAATGCGATTTATTTAAGTTATATTAATCGCATTGCGATTACAAATTAGCACTGCTATTTTCAATATTAGGCTAGAATTATCGAATATGGAATGTAGCAGTGCTAAGTTGAAATAGCAATTCGATTATTATAACTTGAATTAATCGAATTGCGATTTCAACTTATTACTGCTATATGCCATATTCGTTAACTTTGTTAATTCTAGCAAGCAGACCCATTAGAAACACAGCTCTAAGTTGAAATTGCAATGCGATTATTTGAACTTAAATTACTCGCATTGCTCTTTTAACTTGCAGCTGTCCAGATTTAACCTAACCATAACCAACCAATAAAGAGAATCTGCTCTATTTTCATATTTTTTAATTCTAACAATCAATTGTTCACATTAAGTCAACTTTCCAATTGTCCCCCACTATAAGGTTGTAATCGCGTTCGAATGGAACATTAGAGCTATTAGTCTGATTTACTATTGGTTGGCTCAATAGAATTAAGTTTCATTCGTACGCGAATACAACTTAGAGCAAGGTACCATTATGAAATTTGCCTGCCTATACAGTCTACTATGTTTGGTTTGTTATCACGATAAAACGTCATTTAAATAATCGTGAGCGTGCGTCTGTACGTGCGTGCCTGTCTTTGGATCGCAAGGGGAGTAGAGAGAGACAGATTCTACTGTACAGACAAACATGGCAAAAAACTATTTCGATCGAGAAGAGCTGGAATATTTGATCACTGTAAGTAATTCTACCTAACAAGTATGTCACTGTTAAAGGTGTTGTTCTAGTCACTGTTAAAGGGGAGGCCTTTGTCAAAGTCACTTTTAAAGGGGAGGCCGTTGTCAAGTCACTCTTAAAGGGGCAGCCACTGTTCTTGTCACTGGTACAGGGGGAGGCCGTTTTTTAAAGTCACTGTTAAAGGGGAGGGCATTGTTCAACTCACTCATAAAGGGGCAGCCACTGTTCTTGTCACTGGTACAGAGGAGGACGTTGTCAAAGTCACTGTTAAAGGGGAGGGCACTGTTCAACTTACTCTTAAAGGGCAGCAACTGTTCAAGTGTCTGGAAAGGTGCGGCCACTGTACAAGTAACTCTTAAAGGGGCGTTCACTGTTCAAGTCACTCTTAAAGGGGCAGCTACGGTTCTAGTCACTGTTAAAGGGGAGGTCTTTGTCAAAGTCACTTTTAAAGGGAGGTCACTGTTCAAGTCACCCTTAAAGGGCAGCCACTGTTCTAGTCACTGTTAAAGGGGAGGTCTTTGTCAAGTCACTTTTAAAGGGAGGTCACTGTTCAAGTCACCCTTAAAGGGCAGCACTGTTCTAGTCACTGTTAAAGGGGAGGTCTTTGTCAAAGTCACTTTTAAAGGGGAGGTCACTGTTCAAGTCACCCCTAAAGGGGCAGCCACTGTTCTAGTCACTGTTAAAGGGGAGGTCTTTGTCAAAGTCACTTTTAAAGGGTAGGCCATTGTCAAGTCACTGTTAAAGGTGTGGCCACTATTCAAGTAACTCTTGAAGGGGCGGCCACTGTTCAAGTCACTCTTAAAGGGGCCGCATTGTCAAAGTCACTCTTAAAGGGGCGGCCACTGTTCAAGTCACTCTTAAAGGGGCAGCCATTGTCAAAGTCACTCTTAAAGGGGCAGGTTCTGTTCAAGTCACTGTTAAAATGGCGGACTCTGTCAAGGTCACTGTTAAATGGGAGGCCATTGTTAAAAGTCAATGTTAAAGTGGCGTCCACTGTGGACTTTAAATTCTTAATATTTTTCTTAGAATAAAAATGTTTTTATTTTTACTTTACTTTCATATAATTCCATAGGAAATTATATAAATATCTACTCTTTTACCATTTTCATATAAAATTTTTTTTTATGGTTGAGATGACTATAATTACTAATAATTGTATTTTACAACTTTGGGATTACATCCTTTAACTGTTATCTTGCAGACAATGTTAGAAAAACATTACGATGACCTAGGTTCTCGTACAGAGAAGCAGGCCATTGTACGCAGAATAGCCAACATTCTTTGGCAGAAAAATGGAAAGAGGCATTCCAAAGATGCTTATCTTAAAAAATGGTCCGATCTAAAAGGCATCGGAAGGACCTCATCAAAGAGGTCAGAGACCAAAAACTGTCCAGGTACGATGCTTACATTAATTTTCTATCACCCACCTATTGTTATTTATGTGTTCAGTTATGCAATAAGTATTTCTATCCTTTTACAACTGATAACTTAGTTCAGTGGTGTTGTACCGATGGAACGGGTGCTAGAGGCGGCACTCAGAGCCCTCTCTGTGGGCCGCATACCCTTGAAAAGGTCTAAGGCGTACTAATCGGCTTTAGACATTTCCTACCATACAGCTTCGCAGGCACACTATTAACAGCACAGTCAGCATATTGAATGTAGGCAGGCTGTTACAGAAAAATGCTAATTTTGTGGAAGACAGACTATAGGTATTCAGGTACAATGGTAACGTTGAAATTTGCAATACATAATTTTGTTGGTTTTCTCTTCTGCCTAAAGTTCTCCAGCACGGATTTAGTAAATGCTGGGACACGTAGCTGATTATCCCTTTAAAATATATACATACACTCACAGCGAGATACAGCGAACCAATACCCCCCGCTACCTCATCCTAGCTATTAACGTACTGAACTGTAAACCATCTGAAGACCTCATTTATAGTTTCATCTCACGCCAAATCATGTGAAATCAAACATAGGGGTAATCATTATGCCATCCAGATCCCACCATAGATTAATTTGTGTACCGTTACCTTTTTTTTTTTTTGCTTTGCTTGTTTATCTTTGTATTTTTGGAAAATTTGGTCATTACAGGGGTGCCTCTTCCTAAGTGCGCGCTAAGCGCTCTAATAAGAAGGTGGTGGTTGAAGAGAGATATGACGGAGGATGAGGAGGATGCGAGCAGGCAGGACCATCAGGGCATCAGGCCCATAGCGCACCTGATGCAGATGAGGTGACGGTCCAGGAGGATGATGAGAGGAAGAAGACGAGGTGGTGACCACCCCCCGCCAGGAGCGTAAATATATTCTGTTGATGTTTTAATTTAAAAAATGTCCCCACACACATACAGGTGTCATTTTAGTCTTTACCACACGCAGATTTTATTCAAGAAAAGCAATTATAAACAAGTTCAAGTTCAACCTCTAATTGTTATTCAGACTTCAAATATTACATAACCTAAAGTCCCACACTTTGCGTTCACTCCAAGAAGTGTAGCAAAAGATTAGTATATCACCACTCTTTAGGGTCTGTCAGAGACCATGCTCATTTATCCGCAGGTTCAGTTTTCACATCTCCTATCCACACTTGAAAAGAACAGCATTTATAATCCAAACTTTATTAAAAAGGCTTGATGGAGTACGGGAGTGATCTGTGCCACTATATCTGTCTGGGCACTCAGTCCAAAAACCCGGACCCTAATTAAATCCACGTAAAAAATTTTTTTACAGCTAGCTGATATTACTGTGTACTGATTTCCGTAAAGTATCTCAATGAGGCATACTGTTTAATATTGAATGTAAGAGCATCCAATATATAAAATTTTTCTGTAGACTGAAAAATAAAGTGCACAAACCCATATTAATAATTATCTAAAAAATGGTTGTAAAAACGATGAAACTGTCAACAAAGAACGTACAAAAACCACAACAGTAATATAAAACATGAACATATAAAGCAATTAATCTACAAAAAAGCATTAACTTAACTACTAAGTCCATAACCCTAAAGTCTAAAAGAACTATTATTAATCCTAACTAAACCTATATACAGTATAATGGATTAACATAGTAACATAGTACATAAGGCCGAAAAAAGACATCTGTCCCATCCAGTTCGGCCTGTTATCCTGCAAGATGATCAAGAGGAAGGCAAAAAAAAACTGTGAGGGTAGAAGCCAATTTCCCCACTTTAGCAGAAAAAAAAAATCCTCCCCTAATCCAATTAGGCAATAAGAATAATTCCCTGGATCAATGACCCCTCTCTAGTAGCTATAGCCTTTAATATTATTACACTCCAGAAATACATCCAGGCCCTTCTTGAATTATTTTATTGTACTCACCATCACCACTTCCTCAGGCAGAGAGTTCCATAGTCTCAACTGCTCTACCGTAAAGAATCCTCTTTCTATGTCTGTGTACAAACCATCTTTCCTCCAGACGCAGAGGGATGTCCCCTCGTCACAGTCACAGTCACAGTCCTGGGGATAAATAGATGATGGGATAGATCTCTGTACTGACCCCTGATATATTTATACATAGTAATTAGATCTCCCTCAGTCGTCTTTTTTCTAAAGTGAATAACCCTAATTTTGATTATCTTTCAGGGTACTGTAGTTTCCCCCATTCCAGTTATTACTTTGTTGCCCTCCTCTGGACCCTCTCCAGCTCTGCTATGTCTGCCTTGTTCCCAGAAGCCCAGAACTGTTCACAGTACTCCATGTGTGGTCTGACTAGCGATTTGTAAAGTGGTAGGACTATGTTCTCATCACGGGCATCAATGCCCCTTTTGATGCAACCCATTATCTTATTGGCCTTGGCAGCAGCCGCCTGACACTGGTTTTTGCAGCTTAGTTTGCTGTTTATCTAAAATTCCTAGATCCTTTTCCATGTCAGTGTTACCGAGTGTTTTACCATTTAGTATGTACGGGTGACTTTCATTATTCCTCCCATGTGCATAACTTTACATTTGTCAGTGTTAAACCTCATCTGCCACTTATCTGCCCAAGCCTTGAATCTATACAGATCCCTCTGTAGCAGTATATTATCCTCTGTAGTGTGTATATATATATATATATATATATATATATATATATATATATACAGTATACTGTCCTCTTCATTGTTAATTACTTTACACCAGTTTATTGTCGTCTGCAAAAATTGATATTTTACTGTGCAAGCTTTCTACAAGATCATTAATAAATATATTGAAGAGAATAGGGCCCAATACTGACCCCTGAGTTACCCCACTAGGGACAGTGACCCAATCTGAGTATGTACCACTAATAACCACCGTCTGTTTTCTATCATTGAGCCAGTTACTAACCCGCATACAGACATTTTCTCCCAGTCCGAGCATTCTCATTTTATATACTAACCTTTTATGTGGTACAGTGTCAAATGCTTTGGAGAAGTCCATATATACGACATCCATTGATTCGCCACTGTCAAGTCTAGAACTTACCTCCTCATAGAAACTGATTAAATTAGTTTGGCATGACCGATCCCTCATGAAGCCATGCTGATATGGCGTTATTTTCTTATTTCCGCTGAGATGCTCTAAGATAGCATCTCTCAGAAAACCTTCAAACAGTTTACCCACAACAGATGTTAAACTTACCGGCCTATAGTTTCCAGGCTCTGTTTTTGGACCCTTTTTGAATATTGGCACCACATTTGCCATGCGCCAATCCTGTGGGACATTCCCTGTCAGTATAAGAGTCCGCAAATATCAGAAATAAGGGTCTGGCTATGACAATACTTAATTCCCTTAGGATACGGGGGTATATGCCATCCGGTCCTGGCGATTTGTCTATTTTAATCTTTTTAAGTCGCTGATGTACTTCTTCCTGGGTCAGACAGGAATTCATCTGCTTTATACACCAAACAATGATTGTCTTTTAAAGTACATTTAAAATTTTTATCTCCTTTACTTTTACAGCGACGAACAACTTGATAAAAGAAATTCAAAAAGTGCAGCGGGAGCAGTGTGAAAGATGAAAAAGTTGAGGGCGCTGCACATGAGAAAAATAAGGGAGCTGAAGCTCCAATTCTCCCATGAGCTGACCCTAAACAGAGAGGCCAACCAAAAGACCATGGATGGACTGCTCCAAAAGCTCAAAAAAATTAAAAAATTACCTTAATTTATTTTTCATTAGTTTTTTGGGGATTCGGTTATTTATGTTCTTAATATTTTTCTTTATTTAAAGATTGTTTTATAAAACTTTATTGTTCTATAAAATTTGTTGTGTTTTTGTTTTATTGTAACCAATGGGGTTACAGTACGGACAATTTAGTCTGTGAAAATCAGGGGTTTGAGCAGCTCTCACCTGCGAGGATTCCACTGGTATAGCACGGACCAACGCCTTCACCACAGGAGAAATGTGCAAATATGAAGAAAAAAGAGGTTTTGTCCAGCTTGTACTTGTGGCAATCCAAAGGCTTTTATTCAATAATCAGTAAAATCCAGGTACAAGAATGCAAGTCTACATGTTTCGGGCACAATGCAATTTTAGCCCTTACTCATGACCTATTCATGACAATTTAGTCTGGGCCAAAGTAATAATTCATTATCATTACATACAGCCGCCGTTACATGGAAACAGGGTAATAGACATGGCGCCGCTTATGGTCGCACCACTTATTCACTATGACTATTTTCTTGTGCCGGTGGTCAAGTGTGTGCCACAAATTCAAACCGAATACTGCGGTCTGTGGCGCTCATAGCAGCACGCGTGACGGGACCAGGTCCAATCATAGACCTTGTACAACATGCATACATGTAATCAAAAACTTTGAAAATACAAGTATTAGTACTTAATGTGATCATGTCATCAAAATTTTTAAAGAAATTATGGCTATAAATGGAAAAAAAAATTGATTTTAGTTTACCGTTATAACATTACATTGTATTTAATTGCATGTGTGTGGGGGTATGAGCAATGGGGTATTGGCCAATGGCCATCTGAGGATAGGTGTACCTGTGTAGTGAAGTGACAGTACGGTATGGGGTGTACAGCTGGTTCGCCTCTACGTGGTGCACCCTGGGTTATGGTAAATGAACCAGCGAATACTAAAGTACCTGGAGGTCAATCATTACTTCTCATAAACTGTGTGTG